>NW_027185712.1:13427452-13454202 GCF_028583685.1 Petaurus breviceps papuanus | reverse complement strand
TCCTTCCTTCCTTCCTTCCTTCCTTCCTTCCTTCCTTCCTTCCTTCCCTATTTATTCTTTCTGCTTTCCATCCTTATTGCCCTCCATCTATTTCTGTTTATCTCATTTTCTCTTTTTCTTTCTTCCTTTTTCTATTTTTTTCATCATTCACCCACTTTGACTTTTTGTTTAAAGATATTCTTCTCAATTTGCAGCATTTAAACTACTGACAAGACTGGGAAATGATGACCCTGGGTTCTCATATTAACTTATCCACCAGCTCCCTTTATGCCCTTAGGCAAGTCACTTGACTTTGCTGAGTGTGTTTTCTTGTCATTTGAGATAATTGATATAAAAGCACTTTGAAAAGCTCTATACCCATGAAGCATACTATTATTTCTGAGAAAAACAAAAATGGACTGTGGCATGTCTAATCCAGTATTTTTAGCCATCTTACTGGGTAATGTGGGAGAAGGGCAGGCCTATGTCTCCACATAATTGATCATATAGAGATAAAAGCATTTGGGTTTCATTTTACCTGAAATATGCAGGGTAACTGTTCATCTCTACCAATCCATATGCTTCTCTTTTACCAACACCCAGGTTGACAAGCTCTTTCTTCCAGGAAGCCTTCTGTGATTGATTGGGCCTGATTCCAGCCAGTCTGTTACACTGTGTCCCCTTGGCATCTGTGTCCTCTGTTGTGCTACATTCATTTCTGTAGGTGGGAGTGCTGTTCTATTAAAGTGAGAGGTAACCCACTCTAGTGGAAAGACCTTCAGAGCCAGAAAACTGGGTTTGAGTCCTGGCTCTGATACTTAATAGCTTTGTGACCTTTGACTTGTATCAATCTGCATAAAGGATCATTGATTTAGAGCTGGACTCACCTGAGAGATCATCTAGCCTCAGAGTTCTTAATCTATTTTTTGTGTCATGGACCCTTTTGGCCTGGAACCTTTCCCAGAGTAATGTTTATAAATGCATAAAATAAAATTTATGTGATTACAAAGGAAGTCAATTATATTAAGATAATTATCAAAATAATGAATGCTAATTTTTTAGATTATTTTAAAGAAAGCACTCTGAAAATTGTAACACACACACACACACACACACACACACACTAGAATTACAATTATAGAAAGACTAGCATTTTTTCTGCTGGCCAGAAGGTTAAACAATGATCAGCTATTTTGTTGCTGGCAGGCAATCATAATAAAAGCAGGATGGTGAAACGTAGGCAGAAGCTGCCAGTTTCTGCTAGTCTCACCCTTCCCTTTTTTGCCTTGAGGTTAGTCTGCATGCCAGTTAGTGAATATGGTGGGATCTGAGAGGGGTCTCCTCATCTCAACACCTATATATAGCTCCTACAGACTTTGTTGAGTAGATCCCTTGAAATAACAATCAGTGATTTGACAGTAATTAAAGGAAATTTTTTTTAACACTAAAGCACATGGTAGACTGGGGTCGGGGACAGTGGAAAGATTAGCTTTATAGTCAGAGAATAAGGACCTGGGTTCAAATTCTTCCTCTGACACTTTTAACCTATGAGATCTTGGGAAAGACACAGACTTCTTGATGGGCCTCAGTTTCCTCATTTTTAAAATGAGGGAATTGGACTAGATAGCCTCTAAATTATCTTATAGTTGTGGATCTTTGGCCCTGCAAGTTAGCATTAGGAGACAAGGGTCAAAGGAACACATATAATTGGGTTTTTATGGTTTTCGTTTAGTTTTAGATAGATGTGGTGGTTTAAAAACTTTAGAAAGTCATTAAAATAGCTTGAACGCTCCCTTACCCAGATTGAGGCTTAGTTATTTTTATTGTTCATACTTCATTTTCAAAGAGGACCAATGACATCACAGGGGATGTCTTGACTCGCATGTGAATTGGATTTAAGTGAGGAACAGTTGCACAGAGTCGTCAGCTTCACTCTTTTCAGTTATTGAAGTCCAGTGGCAGAACAAAAGTCAGGATGACTAGCAATGGCCTGGGATGTAGTGGATGACCTTGATATCTTTGATGTCAGACAAAGCTCTAAGTTCTTCAGCCACCTTCATGGCCAGTGGAACAAATTGCTCTCATTTGCCCATTCTGTTGGGGGAAGGCTTCATATGCCTGGGGTAGACAATGGTCTGAGGCCTTTTGGTTACTCTCAACTTGGTTTTTAGCCCATCTGCTGAGATGGTTCTACCAGGTTGTGCTCATTATGGATGCTACAGCTTCTTGGAGTCACAGGTGAGAGATGGGTGAATCAGGTAGACACCAAAAATGAGTGAGCAGTCTTGAAAAGGGCTCAGCAAGCCCTCTCACCAGAGGTGCTAGTCCTTCTGAACACCCTATGTACCCAGAGGCTTAGTAGTCACAACTTATAGTAGAAGAAAGCTCCTCTATAACCAGAAGAACATTGGAGAGAAAAAAATAATGTGATACAACATTCAGTGAAGATTGTGAACTCAATACTTGGCAGAGAGCAGCAGAGAACATAGCAAAGGCTTCAATAAAGGATATCAGTTGGTCTTTAGTATCAGATAAAAGTTTTTGCTATGCCCTGGTGTAAGACAAATAAACGCAGCACACAGGAGGGCTGCTAGCCCAGGTTTATTCTTGATCTGGTCAGACAGGAAAGAAACCAAGACAGATTCGAAAGGGTTAATAATCTCACTTTATTCTAGTCTAGTTTTCCCAGAAGAGGTTGCTGATAATGGAAGCATAACTCCTACAGCACTTCCTAATCACCCTTCTCCCAGGGGCCGGCAAGAAATGGGGAGCAACTACCCCTACATCTCGATGGGGTTAATCGAGACAGGCACAACTTGTGCATCTCGCTAAATCCCCTAAAGCCTCAATGGGGGCCAACTGGGGCACACACAACATTCCAACTTGTGCATTCAACCCTAAGGTTCCCTGTTTACTAACCAATGTCAACTTGCTTTATAGGGGCAACAGACAAAGAAGGCATATTGCAAGCAACAGCCTCCCAAGTTTACATCACCCTATCCATGTATCTCACTGCACAGTCTCAGTGGATGCTTATATTATTTATCACTATATAATGCTGCACAAGTGTGGAGGAGATGTTTTGAACCATAGCTGTGGGAACTCATATCTAATACTGGGCACAAGAGATTGTTATGGCTATGGATCCTGGTAAACTTAATTCTAGGAAATAATAACAAAAATTCACTTTACACACACTAAAATCAACCTTACTTACACTAAAATCTACCTTACATATACCTGGCCATATATATATATATATATGCCCTCCCCCAATGGTATGGCAAAAATTTTGTGGAAGAGTACATATGTCCATGAGAGCATTTATAGTCGACCTTAAAATGCATCCATAAATTCTAGACAGTGTTTAAAAGTAGGAAAAATCAGACCTTTCAGTATATTTGATATCCTGTTTGGTTAAAAGCCATTTGATTGAAACTAATGAAGCTTATGGTCTTATAAAGGTGAACGTGTCAATAGAGGCCTATAAGCTATGGTTTGGAGTGGATTCTGATTCACAGAGTACCTCAAACCTGGTCAAGGTTTCTTGATGTCCCTGTGTGTTATCACAGTTATTCAGTTATTTCATATGAATTATTCTGTTCCCCCATATAGACTGTGAATTTGAGTTATAAGGATCTAGAAGGCAGAAATTATGTTCTAGAACCCAAATGAATCCAGTGTTCCAATTCTTAGTTTTCCCTCTCCTGACACCACTTCTGTCTGATTAGATTTTACCACCAATTCTTTAAATGCTTTCTCACCTTCAAAGTTCCATGTGGCCTTCTTAGCCTGCAGTATCCCCTTGCACTTGTGGCCCTCTTCTTCCCTTGGAGAATTCCTCCCTGAATCTACATTTTAAGGAAGGGCACAGTGCAGCTATCCCTCATTCCTCTCTCAGTTCTGCTTCTCCTCCACCTCTTCTCAACTCTCTTTTATCAATTGCCTTCCACTGCCCAAAGCTATGTGAGCTACTAGAGGGCAGGGACTGTTTTTCTTTTTGCTTGTATTTATGTTCTCAGTACTCAGCATAATGCCCTACACATAGTAAAGAGTAAATACCTGTGGACAGACTGAGCTCCCTTAGATTAGAATATCCTCTTGACCATTGACAGAAAGGGAAGAATGGATCCCATTAAGTTCTGTGTCCAGGTGTAAGCAATGACAACCTGCATCTGCCTGCTTATCTCAAAATAAGGGGAAATACCAGGTTAAAACATATTGATCAATCAACATACCTTTAGTAAACACCTATGATACCCTCAGCTTAGTGACTAGAACTTCGAGGGAACTTGAGGGAATTCCATGTCCCTGGATATCAAGTAGCTAACAGTCTAATGAAGGGATTCTTAACTTCAGGTCTGTGAACTTGTTTTTTGACATTTCAGCTATTATTTTGATATAATCAATTCCCTTCATAATACTATTTAAAAATGTTATTCATTTAAAAAACATTCTTCTTCTAAGAAGGGGTTCATACGCCTCACCAGACTGCCAAATGGTCTGTGACACAAAAATAGTTTAAGAACCCCTGATCTAATGTCAAAGTAATAGGGATGAAAAATCCCAAGTGCTAGCTCACAATGTGCCTAGAAATTCACCATGGAACCTAGAAGTTTCATTGCACTCTTACCCCCAAATTGCAAATGTGCACTGCATCCCTACCTTTCTGGATTCTGGTGTTTTACTCTCAGGATAACTTGAAAATAAGGAATTGGCAACATAGGACAGTGTCACTCAATGCAGATAGCAGTATAGACCTATCAGGGAGCTGTTTAGACTCATCAGCCATCACTACCTTCTTCCAACTTGAGCCTGGGGTCCATTTAGTTTGGCTAATCAAAAGGAGTTGGAGGGAAATAAGAGGAAACTAGAGGCAAAGGGAAGGATAGAACAAAGGGCCAGCAGAGTTCCCAGCTGCTCTGTTTATGCTCTTGAACACACCCTGATGATGTGGCAGGACGAAGATGAAATGATTGAAGAAACAAAGTTTCGAGCTTCTGAACATATTGATTTGTTAAGCAATGCATGTCAATTGTATAACAGATTGGGAACAGGCCTCCTCAGCTTTGGCATTGGACCCTCCAGAGAGGGAGAGACAGAATTTTATGCATTAAAATAATTAATCAAATAAGATCAATTAATTAAAAGAAAACAATTAGTCAGGATACAAAATTTGATTCTAATTGGAGGAAACATTAGCTGGGAGCAAACAGGTCTAATTCCCTGAAGTCAGAAAAAGAGGTGTTCCACTCCACCCAAGTGTCTGTATTCAATCAAAGGAACATGGAAACAATAATCTATTGACCAGTACAGGACCAGTTTTCAGAGATACACGATTTTGAGAAAACTCCTTGTATCAATCTTTGAATCTGTTTCTTTGAATTGGTTTCTGGTCAGCATAATTTAAGTCCTTTGAAGGGTTTCTAATCAGCATGTAGAAGTGATTGAGCTTTCCAGCCATGCAGGGCTAGGTTCAAACAATGCAATAAAGCTTTCTCACAGCTCCTACAACTGAATAAAGTTTTATCACAAGACAAAAATTGGACAGGACCCAAAATTGAGTAGAAAGGGGACTGAATTAGATACAGAATTGAGTCACAAGATGGAGTCGGTGTGGTTCACTCAGTTACCACACTGAGATGGGATCAACTTCTCTTTCACTTTTTTCAAAATTCTTTCTTGAAATCTAGAAAAACAGAAAAGTTGATCAACCTCCTTGAGTCTCTACCTGCAGATGGGAACCAATGACCCATGACAACACAGTGCATCCTTGTTCCCTGTTTATATAATGTTTATATAATGGATAATTAGGAGCCCCTGAAAGATTTGGAATGGGTGGAGATTTGTTCAGATCTATGCATTAGGAACAGTTGATATAAATGGATACAGGGAGACCATTTAGAAAGAAATTATAGTAATCTAGGTGAATAGTAACAAATATGAAGGTACATTATTCCATAATCACATTGAATTACTGACAATTCAAAGGCACAAAGTAGAAGTGATATTTATGACCTCAAAGAATTCCTTTGAGTATTTCTACACAGAATGACTCTAAATTGTTAGATTGGAAGCAGTCAGTGGTATGCAATAGATAGAGCACTGAACCTGGAGTCAGGAAGACCTGGGTTCAAATTTGACTTTAGATACTTACTAGCTGTTGATCCTGGGCAAGGCACTTAACCTCTGTTTACCTTAATACACCAGAGAAAGAAATGGAAAATAACTCCAGTATCTTTGGCAAGAAAATCCCATGGACAATATTGGCATGATATCATCCATCGGGTCATGAAGATTCATACGTGACTGAATGACTGAACAACATGTGCCAGCCTTTCGTACTGAATTAATCTCATTCCTTTTGGAAATTGTGCCCCTAAACCTGCTTGTTTGCAGATAGAGGTCACATGTAGAGGTCAATGAAGTTGAATATATATATATATATACATATATTTCTAGATATTAATCTGAGATCTTATTTAACTGAAATAAAAATGTGTACAGTAGTATAACACAATTTCTTTGCTTCATAGTTTGGCATTTTGGTATCTAATTTTGGTGATCAACTTGTCTGCTTTCTCCAAGATGATGATTTTTATACGAGATATTATGATCATTCTCCACACAGAAATAGTATATATAAGAAACATTCCTACTTCTTTGACATTGTAAACCCAAACTCTCTCCTGAATTCACTGGGCAGCATGTTTTCTTCTCCTCTTCCTCCTCCTCCCTCTTCCCCTCCTCCCCCTAGCAACTCTTTCACACACTATTGTCAGTGGCACTTGGTTCATACTACTCATGCTTACTCCTGATACATCTGTTTTTCTGTAAGTACATTGTGACTTTTGATTCTCTTGAGAATTATTATTCCAAGCTCTATGAGGGGTCTGAAGACAAATGTGTTGACAACATAGAATGTGGCACCAGCGTATCAACAATGGCAAGAAAGTGAGAAGGGAAGTTGCTCAATAAATTTTTGTTAAATTAAGTCATCATTACTAGTCACAGTAAATGGTTTATAAAAATGCATTCAGCTCTTGAGTTAAAGAGAAAACTTGACTTTGAGAGTAATAACAGTATTGGGATAATGAGTGAATCTTTGTTCCTTCATGTCCTCACAACTGAAATATCCAATTTTCCTCAAAGGTTTGGGTTAAAGATGTAAAATTTCAGGATATTTTGAAATCATGTGGAAGAATAGTTTTGATTTGGAAGAGGAGATGGAAAAAAGTTCATAGGGAATTTGGGGAATAATTAAAATATAACCAATACTTGAATTACTTAGCTTCCTTGGAGCCCTTTACTGATTTTCAGCTTCCTCTTAGTTTAAGAACAACAAAAATGAACTATCATTTGGTTTTCTCATAAAATTATTATGCATGCTATATATAGACGGTGTATACTCTTGCAAAACATAAAACCAGAATATTTTCCCAAACATCAAGGGAGGAAAGATTAGAAAGTTCTTCAGATTTTTCTGAAATTTTTCATTTTTTCTTTTGCTTTCATCCTTTTATCTTGCACCCTTATTTATCTGAAAGTAAGGCACTGGACCAGAAAACCTAGAACAATGTTTGGCCTGTAATAAAAAAATCCGAGTTCAAATCCCATTTCAAACAGTTACTAGGGTCACAAAGCTGTAAGAGAAGAGATTTAAACCCAGATCTTCTCAACTCCAGAATCTTATGGAATATTACTAGTTTATAAGAAATGATGAGTATGAAGAATTTAGAGAAACATGGGAGGACTTATATGAACTGATGTAGAGTGAAGTAAACAGAACCAGGAAAACAGTATATGTGTGTGTGTGTGTGTGTGATTATTGCAATCATATAAATTGAAAGAACAATAGAAACTGAATGCCTTGTAATTATATTGATGAGGTTTGGCCATGCACAAGTGATGAGAAAATGCACCAGCTTCTCTTCTTTGAAGACATCAGGATGAGTGTGGAATATTTGTTAATGTTTTGGTTATTTTTGCTTGACTATTTTCACCCCCTCTTTCTATCCTTCATGATATGGGATGGCCATCTAGAAAGAAGAGAAGGAAAGTTATATTTGTAAAGGAAGGCAATGTAAAAACAAAAAGAAATATCTATTTCTAATATCAGAATAGCCAAATTGGAGTGAGTCTCAGGGATTATTATTATTAAGTGTAAAAGTTCATTTACAGATAAGGAAACTGAGTACTAGAGAGGTAAACTTACTTGCTTAAGATCATACAGTTGGGGCAGCTAGGAGGTGAAGTAGATAAAGGACAGGAGTCAGGAGGACCTGAGTTCAAATCCAGCCTCCTAGATGCTTAGTAGCTATGTGACCCTGGGCAAGTCACTAAACCCCAACTGCCAAAAAAAAAAAAAAAAGACCAGACAGTGAGTTAGTGGCAGAGCAGTAATTTGAACTCATGTTTCCTGACTCTTTGTGGACACCATGATGGTTCTCATGGCCCCTGTCTGCTCTCATATAATATTAATTTAACTCATGTTAATTGTTCCATCTGACACTCAGAAAACTCAATCTGCCCACTGAACACCCCATATCTAGCTATGTCCTTTGGAACAGTCCCACACACAGTTCCAGGAATGACATTTTTTCTCCTCTCAGTCTTAGATTTCAATCTCGCAATCTCTCTCCTGTGAAGTGAACTGTATCATCTATGAGGAATCAGACCACAGAGATGGACCTGCAGTGAACATCCCAGTTTTTTGGCAGACTGGGTTATCTTTAATCACTTAACCCTTTGAAGCAAAGGAACGGCTGCAGCAGACGCAGAATTCTCCTCAAGGATCTGTCAGGCAGGATTGTTAGAGATAAAGGCATGTGAAATTGAAATGGATGCTGGCAGTGCGTATTCAGCATAAAACATGGAGTTTCAAAGTGATGTGTGTATATCCTATAGTATATACATGGGTGTCTCTCTGTGTGTATGTATGTATCTGTGTTCATATGCATGTCTGTGTGTAAATTTAAATTCAACAACAATTTTGAAAAGACTTACTTTGTTCCATAAATTTAAAGTGCTGGGGAAAATACAGGGTTTATATGTAATGTTTTCATCTGAAGCTCTCATTTAACACAAAGGACCTGGGATATCTCACTCCTCTGGCTCACTTTTCCTACCCAAACAATTTGAGATCTTTACTATATGAATGAATGAATGAATTGGAAAAGCATTAATGAAGTGCTTATTATGTACAAAATAGTGTGCTAAGTGCTGACAATATCAGTTGAAAAAAATGAGGCAGTTCCTGTTTTCAAGGAACTCGTACTCTATTTCAAGGAGACAGTACATAAAAGAAAGGTCAGCTTGAGGGTAGATGGAAAGGTCGTGAAAATCCTAAGGGTATAACAGAAGGACAAATGCAAGACACATGGATCCTTAGGCTAAAGATCAGCTAGAAGGTCAAATAATAGCTCTGGGGTATGCAGATTATAGAAGCAGGAAAAGCTTGGTGGTCTTCCATCTCATCAGAAAGAAGTAGAGTAGGAAATTTCTAAATCATCCAAGAAATGAGCCACAAAGAAGTTTGGATGAGTTCTGAGTGGCTCAGCTGAGGGAGACAGCAAAGAGCAAAGGTAAGAGGAGAGGAGAGGAGAGGAGAGCATCCCTGATGGTGGTGGTGGGCCTTCCTGCCACCTGATTGTCCTTAACTCTACTTACAAGAACACAATTTCTGTGGTTCAAAGAATAAACAGGTCAAAGAAAAAAGTCTAGGTTTCATTATATATTATATATAATTCAATATGTATTCATATACATATTCAGTATACAACAATCGTCTATGAACAATCCTCCTGAGAGGCCTGTCACTTGCAATCATACCTTGGGTTGATTTTCACCAAATGTTGACTCTAGTGTGAGTCTTCTCCTGAGCTTCTCCTGAGCATTCCTTGTAGGTCTCCCTCTGGTTCTGTCCAGCTTTGTTTGTAGCAAACTGCAACTCTCAGAAACGATGGTGGTTCTCCCTGTGCTCTGGGGCAGGGAGGTGGGGCAGTAGACGGAAAGTAGGTCCTGGAGTCAGGAAGTCCTAATGGGACTAGAGAAGGAGAGTCTGAGGGGAGAAGTTGTTACGTATCAGGATGAGAGGGAAAGACTTTATGGAAGAGATAGCATTTGAATTGGGTTTCAAAGGATGAGTAGGAAATCAACAGATGAAAAGGGAGAGAAAGTGGATTTAAGACATGGGGAAGAGTGTGACCAATGACATAAAGATGGGAAAGCAGAGCAAAAGGTTAAGGGATAGGGAATAGCCTAGTTTGGTTTAAGTGTAGAGTATATAGGCCAGAATTAGATGAAATAAGTTTGAGAAGTTTAGGGTGAGGCCAGCTGGAAGGCCTTGAATATAGCTAAAGTAGTCTTTGGGATTGACAGATATGTACATGGTATAATTTGGAGGGATAAAAGAAGAGAAAGTCCTCTCACAATCTCCATTTTCTTCTCTACAAAATAAGGCAATAATACTTACACTGTCTATTTCACAGAGTTTTTGTGAGGAAAGTCTTCCAGTGTCCAAGCATTTGTGAAAAGCCTCCTAAGTATCAATCACTGTGCTAAGTTTTGGGGTAACAAAGAAAGGCAAAGACAAGCCTGGCCCTCAAGGAGCTTTTAGACTTTAAAGCACCATATACATGGGAGTTATTACCTTTAACCCCTATTAATTAATTCCCAGGGTTTCAGTCAACAATTTAATCGAAATTGAAGGAATAGGGCATAAGAAAAGTGCCTTAAAGGGAAGGCAAAAGGGAAAGAAAGGGCCCCGGAGAGGGAAGATGGAAGAGCACCCATAACCAAGCTTGTTTGTGTCATCATTTTGTCTAGTGCTAGGGTTGAGGCTGGGATCAGGTTTGGGGTTAGGGTAACAAAACCTCTGCAACTTTGGACAAGCCACTTTATATTCTTGTCCTTTATTTTCCTCATGTGTAAAATGAAGATCATAAGGCCTGCTTTGATTATCAAATGGGGTTATTGAAAGGCTACAGTGAGATAATGAATATGAAAGCACTTTGAAAAGTATAAAGCCCTGGAAAATATAAGGGTAATGATAATAGTGAGCATCATTATTATGATTGTATTCTATATATGCTGCCTGCTTGAACTACTTGGTATGAATCTGAAGCAGCTGCTTGAGATCTGATGAAAGGTCTAGGCAAGGAGAATATGTGTGTATGTGGTGTGTGTGTGTGTGTGTGTGTGTGTGCGTGTGTGTGCGTGTGTGTGTGTGAGAGAGAGAGAGAGCGCGGGAGAGGGGGAGACAGACAGACAGACAGACATAGAAAGAGACAGAGAAAGAGACATGAACACACAGACAGACAGAGACACAGAGAGAGACAGAGATGGACAGAGAGACAGAGAGAAATAGAGACAGAGATAAAGAGATAGAGAGGCAGGCACGCACAGAAGCTATAGGTTTCCATAGTCTGATAGGCAGCACACACAGTGCTGATTAGGCTCATTTGTCAAGTTTACTTTAATTTAAAAAGACAAGTTTCCCCCCTTCTCATTAAACTTTATCTTATAAATGGCTAGCTGTCAGTACACCTTTGTGCATTACTTCTTGATAGCTTTTCAATTGTCAATGACTAGTTTTAAAATTTTCTATCCCCCCATATCCTAGTTCTGGCCTAGTTGCTTTATACTAAATTATTTTAAATAACTATTCTTTTAAATTTCTTAAAATAACTTTAAGATAACTATGGTATATTTTCTTGTAAATGAAAATCTTTTTAAATATAAAAATATAATCTTTTCTGTTGTGAAACTGTTAGTTTATCTGGTGTCATGATTCTTGTCTCTGAAATATATTGCAATTCGTCCTAGTCACTATACATTGCAATCCTAGCAGCTGCCAGAAGGTCACGTGCTAACACGACCTATAAAATTTTCTATCTCTCACGACCTATAAAATTTTCTATCTCTAGTTGTGAGTGACCAAGAGTATAAATTTTTCAAATACTTTTAAGCCGTTATTTTAAAAATCATATTTTTCTAGAAAATTTTCATCGCTGAATTATATACATTTATTTATATTTACATGTTACTACGAAGAGAAAATATCATTTGAAGCAAGATTTAAATAATTATAAATTCTAGGCACAACTCCTCACTATAGTCAACATATCTAATCTTTTCATATTATAATCTATCTCTGGTTTCCCAGGCTAAGCAGTAGTACCTTAAGTAGCATATTCTACTTACTTGTAACCAAACTTGCTCTTTTATGGCCATGAGAGAAGTTCAACATTCTTAATTAACCTCTCTGTGTAGAACATCAGAAAGAGATGGGAAAGAAGAATATAGCCAGTTAGCTAGAGCAGGATAGAACAGAGAAGATAGAATCAAAGAGAAGTGAAGAAAACAGAAGAAAAGAGAAAAAGAATATAAATCAATTTTTGCATACTATATCTAGTAGAAATTCTGTGGTTCCCTGCCCCCTATCACTGCATCACATGCACACATTCATGTGTACACACATGCACACACACCAGACAACACCCCCTGAAAATTCTATTGTTAAGACACTTTTCCCATATAATGGTTAGCAATAGCTGTTTTCTCTACTCACTGACTCCATCATACAGCTGAATATTATAGAAAATGCACATCAATTTGCCTCTGTTACAATTACAATCAAAAGGCGGAGCTACCTTGAAATATTTGCTTCCTCCAATCCTATTTGTTATCCAAAGGGCCCTTTAACCTAAATGGTGTGCTTTCTGTAATGTCTTTGGCTAATGAATGAGCCTGTGAGGGCCTCAGAGCAGTGCAATGTAGGGAGAATGCTGTAATTTCTTTTTAACATGCAGGAATTCTGAATACGAGAAAATGCATGCCAAATTTTATTGCTTCTAAATCTGAATAATTGTATTTCTGGGCTGTGCATCTGGGTAGATAATAAAGCCACAAAACAATTTAATGAAACATATAAAAAATAAAATGACATTACTAAATATTATAAAATGAAGAAACTATTTTTTTGCATATTGTCACCTAATCTTTCAACCATATAGCAACAAATAATGCAGCAATAATTGAAAGTTTTATTATCCATCAGAGCAAATTGAGCTCAAATTTACCTTGTTCCCATTAGTTGGCATGCAAATCTATTGAGGTTACATATAGGGTTTCATGTTAGTGGTATATTATTGTCCCTCTCATAAAATCTAAAAATTTCAACAAATATCTCCATTACATAATTAATTCTGAACAAGGTTGTTCAGATAGATAGGTGATGTGAGTGAGTTTTGTGTCTATAATCTCTATGAGTTTTGTTAATTCTCTTTGCCCATGATCCACAAGCTATCATAGTTCAGGATGTATGTATCCCATACAACTTGTCTATAGTAACATAGTTCAATACTACTGATTGTCAGGGTCCTAGCCTTCCTCCATTCTCTGATTTCATGGGCAGAGCACTGGGTGGTGACAGACAGTTTGCCTTATAAGGAATTTAATTTAACTTCTAAGGTAGAGGTTGAAATTTTGCTTGAATAGTATAATAGGAATAAGGGAGATAAGGGCTTAACTTCTCAGTTCTACAAAGTCCCTTATGCTTCCTCAATGTGCAAAACAAAACAAAATGAAACCAGGATGCATAATTAGGCCGTGTTATATTCCAGATACTAAAACCAATGGTCAAATGAATCCTAAATAAATTAATTTGTTGGGTGCTTATTGTGTAACTAGAACTATGTCAAACCTTGAATATGCTGGAAAAAAAAGGTTTTGTTTTTCTTTCTGGGAATGAAAAAAAACCTTTTTTTTGACTCTTACAGTGGTTTGCCTATACCTTGGAAGAGGAAATGAGCTTAGTTAGTCAATATATTGAGCCAACTACAGGTTATTTCTGAATATATGCTATATGTATAAAATGGTCTCTTTGAACGGAAAAAAAGATATACTGTGAAAAATATGTATACAAGCTTACCATATATTTATCATCTGTATATATATGTTATATGTATAGAATTTTTTATATATTCATATATGCATGGATAGATAGAAGATAGATGAATGATATTCATAGAGGTAGATACATAGACATAGATGACAGGGAGAGGGATAGATGGATAAAGAAATGTATATCTTTCCTATGCTGAGGATTAAGTAAAGTCATCTGAGAAAGAGTGGTAGGATAGATAGGAGAAGAACTAGGAGAGAGGTTAAGTGATTTGGTCATTATCTGGTCCAGTACCTAAAAATAATGGTTTGTTAAGCTCTTGTAAGGATCAAATGAAATAATATATACAAAACAACTTTTTAAACTTTAAAGCATTACATAAGTGTCAGTTACTATTAATGTAGGCAAAGGTTTCATTAGCTATTTGGCTATATTAGTATACTGTTCATGTTTATTGAACCTTTGATATACCAAACCCCCAGATTTTCTCCCCTTTCATGAACCATTGTCAAGTCATATGCTCCTCTCCCAGCATTTGTACAGTTAGTTTTTGAACCCCAATGTAGGACTTTACATTTATCTCTATTAAATTCTATTTGGTCCAGTCTATTATTTTAGATTGTTGGTAGAATATTGGTGTCCCATTCTGAGTGTCTAACTTTCTCTTTGGAAAGAATTGTGTAACTATTGCATAGCTCCAAGTATGTAGTGGGTCTTCTTATCTATATCACAGTTTTTCCTATTTTCTAACATCCTGAGACAAGAATTCCTCCCTTCCTCTTCAGATTATTTTCTTCTTTAATTTTGGAGCACTCCCAATTATATCTAGGAGAGTATTTCTCCTGATAACATGGGGTGGAGAGATATGTTTCCTCTGCCCCTTTGCCCTTCCTTTTCTAGGGAGGACTGCTTTGCCCTCTATTCATTTGTAGATGTTAGTTAATATTTGCAAAAATACAAGCAAAGCACAATATCTGTAAGTCCTTACACTAGTCCTAAAATTGGATTCTGGTTTTCTGTTGACTTTTCTGCTAGCTCTTAGGCCAGCAAGGAGGACATAGCCTTTATTTGCTGTGCCTATTCCCTGCTCTAGGGAATCTCTAGCTAGGGGTGCTCCTGAGGAAGGCCTCATTTCTATCAGAGTTTTCTGCTTTTCCCTGTTATGCTTTTTCAGTTTTTCTCTTACTATGTGAAGCAAGCTACTTACTCAGATTCCTCCTGTCAATGCCCTTCTCTCTTCTGTAAATAACAGATGCTTTCAGCTATTTTCTGTGAGAAGGTCTTATGTAGAAGTGCACCTTTTCGGTATCTTTTTGCCTCTTCCTTCCTTTCTCTCCTCTCAAGGCTGGTGAGACTTCACATACTCCTTCTTGTTCCAGTAGCTTCTGTCAAAAACATTATCTGTCCCTCAATTGTTATGTTAGGAGGGAAAAGTGAGAAGGTCTGGAAAGGACTTGACAATTCATGTAACTTATTAACTGTGAAGAGTAAGATTAGTGGTGGCAAGAGCTTAAGAGTGTTATTTTACAGTGGCCCTACAATTTATTTTTTTTAAATTTTAATTTTTTTTTAAGCAATCGGGGTTAAGTAACTTGCTCAAGGTTACATGGCCAGTTATTTCTGGGTGTGGTGCTAAGTATCTGAGCCCGGATTTGATCCCAGGTCATCCTGACACTGGAGCCGGTGCTCTTACTCGCTGTGCTACCTGGCTGCCCCTATTGGCCCTACCATTTAAAGGATGGGAGATGAACCACTCCTTCCTCAATGCCCTTGGTGCTACATTAATGGATGATGAAATTAGAAGAATTTCTGGAAATTTAATAGCCTGGTGTTTTATTGTATTCGTCCTCTTAAAAAATATTTCATTTTGTTGAACATGTTGTGGAATCACAGACATCCACCTGTTCTTCTTCCTCAATAACATTTACTGAGCATTTTCTCTGTAGACAGCACTGTGTTTGGTGATCTAGGGGTTAGAAGAGAAGGATGAACCTTTAACCCCACCTTCCTGTGCTCTTTTGAACATAAGATCATTGGGCATAAAGCTAGAAGACTTCTTAGAAATATTCTTTCACAGACGTCCTTTTAGCAGTTGAGGAAAATATATCTGAGAGAAGTTATATGACTTGTCTGGTTTCTGATGGGTAATAAACAGCAGATCCAGGATTCATATCCAGATCTTTTGATACCAAGTTCAACATTCTCTCAATGATAATGGTGCCTCGCAGCCTCTCTGTCTCTGTCTGACTCTGTCTCGGCTCTCTCTCAAAAAAGTATATTAATGGCATTGGTACAGAAAGACTTCTTCTCTTCTCTTACCCCTGTAAGAATCATTAAACTTGCTTGTAGTCTTGTTGATGGCATAAGATGAACATATAAAAACCAATACAATAGAAGAACACTTATAACCCTGTGCCCAATAGAATAGTGGCACTGGTTTGTACCACAGGGGCTCTAGAAATTGTGGGTTGGAGTTATCGGGGTACTTTTCCTGTAGCAAATAGTACCTGAACTACACTGTAAAAGATACTTAAGACTTACAGGCAGAGGGGTGTGTGTGTGTGTGTGTGTGTGTGTGTGTGTGTTGTGTGCACATATTGAGAGGGGGCATCAGTTCTATAATTAATCCTAGAAGACTTTTTGAAAGAGGGATGGTTTTAGAAACTATTTCTATGGACACAAAGGAACCCATCAGATAGTTTCCTAAACTTTTATGTCTAATATAGTCTTTTTAGTGTCTCAGTTTCACCACTTTGCAAATGGAATAAACTTTGCCCAGACATTCTCTGCAGAGTATGGTGAGAGTTAATGAGAAAACTCACTTGGGAATTTCTAGATGTGAGGCAGCCCATGAAAGCAAAGCATTTCTGTACTATCAAGTGGTGGCAAATAAAGGGCATTTCAAAGAATATTGCCATACAACTTTATTTTGCATAGAAAATTCAGACAGACTGCTTTGCAGACTTAAATAATCCCAGGATGAAAGGTGCTATATAAATGCAAAGTATTATTATTATTATCAAGAAGTAGAAAAGAAGGGCATTTCAAAGAATGTTTCAGTACAATACAATTTTATTTTGCTCAGAGAGTTCAAGGGGAAAAAGCCTTTTTTATAGACTTAAATAATACAGTTATGGAGCTACAATAAAATAAATAATACAGATATGGTGTTAAAATAAATAATACAGTTAGGGAGCTTAAATAAATAATGGTGCAGAGAAAAGAGAAATTAAGTCTAGTAGAAGAGGAAAGAAAGATGTAATGTTGAATGATAAGTGTTAGGGAATCAAGGCAGGGTCAATAAAACCTGAAGCTCTAGGGTATGGTTATTTGGACCTAACCACCGGCATGGAGAGTCAACAAGTAGGTCATTTAATCATTTGGTTGGTTTATATGACACCAAAGAACTTATCTGACTAATGTTTTTCAGTCTGACTGAATTGAACAGCTATTTTAGCATCCTCACATCTGGGTCAAAGTTGAGGTTGATTCTGAACAATGAATTGACAGATGGAAGTTGACTCAATCCAACTTGGCCATTTGGTCTGATGAAGGAAAAGTCCTTTAACCCTCCTCTCCTGAACCCTTACATCTTAATCTTTATTCTTCAACCTCTAAGTTCTAACCTTCTTCCCACCATGTAACTCCTCACTCTCCTTCACCACTCAAGGCCATTTAACTGCCATTCTCTCCTACTACCATGTGGCAAGTTACAAATGGTGGCAGAGAAAGAAAGCACAAGACCTGGAGTTGGAAGCCTCTGAACCTCACCATCTGTATGACCTTGTTACACCACCTCTCCAAGTTTGGGGTTCCTCCTCTGTAAAATGAAGCTAGTACTAGTAGCACATACCTCACAGGATTTTTGCTAGGAGAGCTTTCTATAGATGGTAAAATTCCATATAAATGTGAGATATTATTATTGTTTTTTAACCTGCCACCATAATTTCTGATCCATGTGTTCCCTGCAATGCACTCTTTCATTTTATAGCTCTCATTTCTATTGCTTCTGCAGGTGTGTATGCATCCCATTTCCCCTGCCAAATTCTAAGTTTCTAGAGGGGAGGTTGAAAGTCTCCAGGCATTTCTTGTGAATTTATTAATAAGCTCATGATGATGGGACACTTTAGATTCATGGTTCAACCCTGTAGTAGAACTTGCAGACAATTGCTTTTCAACATTTTTCTTCAATTCTGAAGGAGAGGGAATGCAACTGAATGCCCTAGGTAGCAAGGGATTGTTGTTCAGTTGTCTTTCAGTCTTGTCTGGCTCTTTGTGACCCCATTTGGGAGTTTTCTGGCAAAGATATTAGAGATACTAGATACCATTTCCTTCTCCAGCTTATTTCATAGATGAGGAAACTGAGGCAACCAGGGTTAAGTGACTTAATCAGAGTTACACAGCTAGTAAGTGACTGAGGCTGGATTTGAACTCAGAAAAATGAATCTTCCTGTCTTGAGGTCCAGTATTCTAACCACTGTACCAACTATCTGCCCAATAAGGGATTAGAGAGCCTTTATACTCCCATGTCTACTCTAACCCTCCTCCCATCCCCAATTCCTTCAGTGTCAAAGATATCATAGAGGTGACTCTTGTCTTCATGGACTAGATAACTGCTCAGTTTCTTTGTAACTCTGGGATGCTGGGGTCTGAAGATAGTTTTGATGTCAACCAGTCTAAGGAATAACTTGAACCTTTGTAGTATGGAAAGACAGAAATAGAGGGGAGACCAGTTAGATTCTATGATCATAAAAAAGGGGTTAAGGAAAGTATGGGTCACAGTCTTATTTTCCAAACTTCTACATGGTTAAGTGAATTTCAGAGTCTATTGAACAGGAGGGAGGTGGAGTTTCAGGACATTTTCCTTCCTTATCTCATGAACAATTATACTATACTAATTTCCTTTAAGGAGAAGCACACTGTGGGATTAGAAACAAAAATAGGAAAGGTTTGGAGACATCCAAAGAGGAGATTCCTAAGGAAATATGGGAGCATAAGGCGTTCCCTGTGTGAATAGAATCTGAGCAGTAACTATCTTCTTCCCTCCCAAACCCACTTCCCTTGGGGCTCCTATAAGGAGCTGAAAGGAGTGTCCTGAGTGGTTGTAGGGGATGTTTCTGATGATCTAATTATTTTAGAATATCTCTCAGGGGCGGCCAGGTGGCTCAGCGAGTAAGAGCACCGGCTTCAGTGTCGGGATGACCTGGATCAAATCTGGTCTCAGATACTCAGCAACACACTCAGAAATAACTGACCGTGTAACCTTGAGCAAGTTATTTAACCCCAATTGCTTTAAAAAAAAAAGAATATCTCCCATAGCACTGTGCACAATGAGATAGGACTCCTCCTTCACAACCAGGCCCGTCTCTTCACTGAATTTCTTAGTCATCTTAGGCATTCATTTCCACATCCTTAACTTTGTTTTTATTGACTCTGAACACAACCACCAATACACACAAACAAAAAAAGTTTTTGCCTGTGCAAATCCTACCAAGAATTCAAAGTCTGCTTTGATTTACAATGAATTCCTCAATAACTCCAGTCCATTAGGCAAGTAAGAACCTCTTTAATAATCTATTTATTAAGAATTTATGTGTCATAAGAAATGATGAGTTCAGTGATTTTAGGAAAACATGGAAAGACTTACATGAAATAATGAAGAGTGAAATGAGCAGAACCAAGAGAACACTGTATATAGTAGCAGCAATATTGTTTTAAGAATGACTTTTAGTGAAGAAGTTATTTTGTCTATTATAAATACACAAATTAACTAAAAAGGACATATGGGAAAAGATGCTATCTGCACTCAGAGTAAGAACTGATAGATAGAAGTATGTATTAAAAAATTCATGCATGTACACCTATTTGTTTCTAATGGTATTCATCTCTAGGATGGGATGGGGGAAGAAAAGAAAAAAAAGAAATGTACATGATAATTTTGTTTGATATTTGAAAGGAATAGCAAGTTGTGCATAGTAGATTTTGAGTTTCATGTACAATCATATTTTTATTGTACTATATTATGCAAATGCTCATTTTATGACAAATTAAAAAAAAAGAATCTATGTGTCAGGCACTGAGCTAATCACTGGGGATATAAAAAAGGCAAAAGACAATACCTACTCTTAAGGAACTCACAGTCTAATGGGGAAGACAACATGAAAACAACTATGTACAAAAAAGAGATACAGGATACTTGGGAAAGAATTGACAGAGGGAAGGCATTAAAGGGAATGGGAATGGCTTCTTGATGAAAGGTGAGCTTTCACTTTGAACTTGAAGGAAGTCAGCTGAGCCAGGAGAGAAAGAATTCAAAGGGACAGTCAGAAAAAATATCTGCACTCAGGATATGGAATGAAAAACAGCAAGGAGGCCATTGTTACGTATGGCAGAATATACAGTGGGAAATAAAGTATAAGAAAGCTGTAAATGTAGAAAGAGGCAAAGTCATGAGGAACTTTGGATACCATACAGATGATTTTACATTTGATCCTAGAAGGGATGGGGAGCCACTCAAATTTATTGAATGGGTGGGAGTTTGTGTGGGTGACATGACCAGATCTGTACTTTTTGTTGTTTCTTTTTTAAATGTTTATTTATTTTATTTCTAATTTATGGGATAAAATAAGCATTCACATAACATAGCATAATGAAAAAAGATGATTGCACATGAAACTACAAATCTATTATATACAATTTGCTATTCCATTTAAATATATAATAAAGTTATCATGTAAATTTCTTTCCCCCCCTAGAGAAAGCTATAATTAGATGCAAATATGTATGCATATTTATATGTAAAATAATTCTATACATGCTTCTACTTGTAGTCCTTTGTAGTTAATTTGGGTATTTATAATAGTCAAAAGGACTTCTAGGAAGATCAATTTGACAGCTGATTGTAGTTTGGATTAGATTGTGAAGAAACTTGCGGCAGAGAAAACAGCAGGCAGACTATTGTGATAGTGCAGGTTTGAGGTGATGAAGGCCTGCCCCAGGGCCATGTCAGTGTCTGAGGAGAGAAGGGAATGTACACAAGAGATGTTATGAAGGTAGAATCAACAAGACTTGTCAATTGATTGGCTATGGGAGAGTGAAGAATTGATAAAAATGTCTAGGTTGCAAGCATGAGTGACTGCGATGATGGTGACATTGAGAGCTAATAGGGAAATTAGGGAAGAGGAGAGGGTTGGGAAGGGGTCCCTTCTAATACTGAAGTCTGTGTTAGACACATTAAGTTTAAGATGTCTATAAGACATCATTTTCTAGTGTGCAATAGGTGGCAGGAGATGAGTGACTAGAGGGTCAGGAAAGGGGTTTTGGTTGGATAAGTAGATTTAAGAATCACCAGGATAGAGATGATCATTTAATCCATGGGAGTTAATGACATCACCAAGTAAAATAGTATGCAAGGGTGGGTAATCTGCAACCTCGAGACCACAGGTTCCCAGTCCCTGGTAGAGGGAGAAAAGAAGAAGGCTTAGTTTAGAACTCTGAGGGTCACTCCCAGTTAAGAGATGTAACTTGGACAAAGATTGAGCAAAGGAGACTGAGAAAGAGAAGTCAGATACATAGGAGGGAAACCACATAGAATAGTTTCCCAGCAAACTAGAGAAAAGAGATTATATGTGACAAGAAGGGAGGGTGATCAGTCAAAGGCTACAGAGAAGTCAAGAAGGATGAGGACCGAGAAAAGGCTGTTAGATTTGACAATTAAGCCATCACTAGTAACACTGGAGAGGTCATTGTCACATGAATAAGGAGGTTAGAAGTCAGACTAAGAGAGTAAGAGGAAAGGAAATGGTGACATCTGTTGTAGGTGGCCTTCTCAAAGAATTTAGCTACACAATCAAGGAGAGATATGAAACAATATAGCTTGTGGGTATGGACTGATCAAGTGAGGATTTTTAGCAATGAGTTTTTGTTTCTAATGATAGTAGGTGACTTCTAAGGTTTTTCCATCCAGATGATGGGTATGTGGGGCCTACCTTTAATGTGGGACCTGTTTCATGTCACTTAATGTCAGAGATAAAGTCCTGCCAAGAGGCCCAGCTCCTTGCTACCAAACCAACTATTTGCCCATTCTCCATCTGACTCTACCCTTGGAAGACAAAATTAAAAGCAGTAATGACATTCTGCTTTGCAAATGGAGTCAGGGAAAAGTTGGAAGTGAAGATGAAAGGATTTCTACCATTCATTGACAATGGCCTTTTTCTCTTTGCTCTTTATTTCTTCAGATTGTAGACCCAGCTTATCTCCTGACCTTTTGCGAAGCCTTCTCTGACTTCCCTGTACTACAGCATCCTCTTTTCTAACCTTTTGAGGTCTGTGCTAGACACATGAAGTTTGGCACATAAGTCTGAATTCCTCATTTCTACATTTTCCACATACTATCTCATCAATGAAAGCATGCAAATTCAATGATTTATTTTTACTTTTGAATTTTGGCAACAGAACTTCATAAAGGCCAAGTAGAATGAGGGGGGGGGTTGTGATTTTTTCACTGAGGGAAGAGCCCACACTGAAAAAATTGTGGGCTTTTTCTGCAATATTATAGTAACTATTTGACTTTTGCTCAGGTATCACATCCTCCATGAAGACTTTCCTGATCTCCCCAGCTGACAATATTCTTCCCCTCCTCAAATTTTCCCACAGCAGATAGTTTTGATTGATTGATGTTTTGTCACAATCATGGTCCACTTTTTATTATATTATCTGTGTATGAGAGAATGGGAGTATGAGTTACTTGAAGGCAGAACCTGTGCCTTTAACTTGATATTTTCAGTACCTAGAATACTGCCTTGCACACAGGGCAGACACTTGGTGCACCAATATCTCTGGATTTGGAGGTAGAGGGCCTGCCTTTGCTTTCTCTGTGGTCACGGGCTACTCATTTCATTTCTCTGAATCAAAGTTTTCCTCATTTGTAAAATGAAGGGTCAGGACTAGATGACAATCAAGCTCTCTTCCAGCTCTATATATGACATTTGACAATCCTAAATGTTTGTTGAGTTGACTTGAATGCATGAATCTTGTTTCTTCAAGTACAATGCCAAGTCGTCAATGGCAGGGTCCAAGTTTCCTTAATAAGGCCTTTAGGTGGTGTAGTGGATAAAATGTTGGACTGGGAGGCAGGAATATCTGAGTTTTAATTCTGCCTTAAATATTAGCTGTGTGATCTGAGAAAGTCACTTAAACCATCTCTAGTTCTCAGTTTTCTACCTGTAACATGGAGATAATAATTGCACCTGCACTGTAAAACTGTTGTGAGGATCAAAGGAGTTAATATGTAACTCAATACATCTATTAAAAAAAAACAACAAAAAAATGAAACAAAACAAAAACCCAACTAGATAAATGTTGGCTGTTGTGACCCAGCAAAGGCCTGGTCACAAAGTGAGAATCAATACAGACTTGTTGATCTGAATGCCTAGAGTCTGGGTTTAAAGGGGATGCTGCCAAACCCTTTCTCCCTCTGTCTCAGGTCCTACCTTCCATCAGTCCCTTTGCTACTTTATGAAGGATAATGATTCGGAGTTGTGCTTCAACCTTGCTAAGATGAGGTAGAACCATCCCCTGGGCTCTGGTTCCTCTGGGAACACAAAGAAGAATGAGTTGGGCTCACATTATGTAACATTGGGAGTAAGGAAGAAAAAACAAACACAGAAAGGCAGGAAAAAATATAAATAAAAAGAGTGCAAAGTTTTATTGTCAACGGCTGCTGTCACCTCCTGGAACCACAGTCGTAGCTAAGAAATATGTGACACACTAATAGGAAGTAATTTACCCAAGGATGTTTTTGTGCCTTGAATTGCCTGCCACGTTCGGCTTTGGGAACTTTGGGAGTGTATATGCATGAGAGCCGCTGTGGAGCTTCAGAAAGTTCCCAATTTGTGCACAATGTGACTTTTATAAGGCTATTAAACTCGTCTCAAGAAAAGCACTCCGGAAAACAATGATACATGGGATCTCAAGGAGGCTTCGAAGGAAAAAAGAAATTACAGAATTATGACCTAGCCCTCTCGGCTAAAGTGACTTTGAGATGGACGGGCTCTGCCTCCACCAGCAGCTGCTTTTCCTCCCTTCTTACCCAGACCTAGCCATAATATGGGCAAGGGATTTTTTGGCCTTTTGCTGACCCACTGGTCTGGGGAAGTAGAGGTTTGCATCATCTCCCTCTGTTTGCCTGCAAAGCTGAGTAACTTGACTCCAGAAAGAAAAATCAGAGCCTGGGGTACAAGCTGGAAAGAGTCAATTTAGGTTAGATGTCAGTCTACCCTTTCTAGCAATTAAAGCTGTCTAAATGTGGAGTGAGCTACCTCTGGAAGGGTGACCTCCCCCTCACTGAGAGGTCTTCAAGTTGGGGCTGTAGCAGAGGGGGATTCTTATGAGTTAAACTAGATAACCACTGAGTTCTCTTATTGAGCTGGGATCCTGTGTTCTTTAGACTCAGACTTTGTGAGCTAGAGTACAGAGCTCCCTGCGACTTAGCACCCAACCTGGAATTAGCCTCTGAACAGAGAGATGGTGTAGTGACCCTGGGAGAACTGAAGTATACACTGATAGGAACCCTACCCTTAAGGGGCTTGTAGTCTTGGATAGACACTCTGACAGACATGTGTGTGTATCAGAAAGAGAGAGAGTGGAATGTGTTGGCTAGGTCAGCATGGCTATTTTCAACAAAACTTGTGGGAAATGGCATGGAACTTGAGTGGTAGAGATAGAGAAGGGGGAGATGTGACAAGGAGAAGAAAATGAGACGGAGCTGGGAGGAGAGACAGAGATGGAATGGAGGGAGGATGTGGGAGAGAGAGAGGGAGGATGTGGGAGAGAGAGAGAGAGAGAGAAGGAAAGAAGGAAAGAAAAGATCTCTAAATGCTCTAGGAATTCAAAGGAGAGGCAATCTACTTTCTCTTAGCCCTTTCCCTAAAACCTAAACCTGAGCAGAAAGTCAATAAGCTCTCCAAATTATTCTAGATAACCTTAATTGTCAGTAAAAGAGGACACCAGGAAGATTGTGCCCTTCCCCCACCAAAAGTAATCCCTCCCACTAGCCTGTCAGAAATTCCACTATTAGATATTTATTTTTGGGGTGCAAGATTCTCTCCAAGCTTATCTTTGTCCCCTTTTCCCCTTCTCATTCAATCATTAACACCAAACTGAATTCCTTTATCATATTTACCATTTTTTTTCATTGACTTACAGTGGGGAAGAGTAGGATGAGGGTCCTCATACTATGTTGGAGTTGGGTGGGAGGAAGAGAAATGAGGGACATAAAGGGAAAGCAGGTATGGAGCTTTAGACAAGCTTCCACGAATTCATAATTTGGTTAAGGGCCAGCCCAGAATCCAGGCACGTCTTCCTGGAGAGGAAGAGCAAGGAAGGCTTTGTGTCCAGAGACACTAAGGAAGGATGTCCCTGAGAGGATATTCATGGGCTGTGTGTGGTTGAGGTGGGGAGGGTGGGCAGGGAACAGGGAGCCTCTAATTTGTACTCTGGGCTGTGTATCTTTCCCTGTGTCCTAGCTTAGGGAAGAAGGAATGAGCCCTTTATCAATTTTTAATAAATTGAAATGACAAATAATCCATTTAATAAATTATTAACTGAGAAAATTACTGAAAACTGAAATATCAAACAATCGTGAGCAAATGCTCGGAGCGACGTATTTATTAATAACGAGGTCTGCAGTCAGATAGTGCTGATGCCAAGGTTTGGACTCTGCCACCACAACACCCGCCCCAGCCTCAGTCTGGCAGGATCTCGCCCACGAGTCTAGGGGACATACACAGACAGTGCAGTGGAGTGGAATTGTGGGTGATGATGGAGGCCTCTGTGGACACAGCACAGGCTATTAGCCTTTGTGGTAGAATGGAAGAATGCTAGACTTGAAGACAGAAGACCTTCAGTTGGGTCCTGACTCAGGCACTTCTTGATTTTGTGACCTTGAGCAAATCCCTGAACCTTTCTGAGTCACAATTTGCTAATTTGTAATAGGAGGTAACAATACTTGTACTGTCTACCTCAGTACGTGGTTGTGAGGATTGAAAGGGAAAACGTCTGTAAGGCACTTGACAAATCTTAAAAGGGCTATAAACTTTAGCCATTATTATCACCATCTGACGCTGGCACTATTGGCAGGGTAGTCCCAAGACTAGTCTTAGTGACTCTAAGTCTCTGCCCTGAAATAGTCCCTCACTGGTCTATCACTATTAGACACTCGTTTGTTTTTATGAAGAAATGATATATTCAAAAGGCCTCAGTTAAAATGCAAGTTGAATATGTAATAGCCCCAACTTCCAATTTGTCATCCACCCATACATCAGACAAGCTAACTTGTCTCTAATTAAATGGGACATGGAATATGGTACATATAGGTTGTGAAGGTAGAGGAGAGGGAACAGTCTGGAACATGGGCAGACCTGGGAGATATTGAAATGTGGGACGCTAGGCATTCACAGCCCTTGAGAATATTGTTTAGGGATGATACCAGAGTGTCATGAAAGACTCCAAAAGAAGAGGTTAGAGGAGGCAAGAGATAAATTTACAACACTTCTTTTTTTTTTATCAGATTGCTACTTTGCACTGAAATCTTCAGTAGCTCCCTGCTGCCTGGCTTTCAAGATCCTCTGACATCTACCATTGGGGTACAGAAAGTTACAGGGGAAAAGTTATTAAATAACATCTAAAAATATTATGCAATTTAAAATTGTATTACATTTACATTTTGATGGCATTTTTATTCCTTTAGCACTAGAAATACCTGAGCTTAACACCCAGTAAGCAAGTGCTTTCAAATCAACTTTCTCATTCATGATATGAAAATATTAAAATTAAATTAAGTAAAAATCAACATTGAAATTAATTA
>NW_027185712.1:13399494-13427352 GCF_028583685.1 Petaurus breviceps papuanus | reverse complement strand
TGAGAGAGTGAGAGAGAGAGAGAGAGAGAGAGAGAGAGAGAGAGAAAACTGGGACAACATCCTCTGGTGGGGAAACAATCTCAAGACATCTGTGACCCTTAAAGTCAAGATGAGGAGGATTTCACCCAATGAGGAGCTTGGGAAGAAAAGAAGAGACAGGAATAACAAATGTCAGCATTATATTTTAATTGGATAAGAGCACTATGACCCTATGTCACTCTTAATTAACTGAATTTGCCTTAATTACTTTAAAAATTATTTTCACATCACAAATTCCATGATTTGAGTGAAGTTTAATGCTTGTTCTTGTGTCAAAACAGCTAATTATTGCCTTACCAAAATGTGACTCTAACCTACCTCTCCAGACTCATTTCCGCTTCCTCCCCATTATGAATCTTTTACTCTCAGTCGATTATTCTACTCACTGTCATTTGTACAGAGTATGCTCATTTCTGCTTCAGCATCTTTGCTCATACCATTTTTCCAGTGGGGTCTTCCTTCCTTCTCTCCATCAATTCAGTTTGCTCTCAACTTTCCATCTCAAATTTCTTCTATGGAGGTTTTCTTGATCACTTCAACCCATACAAATCACTCCAACTACTTAAACAGTTGCTTTAACCCATACTGATCCCTTGTGGTACCAACAGGCTTGTTGTGAGAATTAAACAAAATAAAGCTTGTGAAATGTTATGTGTTATTTTTTAATGGAAGCTCTTCCTGTTCCCATCTAAAGCTATCACCATAGAGTTACTCAAGATTGAATGTTTTTCTTCTTGACTATGAAAGAACAAAGGTCACTTAGGAAATAATACTGAATGAAGAGCCTCAGCTTAAGAGTATGGGGAACTTTATCACAGAGGGTTAATAACAATAGCAACAATGATGATGATAACTGTCATTCAGATAGTATTTTGCATACACCAATCATTTGACCTTCCCTAAACCCCATGATGTTGGTAAGACAGGTATTATTATCCATGCTGCAAAAATGAGGATATTGAGGTTCTCAAGGTTTAAAGAAAGCTGTGTAAGATACACATCTAATATGTGGCAAAGCCAGGATGGAAACCTTCATCTTCTGACTCAATTCTCATTGGGCATTCCACTGTGCCATATTGCTTCTTTTATGTTATGGATGTTAGGTTTTATACCAGATTAAAAAAATGAGTTTTAAAGAATTTCTTTTCTGGAGGCAATGGAGTATAGAACATGTCTCTCCAAGACAGTCCCAATTATTTCATGAATTCTTCCCTGACTACTCTGACAGAAGTCAATCTCTTTCTTATTTGAAATTCTACATCTATCCAATAAACCTATTCCATTTAGTTTAAGTGTTGGGTTGGCTGAAATGACCATTCAAGGACTTTCTAGACTCAATTTTATGCTCTATTCTTTATTACTCAGAAGAAACAATTAAAACAATTTTCAAACATAGCCAGGCTGCCTGGTTGCTCTGTGTCAGGCTTAGGTTTCATAAAATGACAATGTTGTTTGAAAGAAAGAACACTGGTTCTGGAGGCAGGAATCCTGAGGTCACATCCTACCCATTATGCTTACTATCCATGTGATATTGGTCAACTCATTTAAACTCCTTGGGACTCAGTTTCTTTATTTGTAAAACAAGGGGTTTGGACTAGATCATAGGTCCCCAAAGTGGGTGATACTTCCCCTGGTAGGGCACTGGAATGATCCAGGGGGGCAGTAGTAGCCTCAGGTGCAAATGGGGGACATTAAATAAAAATAAGGGGGCAGTAAAAATATAACGAGAGGAGAGAAGAGAAGAAGAATTTCAAAAACCATTTATACATGTCTCATGTGTTATGTAACAGAGTTAAAGTCATAGTGATTACATTATTTTCCAAATAAACACACAAAATGCAAGTTATAACTGATCAGTGGTCAAGTTTGCCTACAGGTCTTAACAAGCAAGTGTTGGCAGGTGAACATGTTGCACATTGTTGGGAAGTCCAGCATGTGTGGGCAGGAGTATGTGCATATAATGACTTGTTTATAATATGATACTATACAATTACATGATGAAATTTTATGTCATCAAAATTTTAATGCATGAAACCCCCCATGAATTTACAATAAATTATTAAATTTAAGATGCATCATTTAAAGAAAAATATTTTATAAATTTTTTGAAATTATGCAAATTGCAAAAAAAAGTTTAAAGGGTTAAAGAAAGTAGATTTCTAGGGTGGTGCTGAGTAATTTATTTTTTCAGAAAAGGGGGTGGTAGGCCAAAGAAGTTTGGGAACCTCTGAGCTAGTTGAGCTCTGAGTTTCCTTTCAGACATAAGTGAAATGTCTTTTTTCTTGCCTCTATCAAAGCTCTGTTGCAGGGCACTGAGTATGTCAGACGACCTTTGTGTCCAACATTCTTTATCTGTAAAATGGGGATGATAATTCATGTAGTTATTTGAAGGCTGGGGTCTAAACAGACTCATCATATAAATACAATACAGTATTACAAAAAGATGGCATAAAGGCACAATACTGCTCTTGTCCATAATGGGTATTTTTAAAATGGGTGGAAGCAATGGAGCAGGGTGGGTGGTTTACAAATATTTGTGCATAAAAACAAAACAAAACACTGTGCTGGTTTGAATCATGCCAAATAGAATATCATTTGTTTCTAGTAAAATTCACTGCTCTGGAAATGAATTAGTTTACATTGAATATGTGATGGTTCAGAGAAAAGGATATTAACCCAATTTGCATTTCCTTGAACTGAAATAAATTATTGCCATGTTTGAATTAGTTTGGTCAACTGGAAGTGATTGGAACAGACACGTGGTGGGGAGGGATGGGCCCAGGGCTGTGTCCTTTTACAAAAGGGCCAGTGAATAGATATTGCCAAATAATCAGGTCAGAGGATGCAGTGTTGGTTTTTCTGGATAGCTGTTCCCTTGAGAGTAGTGAGCCAGTTGGACCAGTCTGGAGTTGTGGTCCCAACAAGATCAGCACATGGGGTTTATAGCATGTGAATTTCATATGGTGAGATATGCATTCTTTCTAGAGAAGAGACAGGAAAAAACTAGAATATGAATCAACTAAAGAGAATTATATTGGCCCATTCGGGTTACAAGATACTTTATACAGATTATTTTATTTTGACCCTTATGATAACTCTTGAGAATTTGGAACCATTGGTAGTATGACTCCCACTTTATACATAGGAAGACTAAGGTTTAAAGAAGCTGAGTTACTTGCCCAAAGTCACATACAGTAAATAGTAGTGTAAGAAATTGAACCCAGGTCCTCTGGTTCCAAGTACCATGCTTTTCCCCCTCAGTATATTGTAATATTTAGTGAATGCCTACTTCGTGGTATGCACTGTGGAAGCTCGAACATGAATAAACATGGCTCCTGCTTACAATGGCATTGGGAAGACAAGATTGAAACACATAAAAAGTGAATTAACAACAGAAATCATAATAGAAGTCTCCCATACTAGATGTGTCACAAGGCCACCCATGAATAATTGCCAACCAAGTGATGCAGACAATAAATGCTGTGAAATAAGTGGTATAGATCAACAAGGATTTATGGACCTGGCAACCCTGAGATTCTCCATACAAACAGAGACAAGAGTCTAAAGTCTGAATACTGAAATGTGAAGTGTAACTGCAAGGGGGAAGGAAGCATTCATGGACTTTATGACTAATACATTTGCCATACTAACATTTCTGAGAGAAATGAGTTTATTCTGTTTGGGACTCCTGGCTTGGCAGGGACCTCTGGAAATCATTTTGTGTAGTCTTCTGTCTCTGTGCATTGTTTTGCCTAGTTTATTTAGAAACGAATTGCCATTGTTTCTCCATTGCAAAATCATGGCTCCATTTGGCCTTTTGTTCCTATGTGTCTCGCTTAGTCCTTTCCAGGGACTGGATTCAGAGTATTTCCCTTAAATCTGAAGTGAATTGTGCGATTTGCTCTGCTCAGGGAAGTACATACTTGACAATGGATTATTCTCAGATATAGGTGTCAAGAAGTGACTCATGGAAACATCCCAAGCTGGTCAAGTTGTGACCTAAGGAAGAAACACTGCCTACCCATTAGTTTAATCATCTGTTAAATGAGATGGTTGGATTAGACAATTTCTAAGCTTTTCTCCACTTCTAAATCTGTGATTTTGTCATCCTGTGAAATCTCATAGTGAAAAGAAATAGAAAAAAAGAGCAAATCTTTTGACTTTTGGGGTAACATGTTTTTCTCTCAACTTAATTTGCCTGATCAGAAAGTGTCAATGTTTAGAAAATAGAGATACGATTATTAAAAGCAACTTTTAAAGACATGTCCTGGGGTCAGAAAACCCCAGTTCCAACCAATCTCCTATGCTTTCTCCACTGCACGCTGAGAATTCATATTCATTAGTGGAGAATATAGAATTTCTCCCTTATCTTACAGGCCATAACACTTGGTATTTGTATTAGGATAGATTTAGGTAAAATTGCCAAGTGGATGAAGTCTGAATGTGAATTCTCTAGTCTTCCTAATCTATGTTCGTCCCCTTCTAATCACCCTCTAAAACTCCCTGAATCTTATGTTCTTTTCCCCATCCCATTTTTAACTGTCCCTCTCAAATTCTTCATCTACCTCAAGGTGCAAATGTCTGATAATAGTTTTATATACAATCTATTCTAAAGGAGATCTACATTGATTAGTAATGAAAGCTAAAGTCATCATAGGTGCATAGATTCAGAGTTATAAGGGATGTCAAAATCTATCTATTCCAATTCCCTTATTTAATAGATGAAAAAATCCAGACCAAGAAAGTTTAAGTGATTTGCCCAAGCTCTCACTGGTATCATCAAAGGCAGGATTTGAACTGAGGTCTATTACCTAATGTTCTTCCACTACACTGCATGAAACCTTATCAAGAAACTTCAAACAGCAGGCAGCAGATTGTCTTTCTTTGGACTCTCTTCAACTTATCAATGTCTTTCTGAAACTATGGCTCCCAGAAATGATGAAGTATTCCACATGTATTTTGACTAGGGGCAGAGTACAAAGGGACTAGAATGTCTTTACTGCTCTTAATTCTTCCTATGATCATATTAGCTTTTTAAATTGTCACACTAAAAATTGTCACACTGCTTTGCTGACATACTGAACTTGTCTCCCACAAAACCTTTTCAGATAAATGTTTGTCTCTTTATAAGCCCTCCATCTTTTATTATGAAACTGATTTTTAGAATCTAAGTATACAACTTGGAATTTTTCCCAATATAATTTCATCATCTTAATTCAGTCTGCCAAGATATTTTTCCCCAATTCTGACTCTTTCATCAGTGTTTTAGTTATTTGTACCAGCTTTGTGTCATTTGCAAATTTTATAAGCATCTATGCTTTTATCCAAGTCATTGATAATAATATTAAACAACCATGAACCAGAAAGTCTCTCTGGGGTACACCACTGGAAGCTTCCTGCCAATTTGACATTGAACCATTAACTACTCTTTGAATTTAGCCATTCAACCAATTGTAACTTCATCTAATACCTAGTTCATATCTCTCCATCTTTTCCAAAAGATTGATAAGAGCATTTTTTATCACATGCACTGCTAAAATCTAGTAGACTTTGTATACATTTTCCTATGATTTTCCTGTTAGGAGTGCTGTCCAAAAAAGAAAGGGGATTAGTCTGGTACAAACACTTCTTGAAGAAGTCATGAAGGCTATTTGTAATCAACACTTCTTTTTCTAAGTGTTCAACTAGCTGTATCTTTGATGATCTGTTCAGGATGTTCCACTAGGAATTTAAGTTGATCTTACAACAGTTTACAGACTGGTCTACAGTCTGTTACAGCCTGTTCATTTCCCTCTTTAGAAAATTGGGACAACATTTGCTCACTTCCCATTCTGTAGTACCCCTCACATTCTCCATCATCTATCACATATAACCAACAGTCACTTAGTCATTTAGTAGAGATGGATGTAATTTATCTTGGCTAGATTATTTGAATTCCTCAAGAGTAGTTCTACCACCAAGGTGGTTCTACCTTACCATCTCCTAAGATGGTAACTTCCTGTTAGAAAGTTTTCTTCTGTCATTTCCCTTGCAAATCTCTTAATAGAGAATTAATATAAAGTAAGAATTGAGTAGCTCTACATTCTTTCTGGTGTCAATTATCATCATTCTTTTAATTCCGTGTAATGATTCTACCCCTTCTTTTATCCTTTTCTTTCACTTATTAGAGTTTAAAAATTGCGTGGGTGTGTGTGTGTGTGTGTGTGTGTGTGTGTGTGTGTGTGTGTGAGCGAGCTTTATTTTCTTTATCAACCAAGATCACTCTGGGCTTTAGTGTGTGACATTAAAACAAACCAACAGCTATGTCATGCTCTTATATTCATTCTTTGTTATTTGAACTTGTCTATAGATCTTTTAAAAATCTAAATTTGTTGGGCAGTTGCCTCTGCATCCGCATCACTTTCTTCTGACAACATCCATTTTTCCTACTTATTGTCATTGTTATTCTGTTGTGCATTTAGAACTTCATACTTAAGAATTTCTCATCCATCCTGGCATGACATTCCTGCAGAATTTTATTCCTTAGATCCTAACCATCCTTTCTCTGAAAGTTCCAAGATAGGCTTGCCCAAAACCTGGTGTACATATGGGACCATGCCAATTTTCCTTTACTTCTCTATCACAAACTCAAGGAAGGAGTTTGGAAGTAACTTCCCCCAAAGTTCTCATAATTTTAACCTCCAAACAACAGTTTTACTCTATTAGTCAGAGTCAGATCCAGAATAGAATTTCTCCTTTTGGATTTTCCCATCTTTTGACAGATTAATTTATAATTAAGGCAAACCAAGAACATCTTAACTGCTTAGCTTTGTCAGAGAGGTCTCTACAATTGATATCTGGATAGTTGGTCTCATGTCATTACTATGTCATTCCCCGTTCCTAAGCTTGTGATCTGTTTGCCAAAATCTTTATCTATTTCTGCTGCCTGTCCAGTTGATATGTAGTAAACTAATGACAAAATTACTTCTCATTCTTCCCCCATTGGCTGTAACCCAAATGCCAATCTCATTATATCCTTCTATATGGCCCCTTTCTGTATTTCTGTCTTCAGACTCTGCCAACAGTGTGGTATAATCTCTCATCACCTAATGTCTAGGATATTACAATAGCCTGATATTGGTTTTCCTACTTCAATTCTCTTCTTATTCCAGCCTATCTTTCTCTTAGCTATCAGAATTATCTTTCTAAGGTCTAGACAATGTTCATTTAATAAATTCCAATGCCTCCCTCTTCTTTCCAGGATCAAACACAACAAAATCCTCCATTAAGCATTTAAAGCCCTTCACAACCTGACCTGCTCCTACCTTTCCAGTCTTTTTCTATATTACTCTCACATACTCTGTGAGTGTATGTGACACTGACCTCCTTCTGTTCCTCATCCAAGATACTCTGTTTACTGACTCTGCATTTCCACTATCTGTCCCCTATGTCTACAATTCTTCCCGTCCTCAACTCTACCTCCCTTCAAATATCAACTAAAGTTCTAATTTCTGCAAGAAACCTTTTCTCGACCTTCTTCATCTTAGTGCCTTTCTATAAAGTTATGCCTTCTGATCTATCTCATTTGAACATTATTGTTTATATGTGGTCTACCTCATTAAGCCATGAACTCCTTTTGTTGCCTTTCTTTGTATCCCTAGTGCTTAGCAGAGTGTCTGGTACATAGTAGGCACTTAATAAATGTTTGTTGACTAACTGATTTGCAAGACACAAAACAAATGCATTCTTACCAGCCTTCAGGAAATGCACTCCATCTCTGGCTGAGAATATATTATTCCTAATACTTTAAATTATGACCCAGAAACTCAAACTCCATTCTCATCATCAAACTTTTCTTTTGATTTTGTTTGGAAATCTTTTTACTCATGCCTTTTGTCTTATATCATGGTGATTTCAACATCAAACATCAACATCTCATGTAATAGAACACAAATTAGCTCAAAACATGCAATACAATGAATACTTCTGACACTGTATGCACTGTTCTGTTCTAGTAGTTCTCTGCCTCTCTGTTATGAAAGGACATTTATCTTGAATTATTCATTGTTTAAGTTTTTCATTTTTTTATAGTTTAACTTCCTTTTAATGATCTTTTAATTTATATCACTATGGCCACACACATCTTCTCTTGATTTTGCTTACTTTACTCTTCATAAGTTCATACAAATCTCCCCATATTTCTTGGAATTCCTCATAGTCATCATTTATTACTTCACAATGATCTTTCTTTATATTCATATCACATAATTTTTTTTCATATTATTCCTCAATTAATGGATGTATACTTTGTGTCTTATTGGTTTTGGCTGCAGAGGATTTCTATGAATATTTTGGTATATATTATAACTTTGTTCCTGCCTTTGACTTCCTTTGGGCGTATGCCCAGTTGTTGGATTCAGATACCATCTTCTTAGCCAGCTGTTCACTTCCTAAATCAATTTTCTCTTCTGTATTCCTTACCTTCAATGGGCAACAATGAAGAAAACACAATCTGTAGTCCTGTTGTCTTCAGTTTTTTTGCCCAAGACTTCATAACCTTTGGTAATTCTTTCCAGTTTTCTCCTGGCAGTATCATTTATGACCATGTGTATCACCAGAAGTGCAGTAATCTTTTTCTTTTTTTCAGAAGTTTGGGAAGTTCTCTATTATATCTTGGACACATGCCTTGAGAAAACAAAAAGGTCTCTTAATTGTCATTAGCAGATTGACATTTAATTGTCTCAGTCTCCCTGAGAATGAAGTCACCACTGCTATTTATCTCTTCTTTTTCTGGCCCTTAGTACTTGATCCTTCATTTGATAGCTTCTGTGATTTTCCTTTATCCTTCCTTAGAGGACAAGCACCTGCTTCTTCTCCTTCAGAGGAAGCTATATGTAATTCAGGAAGAGTCTCAAATTTATTTTGTATCTGTGAGGTCTGGTCTATAGCTAGATCCTAACTGACAGAAGTGACTCCATATCTCCCCAGTGATTGACCTCCCTACATACTGAGAAGTTTCTAGTACGGTAACTGGTTTATTCAGCTACATTTAGGTAATGAATGAAAAGGTATCTGAATCATATTGTTGTTCATCCTTTGTTTTCAAAGAGGACCAGTGATATCACAGAGTGATGACTTGATTTGTGTGTGATTTGGATTTAAGGGAGGAAGAGTTACACAAAGTCATTAGCCTTACACTCTCTTCCAGTGTCATTGAAGTCCAATGGAAAGGCAAAAGTCAGACTGATTGGTTATGGCCTTGGGATGCAGTGAATGATCTTGGTGTCCTCGATGTCTAACCGAGCTCTAGGTACTTCAGTGTCTGCTTCAGCTTCCTTCATGGCTGTTGGAACAATTGTTCTCATCGGCTCATTCCACCTGGGGAAATCTTCACATGCTTGGGGTAGACTTCTCTCCCTCCCACCAACTCCCTGGATTTGTGGGTTTGAGGCCTAGTCTATCTGACAAGACAGCCTTATTGCTATAGTTTCTTGGAGTTGCAAATGAGAATTGGGTGTGAGGTAGACACCAAAGACAGATTAAAAGTCATGAAAAGGGCAAACCTTCACAAAAGAGGTGCTAGTACCCTCTGAACACCCTATATACCCCTTTCTCGACAATAAGCAGTGTAGCAAACTTCATCTAATCTATAGATGCAAGATAAGCAAGCTTTCTAATCATGACACTTTTGTGATGGATAAGGGGATGTTGCAGTCTAAGTCACTGGTTACTGATTGCCTGCCCCATAGTCTTCCTTTTACTTGGTCCCTCTGAGTTTGCCCAGTAACAACAATCAGATAGAAAGGCAGAGATAGGTCCCATTGTACACCCCCATCATCAAGCCTGTGTTTGCCCATGGGACTGAAACACTGGGGAGCTTCACATTTTCATGCTTGTGAGTGATAAACTCCTTTGTTGAGTACAACCCCACCTTCCATTCCCTTAATTGATCTGTAAGCAACAACTCTACCTTCCCTTCATTTCCATTGTTCTGTAAGCAGGCATTTTAGCATAACTTTTACCCTTCCCTCTCCTAATTGATCTGTGGCTGGGGGTTTCAGCCTAGGATAAAATCCCTGCTCCATTCTTCCCCTTCCCCTGCTCCTCCCCACCAGATGTTCCCCATCTCCACCAATTCTGGGTTCCCTGTACCTCAGCCTAGGAAAAACGTGCCGGAAAATTCAAATATACACTGACCAATCACTGATTGTTATTTCAGCTTATGTAACCTGACTATTGTAATCTCTTTAAAAACTGGCATACTCTTCATGCCAGTTTTAATGACTGATTTGGGTATGTGACCTCAGCAGCCCTGAGGTAATAAAATCCACTTCCAAATCTTTTTAATCTTGGGGATCTTCTGTCTCGCTCCTTTATGCCCAACACAAATTGGAGGCCCCAGCGAGATCTGCAGTGTTCTGTGGCAGCGCAAAGATCCCCGAATAAGAAGAGCTCTTGGCCTCAGGAGGTAGGCATCTGCTCGCCCCAATCCCTAGGGAGGCTAGCCCCTGATGATGTTCCAGGGCCCCAAGGCTCGAGGAGGGAAAGATCGTATCTGCCTCCTGACTTCGACTTGCTCCTCATTTGGCCTTTCCATGGATCCAGGACCTCCAGTTCGGTGGGGAGGGGGGTGCAGTGAAAATATGTTCTGTTCTGGAGGGAGGAGGGCTAGACGTAGCCATTTGTGCAGAGGGCATCTCCTCCCCTTCGAAGCTTTGAGATGTCAAGCCTCTCCACTGTCAGTATTCTGGTTAATGTTTGTATGTTTTTTTGTGTGTCCTGCACTTGCTTGAGCTCATTTGTTCCCTGTTCAGAATCTGTGGGTGCAAACAAGCAGCTGGGGACTATTGTTTGTTTGTTGGTATATGTCCTCGTGAAGTCTTGTCTTGAGCTCATTCGCTTAAAGCCTCCCTGTTTTTATTCTGCAAAGCAGGTATTCTAGTGGCTATCAGATGAGCACCTCCAAGGGAGCTTTTCTGATTTCCACTGGGAAGACATATTTGTTTATAAGACTAAACTGTTTGTCTGGCTTTTCATCCTAGAACATGGGAGGTTCAGCCAGTACATCAAAAACTCCCCTGGGTTGCATACTAAGCCATTTTAGAGTAGACTAACAGGACAGGGAAGATTATGGAGTCCCCTTGAAGAAGGGGAAACTCATTTCTTATTGTATGAATGAGTGGCCCACGTTTGGGGTAGGCTGGCCCCCTCAGCGAAGTTTCAACAAGCAAATTATCCAATCAGTGTGGTGGGTGGTCACAGGGAATCCAGAACATCCAGATCAGTTCCCTTATATTGATGTCGGGCTAGATCTCGTCACCTATTCCCCTCCCTGGCTTAGGAACTGTTCTTTCCAAAGGGTTATCAGAATCATTGTGGCCCACCTGCTCTCAGATACTCCTAAGACAAAACCTCCCACAAAAATCCTACAGGATCATAGTGAGAAGCAGAATCTCCCACCACCTTACAGCCCTCAATCCCCTCCCTCCGCCTCCTCTCCTGACTCCTCAGGGCTTCCAACCTCCCCAAGTCCCCTTTCACCCCCCCCCAACCCGAACTGGGGCAAATTATCAGTCCCCAGAAGAACCCTCTTCTGCTTCAGCCATCCTTCCCCTCAGGGAATAAACTCCAGAAACAGGAGGGTTTTGAGGGCATGGTCATATCCCAGCTGGTAGAAATTGTCCAAAAGGTTTATGACAACAGAGACAGCCACTCTTCTAAAGCAGACAAAAAGTTTGCCCAGGTCCTTGTGGCTGCACCTCAGACTCCCAAACGGGTTACCCAAGTGGGCGCTACACCACTTGGTTCCCACACCCCTCTTGCAAGGGACCAATGAATATACTGTAAAGAGTTAGGCCATTGGAAAAATGAATGCCCCCGGGACAGAGACTCTCCAGAGTCCTCCAAAAACTCAAAGGGGGGCGGAGGGGCAAAACTTTTTACTGTGCTGGTCCTTCCCCTCCTAGTGAGCATTGGGAAGGTGGGGAGGTAAGGACCCTCTTTGGGAATCCCTCCCCTCGATCAAAGAAGCAGGCAGGCTAGATCTCCTGCCTGACCAATTAAAGCCAATTAAGTGTGGAGCTTTGAGATTGTCAGATTCAAAGCTCACTTTCAAAAGGTCCACCAAAATTCTCCCTGTTGTTGTAATAATTTGAAATTTTAATTTGGGAAATTTACAATTTCTTTACAAAATATCTTCGCAAATTCTGAGAATTAATCATTAAGAAATTGGAATGGGATATTGGGATTGCTTAAAGAAAGAAGTTTTTTGCTATCTTAGCTTGACTTGTTCCTTGAATTTGTAAAAGGAAAATTAATAGTGCTTGTGAAACACTTGATTGTAAAATGCAATGACTGGCATATGTTGTCTTTCTAATTTTGAATCTATACCAGAATTGATAAAGTCAATTATTGTATAAGTCATTTGATATTCATTGTTATTTTGTTGCCATCTTTCTGAGACTGTATTGTGTTTCTAAAAGTCTATTTAGCTAAGTGAACTTAAGAAACATTTTTGAAGTAGGAGTAGCATTACAGCTATTTTTAAAAAATCTAAATTTCGTATTGCATTGTGTATTGGGTTTTTACGTTATAAAATTTGTTAATTTAAAACTTATATTTGGGTTACAAACAGGCAATAATAATGTTGATATTACATTTAAATTTTTGGCTAAATTATGTAATTTGGAAAAATTATGAACTCTGATGTTAAAAACAATTTTCTTATTACTATTCTGAAGCTGTTGAGTCATCTAAGGATATAGATATATATGTTAACTTGGATGTATGTGAATATACAATGTCTTGGGGATTTTATATTAGGAGCATTTTTACACCAAATTAGTTTTGGGTAATTCCCATATTTGAAGGTTTATTTTATAATTATTATGTTTGTCAACCTTAAGTAAAACCTTTCTTAGGTGTGAGGTTTGTGTCAATGGCTATGGGATGAATGATTTTCTGTGCAAAGCAATTTGGAAATTATTAAATTAAGATCACTAGATTGGTAATTACTTGATTTTGGTTTGAAGTTTAAATTTAGGTACATCATAATTGTTTCTGATATTGTTACTGGTAAACATTGGTATTATGAATGTTATAATAGAAGCAGTTTCTTATACTCTAAATGATGTTAAATTAAGAATTATACTGTCAGAGGAACAAGAAAATGATGGTGGATGAAGTACTCTGACCATGTCAGAGTATCAGTTATGATATTCTGGAATGTAATTTAAGAAATCATGCACTTTTAAGTTTTTCTTTTTTTTAATTTCAATTCATAAATCAAGTATTTACAATAACATGCTTGGGAAAAACTACTTATTCATAATTATGTGAAGAAAATACCCTGTGAATCCTCTTCTAAGCTTTATAAAACCTACAGATCTACTCAAATGATTTTGGATCCCAGCTGTTTAAGGGGGGTGGTGATTGGGTGCTTGGAATGATGGGGTACTTGGGTACCTGATATTTAGGTTAATCAGAGTTACTTTAGTTGGGAGAAAAGAAAGATACCATTTTTAACACCAGCTTAATTCAAACTGTCTCTAAAGTCTATTTATGAAAAAGCTGAACAAAGCAGATAAGAAGGTTAGGGAACAAATGGGGTTTATCCAGCCCCTCCTGTTTCCAGATAGTTGATATCAGTTTTAGAAGTATGTTGAGAGAGCATGAGGAAGTTTTGGGAAGGCAGAAAGATTTGTAACTTGAGTTTGTAATTAATAGCTCAATCAAATTTTAGATGGCCCTATCTGAAGGATACTAGTCTATATTTATTTGCTATTTAATAATTTGAGGGACTGTAAATTTTACTATTTTTCTGAGCCTTGATTACTGGAGTCATCATAAAAGCCTATAATAGGATGGCAGAGGCTGCAGGCTGCAAACTGTTCAAGGTGGATATCTGTGCTTGGAAAAGTTTGGGGACAACCTCGGACACTGCCCAAGTGGGATCTCTCTGACTTTCCCGATTGTGCCTTTTCTTTCTGAAAAGGAAACCTCCCACCTATTTATGCCTAAGCCTTGCTTTCAGCACCTAGTGACTATCTGAATGACTAGTAGAGATGACTCATGCCTAGAATCAAACAAGGCTAAGAAAGTTTTCCTTCTGGCAAGGTTTATGACTTTGTCTCTCTTTTATTCTATAGCAAATTCAATGAGAAGTAATATTCAGGGCCAAATAATTGAATAAATATAGAGATAACAGCCTTCAAAGAAGCCGATGATTAGTAATAAGGCAAAACAAAGTAGTGAAATAGATGCCTGAGTGATCAGGATAGTGAAGTTTGAGGAGAGCAACAGGATCAGGCTAGATGACACCTGGGATTAAATACAGATGCATAAAATTGGCTTTAAAAATTTCCTCTTATGTGAATTCATGATTTGTGCATGTTTGGGAATAGAATCAGAGGTATGGATTTTGGATTTTAGCACAAGGATTGTATAAGATAGTGGTAAGGGTGAAGCTAATGTTAATTTTTTAATGCATCTGTCTGATAATTTTATAAAGGGCAGATGAAATCAATTTAAAAAAGGGGTTTTTTGTATTTTAAAGGACTCCTATACCAGGTACAGGGTTTAGGAAAGATAGAAATAACAAAGGATAAATAAATTGAAAATTCTCTGTAGTATCAAAATATGGCACTAATCTTAAGCAATTGTACTAATTTATATTAAGTCAAAATTATCTGGTCATCTCTAGATCTGAACTGGAGAAGCAAAATTCCTTTTTAGATTCTGTAACTACATGAGGCATCTGGGATTTAAAAGTGTTGCTTAAATGAAATAGGTCACTGGGATACAAGGAATTTGTACGTTAATTATGATTCTTGTATGGTTTGTATGTAAGTTTTTTTGGTTATCTTGGTGACATGTACCTGACTTAATGTAATTATGTCATTTTGTAAAATTGTGAGAAAAACTTCACTGTAGTAACTGAGCCTAGCCCTGTGTGGCTAAGAAAACTGGACTATTTGTTTGAACCTAGTCTTGCATGGCTAGAAAACTGGACCTTTACATGTAAAATCGTGCTTCTGGGAGCTCTTGTATTGTACATTTGACTCTAGTCATCTAAGGATCATCCCCTGAGCCTTGGAATCTGAAAAAGATGACATGAGATGCAGACAGCTTTCCCAAGAATCCGGACCTGACCTCTATTAGGACAGTTTCTTTCCTGGAGAAATTCAACTAGAGGACCGATGGAAAATGTGGCCCCCTCCTCTTCCTTGAGACAATGGCCTTGATTATAGGAAGTCCCTATTAACTGTTGAATTGCTAATTGTCAGGGACCCCCACTACCATCCTTTAGGAACAGAATTGAATAACCTAGATGATGTGGCCCCAGTCATGTCAAAGGTTTGACATACCTACAAAGAAAAGTAGGGAATGTTGAGCACAACCCCACCTTCCATTCCCTTAATTGATCTGTAAGCAACAACTCTACCTTCCCTTCACTTCCATTGATCTGTAAGCAGGCATTTTAGCATAACTTTTACCCTTCCCTCTCCTAATTGATCTGTGGCTGGGGGTTTCAGCCTAGGGTAAAATCCCTGCTCCATTCTTCCCCGTCCTCTGCCCCTCCCCACCAGGTGTTCCCCATCTCCACCCATTCTGGGTTCCCTGTACCTCAGCCTAGGAAAAACGTGCCGGAAAATTCAAATATACACTGACCAATCACTGATTGTTATTTCAGCTTATGTAACCTGACTATTGTAATCTCTTTAAAAACCGGCATACTCTTCATGCCAATTTTACTGCCTGATTTGGGTATGTGACCCCAAGCAGCCCGAGGTAATAAAATGCACTTCCAATTTTAATCTTGGGGATCTTCTGTCTCGCTCCTTAATGCCCAACACTTTGACTTGGTATCCTTCATGTATTTGTGTTCCTGCTTGGTATCTGACTTATGATCTCCTAGAAGTATCTCCAAGTGTATTTTTTCTGTTATTTAATGCTCTATGAAACATTCTTCTACTCTTCAACTTCCTAACAAGGGTCAAATTTTCTCTCTGTTGTTTCATATCCTGACTATTCCTCCCCCATCATTGAAGACCTACTTCAGTTTGTTTTTCCTCAAGAATGGCATGGCCTGGGGCGGCCAGGTAGCACAGTGAGTAAGAGCACCGGCTCCAGTGTCGGGATGACCTGGGGATCAAATCCGGGCTCAGATACTTAGCACCCACCCAGAAATAACTGGCCATGTACCCTTGAGCAAGTTACTTAACCCCAATTGCTTTGGAAAAAAAAAAGAATGGCATGGCCAATACAGGGAGCAAATTAATGCCCAGAGCTGTGATAGAACCTTCTGGGAACTCTAAGGACAAGGTGACTTTGCACATTCTGGTTACTCCTGATCATGTGACGGTCCAGTGTTGAAAAGATAGGATTTATTTATTTATTTAGAATGATATGATAGACAATGAATATTCCCTAAGTGTTTCTGTTATCTTCCTGCCCCATGAAAAGAGGCCTGGTTGCTGAATTTAATAAAATAAGAAGCCTTTGGGTCAGGACCCTCTTTGGTTACAGCTTCCTAGATGATAAAATGTGAGTTCATTGAGGAGGGGAGGACAGCTTTTCCTGACTACAATGTAATGGAAATGGATATTCCCCACATAAATGATGTGGACTCAATCAGTTAGGCTTATATTGGGTTCCTGGCTGTCTATTACCCTTTAATTACTTCTATTATCATTGACACTGTAAGTATGGAAAAATTCTGGAAATCCTGCAGCATCAGGAATGGTTACATACCAGGGGAAGATTTGGCATTGAATAGAGACTACCAGAAATGTGACACTTCTAGGGCAGGGGATGGGGAGGTTGATTGGACTGCTCAGTAGAATAAATAGCAGCCTTGCCAAAAATAAAACATAATTAAAAAATAAAGAAATCTTGTTTATGCTTCAATATTAGCACCTCAGCTGATTGTATCAATAGAGATAAGTTCTCCATTTCATAATACAAGCATTTTCTGCATGGGAATAAACTTGGTTTGCATGTGTACATTTTATTGATTCCTCTTTTTCTCTGGTGATGGTGGGAACCCAAGGGTAGGGTGAAAAGTGTAGCTGTTCCCAGAGTAACTCTGATAGGGATAAGAAACTAATTAATATGAAAATCGGGGATCCTTCCACTATGGAGAAGTCAGACCACCTCAGAGGAATAAGCCTTCTACAAACTGCTAAGCAGGTAAAGGTAGAAATTGGTGGTAGTTCCTAGCTATCTTGTTTACTAGATATGGACACTTTATTATCTTGATAAGTTGGGGTGTGGAGAGCTGTTCCTTGATTCCCTTCACTTTCTCTCCTAGAAAGGAGACTATCTTCTACTTTGAAAAACAGTAACAGTCAAGGCTGGGTCAAAACATAAATACCACTCAATGCAAATCACTTTGAAATTTCCCCAGTTCTCTATACTGTTTGAAATTCTCAACATTGAGGACTTCTTTTGGGTGTTTATACTACACCCACTAAGGCCCTCATTCACATCATAAAATCTTTCATCACATTTTAATGACTCCTTTCTTTGGCTCACCAGAGCTTCAGAGTGACAGCCTGCTGCCTTTCTCTTTTTCTTACTAATGTCTTTTTTTTTGTTGTTTATTTCTTTGGTCAATTTGTTTTTCTTATCAGTTTATTTTCCCATTCTTTTACTTTTTTTTTTTTTTTGCTTTGTTAACAACCTTTTCTTTTTTTTTTCCCGGGGGCCCCCCCCCCCTTTTTGAGATCTTAATCCACATCATGTTCCTTCTCCTGGAACATTGTCTCAAAGAAGTCAGACATAGAATTTGGACACAGACATTGTTCTCACTCAATTTTCCTCAATAGATAACAAATTTTCCAATATTTTCCTTCCCAAATTCAGTTTTTAGCCTTCTTCACATATGCACACCTCTACAAATCACCTTGAAAATGTCCTTCTCTCCAGACAGGTGATGAAGAAATGACTCACATTAGTAAGCGGTCATTTCCTTTCTCTCCCCTATTGGGCATTCTCCATAATCGTTTTTATTTATGTGATTTTATTCAGTGCTTACTGAGTCTATCATCTTTAGATTATTTTATTGAAGAGAATACTGGTGACATTTAAGTGCAATACTCCTGTGTAGCCTAAAAGTATTTGGCCTCTGGTTTCAGAACCATAATTTTTATGTTAATTCATTTCCCATCCTCACCCAAATCTATTTTTGCATTGCATTTACTGAGTATTAAAATATGTTTATTTAATTTGGAGGATCTTATCAAGTTCTTCACAGAATATTGATTTTCCTTTTACCTCCTTCATTAGATGTTGGCACATGAGCTGCAATTACTTTCATGATGGTCTTCTTATAACTAGATATTATTACTGTAAGAAGAGGAGACCAAATGTTCCATAAAATTGTTTCTTCTTGTTTGTGGACACATAGCACCCATAGTATTCTTATAGTCTGTAGAGATAGGTCTGGTACTTTAGAAAGAATCCTGGCTAGGAAGTCAGAGAACTTGGGTTCAAATTCCTACTGTGATGCTTACAACTTACTGACTGGTAGCTAGGTGGTGAAGTGCTTGGAGTGCTGGGCTTTGAGTCAAGAAGACCTGAATTTAAAATCTAGCCTCAGTCACTTACTAGTTGTGTGGCCCTGGGCAAGTCACTTAACTGCTTTTTGCCTAACTTTCTTCATCTGTAAAATTGGGTAATAATAGTACCTATTTCCCAGGGTTTTTGTAAAGATGATGGTGATGATGATGATGATGATAACATGTAGATAGCACTTACTGTGTGTTGACTACTGTGCTAAGTGCTTTGCAATTCATTTGAAACCTTTTGTCTTCTGGTCTCTTTATAGCCAGAATGTCAAGATTGATACTACCCAGTCATTTCAGTAGTAATAATGATAATAAATAATAATTCTTATTATATTTATAATATATAATAATTACATATATAATATTATATATTATAATAATAAAAATTTAACTAATTCTTTAAGGTTTACAAAGTAATTTGAAAATATTATTTCACTTGATTATCACAACCCTGTAAGACAAGTGTAATTATTTTGCACCCTCTCCCCATTGTACAGAAGAGAAAATAGAGGCAGATAGAGGATAAACAATTTGACCAGGTCTCCATAGCTAAGTACGTGCACCAGGATTTAAACTTTGTTCTTCATTACTTCAAGTGTGGTCATTGGAAAAAGACTTTGCAACAACTAAATTTAGTTTTTAAATTTAAATTGTTTAAAAAATATGGTTCTATTATGATCATATACCAGAGTGAGTGTAAATAGCAAATGTTTCTGTTTTGGCCAGAAACTCTTCTTCCCCTCACAGACTGATTCTTTTGTAAAGGTAAACTAGGCCATCTTTTGCCTCAGTTCTTATCTAGCCTTTAGCTACTAAATGGGTGGTGCCTCAGACAAACTGGGACCTGGGGAAGATCTTAGCATAAAAAGGCCAAGGTCTTCCACTTCCTCCTGGGACATTGCTAGCCATCCTGACCTATGTTCCGCCACTGGACTACAATGACTGGAGGAGAGAATGGGGTTGATGACTTTGCAGAACCCTGCCTCACTTAAATCCAATTCATTTGCAAGTCAAGACATCACCCTCTTGACGTCATTGGCCCTCTTGGAGAAGAAAGGACAAACAACAACAAAACCCAACATGTTCAGCCATTCCCCAATGGACAGGCCCCCCACCATTTCCAGTTCTTTGTGATGAGTCCCATGATCTTAGAAAAACAAGGACAGACTTGTGTGTAATAATGAAGAGTGACGAGAGTAGCAAGAGAATGTTGTATACAGTAACAGTTATATTGTTTTGAGTATAACTTTGAGTGACTGAGTCTGTTTGACTATTATAAATACACAAATTAAACATAAAGGTACTGTGAAGGAAAATGCTATTTGCATTTAGAGAAAGAACTGATAAAATAGAAATATGTAGAGAATGGTTTTACACACACACGCACACATACACACACAATTTGTTTCTAATAATAATCATCTTTAGGGTGGAGAGGAGGGAAGAAAAAAAGGAAAAAATACATGATAACTTTACTATATGTTTAAAAGGAATAGCAACTTGTACATAATAGATTTGCAGTTTCATGGACAATCATCTTTTTTTCTGTTCTATTGTGTTATTGAAATACTTGTTTTATTTCTCAAGTTCAGAATAAAATAAATAAACTTTTTAAAAAGTATGGTTGTTAGTTCCTTCTGCTCCCCTTTCCAACATTCTGCCACCATCTCTGCAAAATGGAGCAGGGCCAGACAGGAAGGAGAACGGTTTTGAATTTTTCTTTTATTTCATGGCTTGTCACGTTCAAAGAATTTACGATCAGGTGCCTAATTGGCAACAAGACTCCTTATAATTTGCTAGTCTGGTCTTTGGTTAAATAACAGTCTCTGCTGATAGGATCATATTGGAAACTTTTCTAGTCTCAGAGAATCTAAAAGACCTAGCACCCCCTAGCATAATCTTTTTTTTTTTTTTTTAGATTTTTCTTTTCTAGCTTTTTGGAGGGGAGAAGGCAGGGCAATTGGGGTTAAGTGACTTGCCCAAGGCCACATGGCTAGTTTTGTGTTAAGTGTCTGAGACTAGATTTGAACTCAGGTCCTCCTAACTCCAGGGTTGGTGCTCAATTCACTGAGCCACCTAGCCACCCCTCCACTAGCATAATCTCTGAGAACTCAGGGTTATCTCCAAGCCACAGTAATGCATAAGAGTAGGAATTGGTAGAGGCTACATTACTGAGGTTGAAAGTACAATATTGTGTAGCATATCCTTGAAGCCCTTTCTCTAACATACACATCCAGAAACAGACAAGCTTCCATGCAAGTGACTGGAATGATGACGCAGCATAAGAGGACCCCTTACTTCTAAGTAAAGAGTCTATTTTCCACATTTATTTGTATAATATCCTTATTATTTTCCTTCTTTGAGTACCAGGATTCTGTGCACATTAGTTACTCCCTTAACTGTCATAAAATAACAAAGATTACCATCCACATTCATGTAGAACTTGAAATCCTAAGTCCCATTTGTATAGCACTTTAAAATTTGTAAAATACTTTCTTCACAGCAACCCTATGAGCCAGTTAGGAGATACATTATAACCCCAATTTTTATATATGGGAAAACTGAGGCTTTTCTTTTCTAAGTGACATTTCCTCAGTTCCTTCAACCATTCTTCACCACCTTGATCTATTTCCTCTGATTCTGGTTGGTCATGCACAGGACCAAGCACAGCCCTCTAGATGTGTTTTTACTGGGACATAATACATCAGTCCAATTGCTTCTTTTGCTACTTTGATTCTGTCAGTATAACTGAAAATTATTGTATGAATTTTATCTCTCATGACACCCAATTGACTCAGATTGAACTTGTAGCTTTTCACATGAACTGTTGTGAAGTCAAGATTCATTCACTTTACTGCTATTACTCCTGAGATACTGCCCCTCTCTTACCAGTCAATCCCCCTGAAGGGGATCAAGATTCCCTATGAGTCTGCTTGTGCTCAAAACCAAAAGTTAGGAAACCCAACTGATGTGTTTAGTTTTATGTGATAGTCAGAGGACCCAAATAGTTCACTGAAATAACACACTAAGAAAAGTCAAGATAGAACATTTCTCTCATTAACCTGACTATGATCTCCCACAAATACACATACCTTACCTGGGAAGAGTGGACATACCCAGGGAGCACATGTGACCAGGGAACATGCATGGAGAAGTATAGATATGGGGACCATGTGTGTCTGATCGTGTGTGGCAAGTTCTCTTTTGCAACCATCTGTTTCAGATAAAATAGAATACAATGATCATTGTGATCCTCTCTCCAGACCAGCCGGAAATACTATTCTTTTAATTTTCATCTTTACTTCTATATTAGGTCCTATGTGTCCAAGTGGAAATGGCTGAGTAATAGCTGGCAATAGGTCAGGCTTTGACTCTGGGTGCTTGTGTGACTCATATTCATTTCTTGAAGACAAACTGGTCTCATTCAGCTCACTCTTGATTCTCTTCTAAAGTGAAGTGAGTACTTCAATGCACACAATCTGTCCACCTATGTAACAGAAGCTATTCCTGTTGACTGTGTTCTGCTGGAGAAGCTCTTGCACCAGGCTGCTATCACTTCTGATCCCATAAACCATCATCTCTCTGAGCACAAGTGGTTCTGCTCTCTGTTCCATTTCTCATGAGGCTTTCTCTGACCTTCTGACTTCAGATATAGGCAACCAGCCCATATTGTTGTTGGAATCTTTCCCCTCATATTCACAAAGAATGACATTTGTGACATTAAGGTGACCCTGGGTTTTTGAAAGTTATGCCAATGGAGTACAAATTCTGGTTGGTCCCACCATTCTGGAAACTCTTTCACTATTGTTCCAGCAGTAGACAATGACAGCTTTCTGAAGGGCAGGCTAGCTAAGCATGACTCATCAACAGGACATCAGCTACTAGCAATTCATGAAATACAGAAATGCAAAAGGTCACAGCCTTGCGTGACTCCCTTTTCCTTCTGAAGTAATGGGTGTGGAGTAGTGGAAAATAGAGCAGTGAGTGCTAAAAAAGAGTTTTTAGATAGTCAATAAACATTGTTAGCCACTGGCACTTGAAATGTGAAATCCTTGTCCAATGACTAACAAGTAGGCATATTACTAGAGAAACTCTATCAATCTTGTCATTCTCATCATAAACCAGAAGACAAGAGAACGTTGCAGCTAAATAGGATAGTTTACAGGTTTTCTTGGGAGATACAAATAAGAGAATGATAGAATTGATTTTAATATTCATTCAAAGGCAACAAAAAATTTAATTTCATGAGATACTTGATCATCTCAAATTCTAGAGCTCAAATAAGTTCTTTGAGGATGGGGATTACTTCTTTGTTTATATTTGTGTTCTATAACCTAGCCCAATGCTTGGTTTATGTTGTGTTTAATAAGTGCTTGGGTATTGATTGGTGATAAGCATTGGCAAAAAAAATCACCATGAAAATAATTCTAGGGGGTGGCTAGGTGGTGCAGTGAATAGAGCACTGGCCTTGGAGTCAGGAGGACCTGAGTTCAAATCTGACCCCAGTCTCTTAACACAAAAACTAACTGTGTGACCTTGGGCATGTCACTTAACCCCAATTGCCCTGCCCTCCCTCCAAAAAAAAGCAAAAAAAAATTTAAAAAATAATTCTAGTATATACACCAATATTTGGTGCAGAGGATGAAGAGATGGAGACATTCAATGAACTTTGTGAGAAATTTGAAGTTAAAAATGCTTAAAGTTAAAAAAGCCTCATTCCTATATGTTGTGAGGAGAGTCAGGAGGCACAGGGTATTATGAATACCACAAAATATTACCAAAAAAATTAAACTGAATTATTTTAAACAAATGTTTCCTGGAGGACTTAAAACATTCAGTTCTGGGACTTCTGCTCTGAGGCTCCTCTTCCCTAATTGGTAAATGCCTCATTTAGCCTACCATGTCTAGGTTGGCTCCAGCCATGCTTCACTTTACTCCCTTCCATGTCTTGCCAGTTGTCTTGCTGCCATGCATATATTGCCCTTAACAATACAATTGCAGTTCTGAAACCACAATCAGATCAATATTGCCATTGCTATTGAAAATGATTTGTCAAGCCTTTTCAAAGGTCTTTACTCTCCATCTCTTAACATTCCAAACCAAAATACCCCTCCCTGGTTACCATCCCCCAATATGTGTTGTTTTCTTTAGTAGTTCCTTGAGGACAGAGACCATGTGCAAGAGCAGTACAATTCTTGGCATGAATAAATGCTTTTTAAAAAAATCTATTCATTCATTTTTCAAAAACAAAACTTTTGGTTACCATTTTGGGAGTCATTTCTGAAATTGCTGTCTGTATATAGTCAGACCACCAGGCTCTTAAAGCAAATATCAAATTCAATATGGATTGTAATTACCTAAAACTTAGTGAAGATAAGTGATATATCCTGGGTTACTCTCAGAAGTTGCATCTCAGAAATGGTACCAGAACTGAGGTGAATTCTATCCATTTGGCCGCATCTCCCCCACACCCCAACCCTCTCAGCTCCATCTCTTTTTTGCCATTTATTGGGAAGCAGTAGGTTTTTAAAGTCTAAACATCTTCATTCTTCCACCAAAAAGTCTCTTTATACCTCAAAGGGTAGGGCAGTTTTACACACCCTCAACTACTCCAGTTGAAAATGAACATGCATAAGGGGTAAAACCAGTGCACAATAGGTAGACAACTCCAAAGAATCATTTCTTTACAATGTGACCACTCTTTACATATTTGAAAACAATTATGGCTCATTAAGCCTACAAAGAGATATATGCAAAACAGAATAAATAGAAAGCAATAAACAGAAGGAAGATACTGAAATTAAGAGGGGTTAGGAAATCTTCCTGTAGAAGGTGGGATTATTTTTGGGATTTACAGGAATCCAGGTAGACAAGGAATCAGAGCAGCAGAAGATTGAAAGCATTTCAGGCGTAGGAGATAGCCAGGGAAAATCCCTAGAGCTGAGATATGGAGTGTCTTGTTCATGGAACAGCGAGGAGGCCAGTATCACTGGATCAGAGAGTACATGTTGGGGAATAAGGTATTAAGAGGACTGGAAAGGTAGGAAGGAAGGGGGCCAGGTCATGAGAGGCTTTGAATGTCAAATAAAACATTCTTTATTTGTTCTTGGAGGCTATAGGAAGCCATTGGAGTTTACTAAATGTGTGTATGTGTGTGTGTGTGTGTGTGTGTGTGTGTGTGTGAGAGAGAGAGAGAGAGAGAGAGATAGAGACAGAGAGAGAGATGATCAGATATGTGTTTTAGGAAAATCACTTTGTGACTGAATGGAGAATGGATTAGAGAGGTGAGGCACTTTAGGGAGGCAGAGCACCAGCAGGCTGATCTGAGGTGATAAGAATCTGCACTAGAGTAGTGGAAGTATCAGGAGAGGAGATGAATTCAAGAAATGCTGCAAAGGTGAAATAGGCAAGCTTTGGCAACAGCTTGGGTATGGGGGGTAGTGAGAGATGATGAAGAGTCCAGGATGATTCCTAGTTCATGAGTCTGAGGGAGTAGGTAAATGATGTTGCCCTCTACAGTAACTGGGAAGTTAAGAGAGGAAAGGAGGGTTTGGGGGAAAGAGGATGAGTTCTGTTTTGGATATGTTGAATTTAAGATGTCTGTGGGACATTCAGTGTGAGATATCTGAAAAGCAATTCAGGATGTGAAACTGGATATCAGCAAAGTCATTAGGGTAAACGTGAAAGTCATCAGTATAGCAAAGGTAATTAAATCCATGGGAGCTGATGAGATCACCAAGTGAAGCAGTATAGAGGGAGAAGAGAATGTGGCCCAGGATGGAACCCTGAAGGACCCCTGTGGTTAGAGGGCATTATGTGGGAAAGGATCCAGCAAAGGAGACAAAAAAGGAGTGGTCAAGTAGGTAGAAGAACCAGGAAAGGGTATTCCAGAAATCTAGAGAGAAGAGAGTATCAAGAAGGAGAGTGATCAACAGTGTTAAAGGTCATAGAAAGGTCAAGAAGAATGAGGATGGAGAAAAGGTCATTAGATTTGGCAAAAGAGATCATTAGTAACTTTGGAGAGTGAAGTCTTGCTGGATGGTGGTGAATTCACCATTATGATGTAGGGAGAGAACCTGGAAGTGACAGTGGAGAGCAAAGAATATCCCAATTCCTGCTCCTTGACCAGTGATCTGAGGAGAATGAGTGAAGATACAGCCAGTACTGGAAGGGAGGCTTTCCAGAGGAGGGCAACCAGGATGATGAAGGGCATTAATTTCATGACATATGTGGATTGATCAAAGGAACTAGGCATGTTTAGCCTAGAGAAAAAGGCTTGGTTGGGGGTAGGGTATGATAGTTGTCTTGAAGCAGTTGAAGGGCTATCATACAGGGGAGGGATTAGACTTATTCTGTTTGACCCTATGGGGTAGAACCAGGGAGTAATGAATGGATGGAATTTTCTTTTCTTTTAAAAAAATTATTTATTTATTTTTAGTTTTCAACATTCACTGCCATAAGATTTTAAGTTTCAAATTTTCTCTCCTCAAGATTGTGTGCAATGTGATACAGCCTCTGCTTATGCATTCATATGAAGCATATTTTCACATTAGTCATGATGTAAAGAAGAATTAAAATCACTTTCTTAACTCTGAATGCAATCTATTAATGCAGTGTAAGAGTAGTCTAGTTAAGTTTAGGAAAATAAATAGGTTGTTTACCAGGTAATGAACATTTTAGCTGCAGCATCTCATGAAGTCCAGTCTACTTAAAATATGGAGGAGTTGCTATTACTGTTAATGCAATTTGATTATAATTTTTGTAGCAGAGAATACAAATTTTTCTCTTCCTGGATTGCTAGTGGAGTAGATCTAATTAATTAAAACTAATGGAAAGAACCATGAGAAAGAAGAAACAAAACAAAGCAACAAAAGAAAAGGAGAGCAAATAGTGTGCTTCTATCTGCATTTAGACTCCAAAGTTCTTTCTCTGGATATGAATAGCATTTTCTACCATGAGGCTTTTGGAACTGTCTTAGATCCTTGGATTGCTGAGAAGGGCTAAGTCTATCAAAGTCAGTCATCACACAACATGTTTGTTAATGTGTACAAAGCTCTCCTGATTCTGCTCATTTCACTCAGCATCAATTCACATAAGTCTTTCCAGGTTTTTCTCAAGTCCTCTTACTCATCATTTCTTAAAGCACAATGGTATTCCATTACCATGTACCACGGCTTGTTTAGTCATTCCTCAATTAGTGGACATCCTTCAATTTCCAATTCTTTGCCACAACAAAAAGAGCTGATATAAACATATTTGTGCATGTGGGTCCTTTTCCCATATTTATTATCTCTTTGGAATACAGACCTAGAAGTAGTATTGCTGGGTCAAAGGGTTTGCACAGTTTTATAACCCTTTGGGCATAGTTCCAAACCATTCTTCAGAATGGTTGGATCAGTTCACAACTCACCAACAATGTAGGTGGAATTTTCAAAGAGATCAACTCTAACTTGGTGTTAGGGGGGAAAAAAACCTTCTTAAAATTAGAACCATCTAAAAGTTGAATGGGGTGCCTTGAGTGGTGGTGAATTCCCTCTACTTTATTATCTTTAAAACAGATCTGATACCACTTATTGGCTATGCTATAGTGTGTATTCTCTATGTTTGGCTTGTATCTAGAAGGCTACTGTGATTCCTTCCCATTCTCAAGTTTTGTGATTATGTGACCCCAATTTGAAGCAGTAAATTTCTCTATATCCGTCCTTTTAAGTGGTCATCCAGACTCTCCATGAAGACCTCCAGTGACAGGAGATAGTTCCCTGATTTCAGACATAGCTCATTTAATTTCCCATGCAGCATTACTTTTAAGATATTTTCCCTTATGTTGAGCCAAAATATTTCCCCTTGTATCTTCCACCCATTGTATCTAGTTCTGTCTTTCTACAACCATGCAGGATAAGACTCTTCCAAATGAGAGTCCTTCAAAAACTTTAACAGCTTTCAACTGCACCTTAAGTTTTTTTTTCCCTTCTTCAGAATAAACTTACCCAGTGACTTCATTCAGCACTCTTATGCTTTTGGGCTTGTTATTATCCTGGTATTTCCTTGGTGTGAACTTTAGTTTCTCCAGGTCTCTCCTAAAATAAAGTGTACAGAATGTATGTAATTCTTTGGATATAATCTGACAAAAGAAAATAGAATTATCACTTTCTTAACTCTGAATGCAATCTTTTCTATTAATGCAGTATAAAAGTAGTCTAGTTAAGTTTAGGAAAACAAATAGGTTGTTTACCAGGTAATGAACATTTTAGCTGCAGCATCTCATGAAGTC
>NW_027185712.1:13382485-13389494 GCF_028583685.1 Petaurus breviceps papuanus | reverse complement strand
AGACATATACATATATGTATATATATATATATATATATATATATATACACACACACACACACATTTCTATTCCCTTCAACTATTCTCATACTGAGAAAAATTTCATAAGTTACAATTATCATTTTTCCATGTAGGGATGTAAATAGTTCCACTTTGATAAGTTCCTTATGATTTCTTTTCCCTGTTTACCTTCTCATGCTTCTCTTGCTTCTTGTATTTTAATGTCAAATATTCTATTCAACTCTGATTTTTTCATCAAGAATGCTTGAAAGTCTTCTATTCTACTGAATAGCCATATTTTCCCCTGAAATATGATACTCAGTTTTGCTGAGTTGGTGATTCTTGGTTTTAATCCCAGCTCCTTTGACTTCTGGAATATCATATTCCAAACCCTTTGATCCCTCAGTGTAGAAGCTGCCAGATCCTGTTTTATCCTGATTGTGTTTCCACAATATTCAAATTGTTTCTTTCTGGCTGCTTGTAATATTTTCTCCTTGATCTGGGAATTCCAGAACCTAGCTATAATATTCCTAGAAATTTTCTTTTTGGGATCTTTTTCAGGAGGTGATAAGTGTATTCCTTCAACCTCTATTTTGCCCTCTGGTTCTAAAACTTCAGGGCAATTTTCCTTGAGAATTTCTTGAAGGATGATTTCTATGTTCTTTTTTTGATCATGGATTTCAGGTAGTCCAACAATTTTTAAATTATCTCTCTTGGATCTATCTTCCAAGTCAGTGATTTTCCCAATGAAATATTTCACATTGCCTTCTATTTTTTTCATTTGTTTGGATCAGTTTAATAGTACCTTGATTTCTCATAAAGTCACTAGCTTCCATTTGCTCCAATATAATTCTGAAGGAATGATTCTCTTCAGTGAGCTTTAGAGATTCTTTTTCCATCTGGCAAATTTGACTCTTTAAGGCATTGTTCTCCTCATTGCCTTTTTGAGCCTCTTTTTTCCATTTGAGGTAGTCTATTTTTAAGGTGTTATTTTCTTCAGTCAGGTTGTTGACTCTCATTTTATAATTTTCTTACATTGTTCTCATTTCTCTTCCCAATTTTTCCTCCACTTCTCTTATTTGGTTTTCAAAAGCCTTCTCAAGGTCCTCTGTGGCATGTAATCAGTTTGCATTTTTCTTGGAAGCTTTTGGTGCAGGAGTTCTGACTTTGCTGTCTTCCTCCTGTTCCATGCTTTGCTCCTTTTTTTTCCCTAAAATAGGAATGTGAAATTGGGTTCCTCTGTTTGCTTTGCTTCCCTCGTTTGCTCATGTTGCCACTCAATTACTTGACTTTTGGGCTTTTTGCCACAGTAGAACTCTGATTCCAGAGAGGGGAGCTTTGTCCCAAATCACTGGGGTTTTCTCAGCTGCCGAAGGTATTAGTTGGGTGCCCTCTCTGAAGCCTCCACACGCTCTGGCGAGCTGGTCACACACCCCAGGACCTCCATCCTAGACTGCAATCCAGATCCAAGCAGGTTAAAGGAAGAGAAATAACCCCCAGATAGGTCACTTGGTCCCCCTACAATCTACAGGCCAGGAGTTGAAGCTGCCACGTGGTGGCGGCTGCATGGCCAGAGTGCCTCAGTGGCTGCTCGCCCAGGGGATAAAGGCCGACTACACTCCTGAACCACCATATCCCAAAGTCCACACTACACTGACCTCTCAATTTGTCCTCAGCATCTATGGGTTGGTAATTCTGGAAACTGCCACAGCTGCTGGTGATCTGAAGTCCCCCCAGCAGGTGACTGGTCAGGCCGCCCTTGGGCTAAGACCTCTAGCTGGAGTGGGGATGGGGTCGGCTCCCAGAGTGCTGCTCTGGCTGCTTACTGCTGGACTGCTAGACTGTCCTCAGTGGGAGGTTAGCTTCTCTGTGTCTTTTTGTGGGTTCTGTAGCTCCAAAGTTTTTTCAGAATCACACTTTTTACATGAATTGGAGGAGGTGGGAGCCAGAGCCCCTCAGAAGTCCTGTTTCTACTCTACCATCTTGACTCTGCCCCCCCAGTTGTGCATTCCAAGCTGGGTTTCTTAATGATGAAGATTTAATTGATAGAGTTTCAGTCATGGTAACAAAGGGTAGACTTTCACAAAGGATCAAGGAAAGAAAATAAGGGATGTAGTGGGGGACTTCCCAGTACCTAGAAGCATTTCACAAAGATAACCAGATATTCTATCTAAGCTAGTTTGTTCAAGTGAATCATTAGGAATTGACCTTAAGTTTCATTTGTGGATGTTGTAGCAGCAAGCACCCTAGTGTCCCCAGGGTGGCTGCTCACACAGGTTCTTAGATCTGCTTTGTTAAAGGAAAGCAACTCAAAATGGGTTAACAAGCTTACTTTAATCAGTCAAATATATATCGTTTACCTAGTTCAGGGGAAAAAGATCAGCACCCCGAACTTCAAAGTATACAAACAGAATTACCAAGACAAAAACAGATTAAGTAGATAGATTTCCAAACTGTCCAACCATTACATCCATACCAAACAACATCTGCGTTTCAAAGCTGGGGGGCTCTGGACAGCAGCTTTCCAGAGTTTCATCTGATCTAATCACAGAACACTTCTCAAAGTGAGCCCCAAAACAAAGCCTCACATCAGGGCTTATATAGCCTTCTCCTGGCTCAGAGAATGTAACAACCTCTTGGACTCACTGGCCAATCAAGAAGTATCTACTGAAAAACAAGCCTCCTACCCCAGGCTCCAGGTGCACTTTAGCCTAGGGGCAGGGAAGATCTTTACATTTACATTCCCATTTCAGATGTACACTTGGAAAGGGCTAAAATATTATTCAAAACTAGTCTACTCTGAATGCAACCTACAACTATCTCTGAGGTTGTAGGGATTCCTTTGCTCTTTGGCCTTAGTCTTATGACCAAGATGCCCCACTCTAAGAAATGCCACTATGCTAGGAAGAATTGTGGCATAACTGGGAAGGAATGATATCTCTCTTTTGCTCTCTAATTGCTTTCATTCTTGAAGACCCTCTGGAGGGGAGACTGGCTATCAGGGTATATGATATTATCCCTGCAAATAGCACTTCCTGTTCAGAGTAAAGAAGTCTAACCCAGTCCCCATGGCCACCCAGTGCTGGAAGTAAAACTTTTGGAGGGAATCCATGTCCTGGCTCTTTTATAGCCACAATTAGGCAGCTTGACTGTTAGCCCAGTTATTGCCTCCTTCTTTTAATGACCTGCTAGGCACCTGAGACCTATAGTAAACAGCAATGTTGAGATATTCAGGTTCTTCTCTGAAAACTTAGGAGAAGAGGTAAAGAGATAAATGTTGCAATCATCAGACTTTATCCCATTTCCCCATCTCTGCACCCTTGTTCTCCATGAAGTAGCCCTACTCTTCCCTTAGGTCCCTAGTAATATAAAACAGTTCTGGCTTCCAATTCTTGTGGAAAAAACTGATCTGGTAGACTAGTTAATTCAACAAGACATTTCATATCTGGGCTCTGGGCATTCCCTCTGGTTGTCCCCCACGCCGGAAATACTTTCCTTCCTCCACTCTTACTTTCCTGGCTGCCTTTAAGTCTCAGCTAAATCCCACCTTCTAACGGAAGGTTTCCCCAATCTTCTTAATTACAGTGCCTTCCCTCTTTTAATATGAACAACAACAACAATTTATTCTGTATTTAGGTTGCTTTGTACATATTCATTTGCATATTTTCTTCCCCACTAGATTGTAAGCTTCTTGAGGGCAGGGGCTTTCTTTTGCCTCTTTTTGCATCTCTAGTGCTTAGCACAATGCCTGTCACAATGTAGGCACTTAATAAATGTTTATTGATTGATTATTGGTTGATTTATTGAGTCCATACGACATAGGTGAAAGATCTCTTAATTTGAAGTCAAGAGACCTGGGCCCTAGTCTTAACTCTGCTAATGTCTGTGTGATCTTGGACAAGTCACTTCTCCCTTATGGGCTTCAGTTTCCTCACATATAAAATAAAGGGTTTTAATGAGGTGTTCTCTACTTCATATTCTAATTACTTATGGTTCTACAATTCTACCTAAATCTAAAAAAGAGTAAAACCATAGTAGTCATTTTATTTACTCATTCACCATGTATTTACAGAGCCATTTATTTTTTGTATCTAGAGCAGCGCTATGTTGAGAAAGAAGAAAGAGAAGACAAAGTCTTTGCCTTCAGAGACCTCACAGGAGAAATGGGGAGACTCACATGGAGAAGTAAGAAGTAAAACAAGACAGTGTGATCAATCTTTGTGTGGTTCAGACTTTTAAATACTAAGGGAATTAAGAGAGAAAAAAATCCAGTGTGATTGTAATGGTGTGGGAAGACTTCAGGGAGGTGTAGGGGATCGAGGAGGGGCAAAGACCTTAGAGGATGAATCAAATGTGGTTAGATGGAGGGAGCAGGATATTACAGGTGGGGCTCGGTATCAAGAAAGGTATGGAGGCAGGAATAAGCAGAGCAAGCATGAGGAAAAGTGGAAAGCTGGCCTTGTCTAGATCAGAGGCCACATACGTGAAGGAAAGAGATAGGGAAGAGATTGTGAAGGGCTTTGAATGATGAGCATTTGTGATTCTTATTTCAGGATACCTAGATTAAAAAGAAACGTTTCCAAAAGATCTCTGTGAATGCATTCCAAAACACATCCTCCTTTTTGTAAGTCACTGACACTTACCCCAGACTTCTGAAAGCATTTTTTACCCCTTTTATAAACCCTTTTACTTTTTTCTAGGGCATAATTTCAGCTTTAAGAGACTAATATTCACCTTTTTTTCCTACCTGCCTCAAAAAGGCTCCCTTTGCTTTGGGTGAAATGCATTAACTCCTAGCTCTGCTGCTTAAAATCCCTTGTTGTCTTCAAAATTTTGCTTTTGTCCATTCGCTACATGAAACCTTTCCTGATAGCTCCTTCCAGCCATTAGTGCCCTCCATCAAGATAAAAAGACTAAACCTCCCCCAAAGAACTTACCTTGCATTTTGTTTTGGTATATATTTATTTATAGACTTGTTTGTCTCATAAGAATGTAAGCTCCTAGAGGGCTGGAACTGTTCTATTTATATATTTGTATCTCCAGTGCTTAGTAAATTGTAGGAGCTTAATAAATGCTTATGGATTAACTGGTTTTGCAGAGAGGACAGTTAAGGAACAGAGAAATTATATGAATTTTTGCAACTTCATATAGCAGATTCTTGGCAAAATTAAAAGTAGGATTCATACCCAGCTCCCCCGTTTATCATTGTAAGATTGTGGAAGTGTGTGAGCACACACATGCAGGGGAGTGTAGGTGGATGTATGTTTGGTTGGAGGAGGGGCATAATATATTTACATTTTATAACTAGAACAGATTTTAATTTTTTTAAGTTATTAAACATTTTGGCAAAATAAGCAGGGACTGCAGGTATGGCTTTATTACCACTAATTCAAAAGCTGTTCCTAATAATTTTTTAAGCATTTCCATATAGTACATCTGCTCAGTGTAGATTTACAACTGTGGCCGGGGAGGAAACTTAGTGCCTGTCAAACACAATGCACTCCAGGCTGTGAGAACTCGGGGTTTGGCTGCATTGGGGATTTGCTCATTTGTTTGTGTGGTTTGGTTTGGGGTTTAGTTTTGGTTGATTTAGATACAGAAATTATTGTTGGTAAATGGACAATGAGTTAGACCCAGAAGAGAACAGGAGGAGGAAAGCACCTGGACTGCCTTTGGGAAATTGCAAAGTCCTTTTAATAAGCCAGAGCTTTCCCCTGAAATAAAGGCCCACAATTTTTAATGTTAGCATCCTTCTCCCTTTGTATGGCTGCGAAGAAAGGAACACAACAATCTCTGAAGAACCGAAGATGAGTATCACCTATAGGACAAAGGAAAGGTCCATGGTGGCTGTGAGCAGGCACATTACGAAGGAGGAATTTGAGAATAAGTGGAGTGAAAGGTGTCATCAGTGAAAAGTATGAAGGAAAAAGAAGATGAAGAAAGGGATGCCTGACAGACAGTCCACATGTTCTCTTGTTATCCTTGAGATAATAAGAGAAAGTGAGGAGGGCCCTTAATGTACCTGATGTGTGTCTTCTATGGGTAACTTATGGTAGGACATTGACAAGAGTAAGCAGAATGTATATGTATGGATGTATTATTCCTACAAGGGTCTAATCTACATTTCCAGTCATATAATACATTATTCTCCCCCATATATAACAGCTTCTTGCTGTTCTTCATGAATAACACTTTATCCTCTATCTCTAGTCTTCATGTCTTGGCATTACATATCTATCCCCCGGTTACCCCAGGAACACTCTCCTTCCTCACCTGCATCTCTTAACATCTTTAGTTTTGCTCAAGACTAAGCTGAAGTTCCATTGTCTGCATGAAGACATTCATGATTCCTTTCTCCAAACTGCTGGTGCCTTCCCTCGCCAAAGAATAATCTGTTTATTTTGTATGAGTTGCTAAGGAGCTAAAAGAATAAATATCACAAAGAGAATGTGGTGGATGTGTGCAAAGGCTGCAGCACAGAATCATTGAGAAACTTCCAAGTACAGGAGGAAAGAACATTATGAAGGAATTGTATGCTAGTGAGATGACAAGGGTTGGTCATGTTGCAAGAGCAAGGGGTAACAGGTGGTCAGCCTACTTGTCCCTCCACTGGGTGTAAGGATAATGTGAGGATGGCCTCCAGTATGTTGGCAAAATCCACCGTGGTGAACTTTAGGGACAGGAGCAGGATGGAAAGGAATAGATAGTCTGTGATCTGCATTGCTGGAGGGATTTCCCAGATTTATGATACTCCATATTAATTTGAGTAAATTTTGTGTATATATGTAAATTATATACACACACATGTAGCTATCTATCTATCCATCCACCTATTTATCCATTATCCATCTATGTATGTATGTATATATGTATCCATCCATCCATCCATCCATCCATCCATTCATCCATCCATCCATCCATCCATCCATCCATCCATCCATCCATCCATCCATCTATCCATCATCTATCTATCTATCTATCTATCTATCTATCTATCTATCTATCTATC
>NW_027185712.1:13362118-13382475 GCF_028583685.1 Petaurus breviceps papuanus | reverse complement strand
ATCTATCTATCTATCTATCTATCTATCTATCTATCTATCTATCTATCTATCTATCTATCCATCTATCTATTCATCTATCTATCTATCTATCTATCTATCTATCTATCTATCTATCTATCTATCTATCTATCTATCTATTCTACCTTCCCGGAGACAATGAAAATCCAGTTTACCAGATATGGTAACTTAATGGAGCTTCAGAGAAGTTAAGTGAGGTGCGTAGGCTCATGCAGGTAGCCAAGGTCAGAGTTAAGACACAGATTTAGGCTTCCTTAATCTAACAGTCATGCACTTTCCACTATACTGAACTCCACTAATTCATAGAGTTTTCATGAGAACCAAAAGAGGCAATATCTAAAAAGCTCTTAGTATGGTGCCTTGTACATAGTAGGCACTTAATTAATACTTATCCTCTTCCCTTCTGTTTTACCTCAGTGGAGATAAGGATCCAGTACAGGTTCTTTAATAGGAGGGGAGTATGATGGAAATGGTAAATGAGAAAATTATTTTGTTGCCATCATATAACAATTAATACCATATTAACCTCATTTCTCTTCTTAAACAGGTATATCAGGGTACTGCTAGGTAAACTATAGTTATATTTGACAAAGTTATTTGTGTTATTTTTGGACAAAAGATTGAGGGATAAGAACTAGATGATAGTACAGTAAAATGGACTTTAAACTGAATGATGAGATTCAATAATTGTTTTGGCATTTTCTATAGGACTTTACACTTGCACTTTCTATAGTACAAAGCACATTCATGTCTGTTATTTAATTTAATCTACATAATAATAATGACTTACAGGGAGCCTTTTCTAACCCCTCTTAATTCTAGTGCCTTACCTGTATTAACTGCTTGTGTTGTATATAGCTTATTTGTATATATTTGCACGTTGTCTCCCCCATTAGATTGTTAGGTTCTTGAGGGCAGGGATGAACTATTGCCTCTTTTTGTATTCCCAGTGCTTAGCACATAGTATGTGCTGAATAAATGCTTATTGGTTAATTGATTGGTTAGGTACAGTGGGTTATAGTTCAGGTAGTATTTATTCCCACTTTATAAAAAGGAAATTGAGCCACAGAGATGTTAAATAACTTGCCCAAGGTCAGACAGTTAATTATTGACAGAATTGTGACTAGAGATGAAGTCTCATGACTCTCAATCAATCAGTCTACAAGCATGTTTTTAAATGTTTCCTATGTGCTTGTGTTTGTCCTTTGTTTTTGAAGAGGACCGTGGCTTCAGGGAGATGATGATATAACTTGCAGTTGATTTTGATTTGAATGAGGGAGACTGTGCAAGGTCACCACCCTCTACTTTCTCCTCCAGAGCCATCTGGGTCCAGTGGCCAGATATTCATCAGGATGACTGGGGATGGCCCATGATGCAATGGGAGATCCTGGCCCTTTTAGGCTAAGGCTTTTTCATGTACTCGCTTAGAGTGAGGTAAAGCCCATTCAGTGAATAGGCCTCTTTAAGAAGTGAGTCAAGGAGGGGTGGCCAGGTGGCTCAGCGAGTAAGAGCACCGGCTCCAGTGTTGGGATGACCTGGGGATCAAATCCGGGCTCAGATACTTAGCACCATACCCAGGAATAACTGGCCGTGTAACCTTGAGCAAGTTACCTAACCCCGATTGCTTGAAAAAAAAAAAAGAAGTGAGTCAAGGGGTGGCCCTTTTAATTAGAAAATAGAAAAAGAAAAAAAAATCAAGCTGGGAAGGAAAAACCCTCAAGGTGACAGAATCAGGACTAGAGATAGTCTCATGACTCCAATCAATCAATCAATCAATCAATCAATCAATCAATCAATCGTCAAGCAAGTTTTGAAATGTTTGCTATGTGCTAAAAACTAGGAGATACAAAGAAAGGCAAAAACAGCCCCTGCTGGCAAGAAGCTTACATCCTAATGAGGGGGACAATATGTGAATAAATAGGTACACACAAAATTCAGAGGGTAGTCTACACCGTGAGGCAACACTGTTCGTGTGTGATCTTACTTAACGGTTTCTTAAGTGCCTCAATACATACTGGAAAAGAATTTACCTTTGCCCAGCTTCAGCTTTACTTCCCGACAGATCTTGAGACCCTTGGCCAGTGAAAGCCTGCTGGCTTGGGCAGTACCAAGGCTCTCTGCCATCCCCGCCTCACTCTTCTTACCAAAGAACCCCGCCATCCTGATGGTAAATATCTCTTTAGAAGTGTGCCATCCAGCAGGCAGCTGGGCTGTGATACATCAGCCCGAATTGTTTTCATTTATGGTGAAGCACTTTATATGAATGCTTCCATTGCTTATCACAGACACTGGCTTTAATGTGCTTAAGCCAGCCATACTGAGTTATTTATTAGACATCTTTATTTTTTTTCTGAGTTGCTTTTTCCTTAAATAAAGTGTTTGTTTTACTTTTATACATTTATGAAGGCTTTTGGTTCCCTGCCAATCAGAGCCCACAGCTGGTGTGGGCATAATACATCTTTCCAGTTCATCTTGCACACAAATATGTAGGTGTATATGGATGTGTAGCCTATGGCTGATTCACTGAATGCCTATGGCATGGTCTTGAGGAGTCCAAGGTCAAAACTTTAATCTCTGTACCGGCCTCTTAGCTTTCCCTGCATATACTTCTTTACCCACACCATTAAAAAAAATCCCCAAGGTCAGAAATTGTTAGTGAGGTGGCTCCATTTCATGAAAAGAGCCATGAATTTGGCATCAGCAGACCTGGGTTTAATCCTTTCTCAGCTAGTTATTACCTGTGTGGCCTTGGAGAAATAAATTCATTCCCCTTCATACAGTCTACACTGGGCCTCAGTTTCCCCATCTGTAGTCTCTTCTTTGTAGTTCCTTCTATGACCTATATAGTTTTGCCTACCTCTAAATCCTATGATTACAGTTTTACCATTCTGTTGAAATAGAATTACCTAGTATTTCTGTAGCTAGCATTTGTATAGCTGTTTAAGGTTTACAAAACTCTTTACAAATATTATCTCATCTGATCCTCACAACAACCTAGGGGAACAGGTGCTCTTATTATCACATTTTACAGAAAAGGAAACTGAGGCAAGCAGAAAATGCACAGGATCACACAACCTGTAAGTGTCTGAGGTAAAATTTGAACTCAGACCTTGACTTGTGGTCTAATCCTCCATCCGCCACATCAGCTAACTGCATTTTTGAAGATCTCCAGTGACTTGATAAAGACCAGATTTAGTGATTTTCCTCACTCATTATTTCTTTTGATCCTTTAGCATTTGGCATCATTGACCACACTCACTCCCTTCACAAGATTCTATCCTGATGGTCTAGCTTTCTTTTTTTTAATTTTCAATGGGCAAATCCTTTTCCAATTTTATTTTCTTACATTAGTTAACTTTTAAACTAATGCCTGAGTTGTATTTCAAGTGTAAGTCATGGAAATGTTGTAGATACGTTTCTCCCCATGGCTTAGTTTTCTCCTCTCACCCTGCAATTCTGGGTGTTCTGCCAGATTGAGACCTTTTCTCATCTCCCTTCACACTTTCTGATTCAGAGATATTATCATTTCCCATAGCTTTAACTCTCAGCTACATTCACATGACTCCTCATAAAGAATTTAAGCTTCATATACCTATATTTTGTCAACTTCTAGGTCTCCAATATTTCTTCCAGGAGCCAAGACAAGGGGTATAGCTTTTAATCTCAGTAACTTTTTGCCTTGTACTCCTTCCTAAAATTTCCTTGATCCCTAACTCCCACTCGAGGTACTTACTGAGCTCCCTGGATCTATTGGACTCCAGTTGGCTTGGTTTCCTGAATTCAGAGGCTTGCTTCACCAAAACTTAATTTCCTCTTCCTCCTTCCTTCCTTCCTTCCCTCCTTCCTCTTCTGTTGCCACCAATACCTGGTAACTTTTCCTAGAAACCACTTCCCAGTTCTAGCTTCTCTCATCCTTGATGACAAGAATGCCTTTTTAAGGGTTACTTATATCAGAAGAGAATATACACATTCAAAAATAATACATCTGTGTGAGAAAATTATAAATGCACATAAAATTACTCTACCTAGTTACTTTACATTAACATTTCTTTGGTTGTGACCTGGCCATCCTTATTCTCCCTTGACTGGAATCAATCAATCAACATTTATTTTGTACTTACTTTGCACCAGCACTTTCTAGGCACCATGGAAACAGAGATAAAATAATGAAATAATCCTTACTCTCAAAAACTTTACATTTGATAAGTGATCAACCACTACATATATTCTACTTTTGGCCCCAAATAATGACGTTTTCCCCCATTCAGAATACATTTTTGGATAAAATAGATTGGTCCTTTCTTCCAATCTCAAGTTCCTTCTATTAGTCATAGTCATTGATCAATAGTCATTGATGAACTTGTGATGTTCTTCCCAGAACATTACTCAGTCACTAATTATTATGGTTTGTGCCGAAAGGATTAATAAAGAAACGTAACTACGGTATACAAATGTAACTCTTAATTACACCTCACATTCAGGATATTCAATCTAACATAGCTTATCCCAAATTGTTCAAAGACAGCTTTATTCTTTACACCCAGAGACTCATCTCTTCAATCCTTAGCTCTCTCCCTGGCCCAGGACATACATTTCTATTTGCCTTCTGGAAATTTCTGATTGGATACAACTTCAGATTTAAGAGTTCTCAGCTCATAATTATCTCCTACAAGCCATATCTATCTCTTGAATATTTCACTACTATCTTTAGCACCACTATTTTCTTAGTTACTGAGGTGTTCAGACAGCCTGCTATAGACAATAGAATTTTAGAACTTGGGGTAAAAAAAAAAAGATATGAATTCAAATCCCAACTCAGATAACTACTAGTTGTGTGACCCTTGGTAAGTCCCTTAACCTTTCTGTGCAAAATGAGAGGATTGGGTTTGATGGCTTCTGTTATCCCTTCTGTTTGGAAATTTATGATCTTGTAAAAAACCCCTTTCTTTTAACACATGTTGAATTAATCACAAAGACTTTAAATTCTTCTTTTGAAATATCTTTCCCATTCAGTACTTTCTCCATTCTACATCCCCCCAAAGTCCATGCCCTTGTTCCTTTTTGTCTATTTTGTTGTAACAGCTGACCTCCCTATAACCAATCTCTCCTTCCATTCATCTCTCCAATAATCCTACATGCTTCCTCCATATTAATCTCTCTCCCCTTCTTTCCCTTTCCCTCCCCTCTCCATGCCTCCCTCCTTTTCCTCCCTGTCCCTCCCCTCCCTTCCCCATATGTCTTTCCTCTCCTCTCTTTCCTTTTCCTTTCCCATCTTTGGCCTTTTCATTCTTTACTTCTCTGTGCCTCAGTTTCTTCATTTCTAGAAGCATAACTGATAGTAGTTTGAAAGAATTAAAATAGAGAGCAGATAGGAAAGTGCTTTATAAATGCAATCCATATGTCAGAGGTCACATCTTGACACAAAAGCCTCTGCAACACTTAAGGGGTCTTTCATTTCTATGTTTCAATTTTCAAACCCAGTTAGAAACCTCCATGTATCAGTATCTGGCCATTACACAAAGATAACCACCAACTTCCCTTATAAGCATGTAAAACTTTAAAAATATGTTTTTTAATACGTTAAAAAACATATAAACTTTTTTCATCCAAGTCCAAATAGAATTGAGACACCTACCCCATTCCTCAGAGACCTGTACTATCCCAGTCACTTGACAACACTTCCAGGAGCCAAGAAGAGGGGACTGATAGGTGTGCAGCCTGGTGGTGGGGTTAGAGGACCTCTTATTTTCCTGCCCTGTTTTTTCCTGTGAAGTTTGTCCTTGCTCTAGCCATGTCTGTTTCAACTGTCTAGAGTGCCTTCCCTTTTTTATAATCATCTAGGAACAATCTATGAGAAGAACTTTGATCTCCTGTGCAAACTTATATATTGATATCTCTTTAACTATGTTATGAGAGGTGGGGAACTAATAAGATGTAAGATAGACTTAGATCCTTTTCCTCCTTATAAAAATTCTGGCCCCTTTCTTGTCATACATTTGCTCCAAGAAATGAGATTTCCCAGGCTGCCCCTTTAGGTAGTCTATTATAGCATGTGAAATGGCCCTGACTAGGGAGAAAAGATCTTAGCCATCTCTTACATTTATTAGAAGGAATGACTGGAGAGCTGAAGCTGGAAGCATCAAGGCCAAATGGCAGCCTCCTCATCAGACCAGTTTTGAACTCCTTTCTTTCTGTTTCTCCAAAGGTACATTTACTCAACTTTTACCTGGAGCCATGCTTCTTCATTAAAATTACACAGCATTCAGTTTTGTTGGATTATTGTTTCCACTTACATTGTTGTAGTAAATATGTATATTGTTCCTTTGGTTCTGCTTACTTCTTTCTGTATCAGTTCCTATAAGTTTCTCATAATTTCTTAATTTTTCATATTCATCGTTTTTTATCATTACTATGTACCACAGTTTGTTTATGTGCATGTTTGTTTTCTGGGGAACTCCTTTATTTTTAGTTCTTTTTTACCACAAAAAATCTGTATAAAAATTTTTTGTCTTTGAACTTCTTGGGAGTTAATGCATAACAGTGAGATATCTGAGTCAAAGGGTATGGACAATTTAGTAATTTTTTAGCATAAGTTCAAATTACTTGCTAGAATGGTTGGACCAATTGATAAATCTGTCTAAAGTGAATAAGTGTACCAGTCTTTCTATAGTCAAATCACAACAGACAATTTCCATCTTTTATCATTGTCAATTTTCTAAGTGTCAGACCAACTCAGTGTTTTTTTACATTTCTCTTATTAGTGATTTGTAACAATTTTTAAATGTAGTTATTAGTAGTTTACAATGTTTTTTAAAAATTCCCTTTGAAAGATGTTCATTCTCATCTTTTCCCTGCTTTTGAGACTACCTCTTGATTTTATATATTTGGGATATTAGACCCTTATCAAAGATATTTGACACAAAGTATTTCCTCCCATTTAATAGTCTCCCTTATCATCCTACCATTGATTTTGTTCATGCGTACCTTATTTTGTTTTTTGTGTTTACCTCCATCTTTGTTTGATTAAAAGGTCTAGCCCTGGACATAGCTCTGAAAGCTACTTTATCTCATTCTTTTTCCTATTAAAATATGCTGTGGTATTTTGTGTTTAGATTATATATCCATTTTGAGCTTGTTGTGGCAATATAGTATTTAATAAGTCTAAGCCTAATTTCTGTCAGACTCTAAAGCTCCCTTGAAATCCCAGAAGCTGGCTCCCACACCTCACTTCTATGCCTTTTTTTTACATTAGCTTCTAAGTTCCCATTGTTAGAATTAGTTTTAGTTTTAGTTTTTTTTGTTGTTTTCTTTTTTGACTAGCAGTTCTCCAGTCACTGTTTTCTGTTGGTACTCCATCTTTCCACCTTTGCTGTCCTCTATCCCCAGCTGGTGTTGCTAGTCCCCTTGCTGCTGCTGTCACTCAGCTACAGTACTCTTCACAATTTAGCTCTCTTCTAGCAAGATGGTGTTCATTATCTCCTCTCCAGGGTACCAGCTCTTGAGCAGTTGGCCTATGGAGAGAGGGTCATGGTGTAATAACTCTTATTTTCCAGGCCAGATTGTTTCTAGACTTTTAAAATGTTCCTCTAAAACAAAACCACAAAACAAAACAACAACCAAAAAATAGATCTGCCCCTCATATCTTCACTTTTCAAACAAAGGATGCCTTTAAGGGACTTTGGGAATACCTCGTTTGTGGACTGCTCAAATGAGTCTTTATTTCATCTACTCAGGAGGACTCTCTCTTAGTTCCCCCAGTGACTAAGTAATATATTCTCTGCTTGAGTCAGGACTTTCCACTGAGTCTTAAGAGTGAGAAAGGGGTACTACTACTCTGTTTGTCTTTCTATCTCCAAAATTCCTTAGGGGTAACTATCGAGGTTGTGTGGTTTGCTCTAGGCTGCTATTCAAAAGAGTCATAAAAGAGGCAAAAGGGTATAACTCACAACAGCTCCCAAGCCCTTGTACTGAAAGAAGGGCAATCCTGCCTTCATAGCACATATTTATGTCTTTACTACATAGACTTTTAAAAAAGCATACAAATTCAAGGCATTACAATTTTCCATAAATTCTAACTTATATTTGTATAGTGCCTTAAAACCTTAAAGTTAACATACCATTTTCCCTTACATTATCATATTGCATCTTTACAACAGCATGAGATTTACAATGACTTGCTATCTTTATTAGAGGTCAGTGGTATTATGGGTAAGACAGAATGCATGAAAAACTGAGAAACGACCAATTGTAAACAAGGTCAGAAGTTAACTAGGGTCTGGAGTAGGGAAGAGTGCAATGAAGGATGCTTTTTAATATTAATTTTTTATAAATGCATGGTATATTATTACCAGAAAATGGTATTTGTTTTGTGTTAAGTTGCAGTGCTACCGCTACATCTCCATTTCACGTAAACTACTCTTTAAAGAAGGAAAACTGTTTAGGAAGCATAAATGCTTTGACTTAGCCCTGGTAAAATGCCAGTGGCAAAGTTTGGTACAGTAATGGATACATAATAGGTGCTGGATTCATAAAGACTTTGTGGTGTGATTTATGAAATTTGTGATTGACATGAAGCTGAAAGAACTTACTGTATTTCACTGCATAAGCATTACAGATTTTATGCTAAATATTTTGCAAAAAGTGGGGTGCCACCATTATGTGAGTTAGAAATTGTGCCATATTATTTAAAAATCATCTTTTATTAAATTGTCTTTGGTGAAAAATTAGGATGCATGGAATATTCATGAATATACATTGAAATTGGGAAGATGCAAGTCTTTCCATATCATGTGACTTACTCATGGCAGTTTCTCCTGCCTTCCCACTGTGGCTCTTCATTAAGTTGAATGACAATATTGTTAGTACTGTAGTGCTCTAAACAAACCATGCAAGTTGGCTTTTGGAAATATACTAACAATGCCCATGCACTGAGAATTCTAGACTTGCAGCTTGCAATCAGTGAGAGATAAATGTGTATCCTTATGTCACTGGTTAATGCCTTGCTGCTCTGTGTGTTGTGAGGAACAGAATTATGCCATGTGATGATTACACAATGGAAAGGTAAAAAAAAAAACATTTTTGGATGGAAAAAACAAGGTGCAATGATTATGCAGTGGTGACAATTATGCAGTGAAATACGGTATATTGAATAATAGTATTAGGAATTCAGAAAGTCAGAAGAGTGTAAAACAACCAGTTAAATCTAATAAGCTGGGGCGGCCAGGTAGCACAGGGAGTAAGAGCATCGGCTCCAGTGTTGGGATGACCTGGGGATCAAATCTGGGCTCAGATACTTAGCACCACACCCAGAAATAACTGGCCCTGAAACCTTGAGCAAGTTACTTAACCCCAATTGCTTAAAAAAAACCAACTAATAAGCTTTTATTCAAGAATTTAATGTCACAAATATAGGCTAAGGGAGATATAGTTTGAAATTCCTTTGAAACAAAAAAGATCTGAAATTTGACTCAAAATGAGTCAAATGTGTATTGATGCCCCTAATAATGTGAAAGTGGACATAGATTTTATTGGAAGCAGAATATCTGGAGCAAGAGACAATTGTCCTATTGTCTGTCCTGGTCAGACCATATCTATAATATTGTGTTTAGTTCCAGGTATCACACCTTAGAAAACTTGACATAATAGATAACATCTGAGGAGTTTAACCAAAATTGTAAGAATTCCTGATGTAATGTCATCATATGATGACAGATTGAAGAAGCTGGTGAATTTTTATCCTGGAGAACACAAAATTTGGAGAAGATATTTGAAAAAATGTTGTATAAAACAATTTATTTGTTTTGATTTGCTTATTCCAAAGGGCAGAACTAAGAACAATGGGTGAGAAAGTTATGAGGGGATGAATTTTAGTTTTATATGAAAATGGTATTCCTAACAATGAAGGCTGTCCAGCAATGGGAAAGATTAAAATGTTCAAGTAGAGACTGGATAAACATCTATGAGAGAGACCATTGTGGTTATTCTTCTAGGGGAAATGTAAGTGGGACTATACCCCTATTAAGGTACTTTCCATATTTGTGTTTTATTATTCAATAAATTGCTGCTATTAGGTATCTAAGGAAATTAAGAAGAGAGTGGTGAGGAATTCAGAGAGACCTGGGAAAATGGATATAAATGTTGCCCTTTGGGACTGAAATTTCTTCCTCTAACCCTCACCACCATGAAATACAGTGTGGGAAGACTATGAAGGCAAAGTATATGCTTCTTGGTTCATGAATAATGAAAAAAATGGATTTTATTTCCCCAGACATTATTTATATCCAGTCTTCATTGAGCAAGCATCTTTAGGCTAAATGCAAAACAAAACAAAAAACCTGAAATTAAAAAGTAACAGATTTAGAAGCAATTGAAAAATCACTTTGTCTGAGCGCCTAAGGGAGTTTCCACTAGGTTTTGGGCTTAGAAGTTTCAAATGCAGTTGCAGGTTGTCACAAACCTCTAGTGACATTAGCTGAGTTTGACTGAAATCCTATTTTAACAGTTCTTAGATGAGAATCTTATTTTTACTTCCTCCTATTGTCCTTCATTCAATATTTTTTTTTCCTTTTTTCTCATTCTTCCTTGGCTTTGTGGCCCTCTAAGTGTAGTCAAAGATGATCGCCATCTCAATGGTAGCTCCTCTTATCAAAAATTTCACAAACATTTAACCTACTGTGTGCAATGAATGGACTATTGAAGTGCTAGGTGAAAAAGATGAATAATTAGAGTGTTTTGCTTTCAAAGAGCTTATAATATGGGGGGGCAGGATAAGACATGCACACAAATAATTATACTACAAATGAGAATAAGTGCATGAGAGGTATGAACAAAATACTATGAGGATTCAGCTAAGGGAGAAAATTCTGCTAGCTAGTAGCAAGAAAGAAGCAAAAAGGAGATCACAGTGCATTAGGATGTTAAAGAATGGGTAGGGTTTAAATAGGTGGAAATAAAGGGAATGACATTTCAGATATAGGAAGTGGTGTGAGCAAAGGCAAGAAGGTGAGAAAGTACAGTTTATATTTAGGAGATACGGGAGAATATGAAGGGCAACAGTATGAGGGAAATCTAAAAAAGGTAGATTATCAGAATCAGACTTTAGAGGGCCTTGAATGCTAGACATTATACAATCTGGCAAGAAAAAAGCTACTGATGCCTTGAAAAAAATAGTAACAAAGTCAGAGCTATGCGTTAGGAAAATTTATCTGGCATCATCATGTAAGATGGATTGCAGAGGGGCCAGGACAGAGGGAGATAGTAAACCTCTTAGGTTATTGCAAAGGTTCAAGTATGAAGAAGAAGGATCTTAGAGTTGTCAGAGTGCTGATGGCTGATGACTTCCAAAAGCTATTCCAGGGATAGAATCAATAAGACTCAGTGATTGACTGAATATATGGGATCGAAGGGAAGAGGAAAAATTCAAGACCACTCCAAGGTGCCAAATCTGGGTGTAGTAGGATCAATATTTACTACCAATCAGATTGAGACCCAGGGCAACCATGGACTGGAAAATCCCTGCCTTATAGGCTAGTTTTTCCCTAAGGAAAAAAAGAAGCTATGAAACTAGCCTTGAGACTTAATTGGTTCAGAGGACTGAGGCTTAAATAATTGGCATATTTTCCCAGTGCCCAAAGTCATAAAAACTCATCAAAGTGGGAACTCCTCAGTCTTGGTAGATTCCCCATAACCATGATAATCAACACCTTCTTTTGACCAAATATGCCATTATGGAAAACTCAAAGACCAGGGGAACTCAGAGACTCAAATGAACCAATGCCATATCTATGTAGCTATGCTGAATATCCTTTGTTGAGTAATCTTACTCTAGAGGCAGCTGGTGCTTAGGGTTAGAAAGTTAGGAGTTAGGAAGATATGAGTTCAAACCCTGCATCAGACACTTACTAGCTGTGTGACCCTGAGTAAGTAACTTAACCTCCATTTGCCTCAATTTCCGTGGTTGTAAAACAGGGATAATAATAGCATATACCTTGAAGGGTTGTTTTAAAGATCAAATGAGATAATATTTGTAAAAATGCTTATCACAGTGTCTGGCACATAGCAGGTGTTATATAAATGCTTGTTCCCTTCTTCCTTTCCTTTTGTTAAATGTTATCTGATCTATGAGTGTCTTACTCGGTTCCAATCCCAAGGCTGAACTATCAGCCCAGCCTAAATCCAGACTGTCCCTAGTGACTGAGAGGATTACACTGTCATGAATAGAAATATGAAAGTTAAGAACAGGAGTGGGATTGGGGAGAAAGATGATAAGTTCAATTTCATACAGGTTGAGTTTGAGGTGCTGGCAAAGTATCTGTGTAGTTCAGAGCTGATAGAGAAAGATCAGGCTTAGAGATACAGATTTGGGAGTCTTCAGCATTGAAATGACAGTTGAAGCCATTGTATCAATGGATAAGATCACTAAGACTGAGGGTCTAGAGAAAGGAGATATAAGAGAGATCTGGATAGAATTTTAAGGGACACCTACCTATGTTAAACCAGGGTGAGTAACAAGCGCAGGAGTCAGAGAAGGGACAAAATTAGGCTGTAGTGTCAAAGAAGCCAGAGGAGGAGGCAGAGGCATATTGAAAGGAGGGAGGGGGAGGGAAATGAATAAGCCAAGTTCTCTTCCTTCCCTAACCCCACAGCCCTACTGACCTGAAAGAGTTGCTTCTCTTATGGGTCTGAATGGCAAAGTCCTATGTACCTGGGAAGTTGTCGGTCAATTTTAATCACTAATAAAGGTAACTAAAACTTATTAAGATTTGCAAAGCACTTTATTTTATCTCATTTTATCCTCCCAACAACCCTGTGAAGTGTGAGTTATATTATCCCTATCCAATAGATGAAGGAAACTAAGACTGATGGTGGTTACATGACATTGTGGATCACAGAGCTATAGGATTAAGTATCTGAAGCAACATTTGAACTCAGATCTTCCAGCCTCCAACTTCAGGTCTGTATTCATTATGCCATATGAGACAGTTTAAAATTTGGAACTTATTCTTTAAAGTGTTCCCATTTCCACTCCCTGAGCCTCTGCCACTTCATTCTGAAGACACCTAATGAGTTCACATGATTCACTGGGGCAATGAACTCTCAAGCCTATCCCATTTGACTGTTGATCCTTATTTTGAAACCGGTTCTCTTATGACTTTCTTTCTAATCATCAAAATGTCTAGTCACTCAGGGCTGTTAAAGACCCACAAGTCACTATGAGAAATCTTATCTAAGAAGTTGAATTATGATGAAGTTTTGTTGATGATGGGAGGAGGATGTGCTTAACCCAAAGGATTAGAGTTTCAGATCTCAAACAACATGTTAAGTAAACATTTATTAAGTGTCTACTGTGTGCTGAGGGAATGTAATAAGTATATCTAAATTAAAAAAACATTAAAAATTATCATGCCATTATTGTAGATAAGATGGAAAGATGTGGGTTGACACAATTTGTTTGACTTAGCACCCATTTCAGTGATAATTGCATTCAATACACTTGCCTTTTTTAAGTAGATTGTGAGCTCTGGAAGTTGAAGGTTTATGTTTCCTGTTTTATCTACCATAGCTGCTAGCACAGGGCTGGCACACAGGCCTGAGTTGCTGATTTAGTTTCCTTGAAGATTTGTGGGCTCTTAATAACAGAGTTGGTTGATTCAGAAATGTTTGGATGACAAGATCCGTTATTAATTGTTCTGTATCAATTGGGGGTAGAGGTGGGGTCTATAATGGAATGCCCCAGGGATCCTATATGGAAAGCTGTGGAAATTGCTGTGGACAGTCAGGGAAGAATGAGACCCTAGATATGAATGTACTTTGGTCTGACAATTCTAACCACACAATTATATGTCAAATGCATCAAAGGGTAGCATCTTCTCTCGATCTCTGCCTTTATCTGTCCATCACTCTCATACCATCTATTCCTTTCCCCCTATATCCCACTTTATCTTTGTACTTTTCTTCCTCCTTTTTATTCTATTACCCTTTCTTCCTTCTTCTATTCCTTCTTTCCTACCCTTTTTCTTTCTCTTTTTTGTTTTTTTTCTTTCTTCATACTTCAAATCCTAACTGAATGGCCAATTTGCTTTTTATATTTGCAAAAGCACTATATTCTCATTAAAATGATACACTTTGCATATTTCTAATATGTTCAAGCTTACATAGTGTCAGAAGAGAAAGAGAAAAGGGGTAGAGAGGAAGAAATGAACAGAAGGAGCTATGGAGGGAAGTGGCAAATTCGTGTGGGTGGGGGGGGATAGAAAGAGATGAACGTATATGCTATATATAAAATGTATCTATCTATATATAAAGGGAAGAGGGAGAGAGAAGGAATGCTTAATGTGCTCTCTGAGTCTATGTGGTCCATCCTAAGAGATCTCTTTAATTAGCTTCATGTCAATAAAACTCAAGGCTTTGAGGTGAACAATTGAATTCTTTAGTGACCAAAAAAGATTCTGTTAAATTAGCAGGTCAAAGTTCCAACTAGGTGGTTTCCTTTAAGGAAAGTGTAAGGCCTGAATTTGCAGGATTATCACAAGTCACTGGGGGAGAGAGATTTGAATGTGGCAGGATTTTCTAGTTCAAACACCATCAGCCCTCCTCTTTCCTGATGTGCATTGGGAATCATGAATAACAAATTTTCTGATGCTAGAGTTGCTTTCTACTGCCCCAGGTGCACTGCTTCTTCTGGATTCAGCAGTGGCCTCTGAATAACAGTGAAAGCACCTATGGATAAATGCTTTAGGAAACAGAAAACATTTTCCTTGCCAGATCCTCTGAGGTATGGAGTATGAGCTTCAGTATCTCCATAAGACATTAAGTGACTTGTCTAAGATCACACAGGTAGTGATTACAGAAGCAGGATTTAAGCCAGGCCTATAGACTTCAAATCCAGTGCTCTTCCCATCACACTGTGGAATCATATCTTGAACAAGTTTGCCCCATTTCTCTAGGGAACTCACATGAACAATACATGTTTGTTTGAACCAATTCAGTGACAAAAGGCAAGATGGGACTCTCTTCTGCATTTCAGGTTCTTGATGGAGGCCTCATGGTACTGAGGGGATGTTCAGGTAGGACAAGAGTAGAGTGTTCCCCAAAAGAGATCCAGAAGGCTTTGATGGGGAATTAGAGACAAGAAATCAGACAGGGTAAAATGAAGCCTTCTGGGAAGCAGGTATGGATAGATCACAGCTGATCAGTAGGATGGGTGCACTTGGTGCCTTATGGGCCATAGATTATTCTTATGGGTGTTATGCCACATTCTGTTTCTGCTGAACGTTTCCCTTCTTTAAAACCTTGCCAGAGACTCTGACAAAATCAATTTAATTTAATCCCTTAAATAGAATGCGAGCTCCTTGAGGTCAGGAATAGCTTCACTTTTGACTTTGTAGCCTTAGTTACTAGCATTGTGCCTGGAATGTAGGAGGTTCTTAATAAGTGCTCATTGGAAAGAATGAACTCCAATTCTAATCAATTCAATTCAATGTCGAACTAATTCAATACCTCATCAACTGAAGTCAACTAATTTCATTTCAATAATACTCTAATAAATATTTAATATCATATACAAGATACCTGAGGCCCTCCTCTAAAGACTCATTTCCAAGTCATTTTTCATTACACTGTTCTCTGTGTTGGGATATTCAACCAGTTCTAAATTCACCTGTCCTAAAGTCCAGCCCACATATCACCATCCTGTCCACACGGGAAAGCAATACTTTTTCAAATGCTTTAATAATATCCAGGTACACTAGATCTATGTCATTACCTTAGTTATTATTATTGTTACATTGTCAAAATAAGAAACGTTAGTCTGGAATGACATGATTGACTCATAGTGGCTTTTAGTGATGGCTGCTTCCCTTTCTAAATCTTCAGAAACCATCTCTTTCATAATGATTTTTGAAATTTTTCCAGGAATGAAAATCAAGTTCAATGACTTATAACTTAGAGAATTTTGAGTTTTCCCCTTTCATAAACAGAAACAAACAAACAAGTAAAAACCCCTGAATTTTTGCCCAACTTCAGACTTTGCCCTGGATGGTTTTTCCAAGATCCCCATTTTATCTCTTTAGTAGCAGGAGAGTAGTTTTCTGACCTTGGTGACAACTTGGGGGAGGGAGTCAGACTGTCTTCTTCATTTATTTTGAGTTTTATCTTCTTACAAACCATTTTGGTTTTATTCTTCCTAACTAGAAAACTATTCTCTTTGGGAAAGAAAATAGGAGAAAAACAAGAATTGGATAGTTCTTTTTGTTGTCTGTTATCATTGTTTCATTCAATTCAAATACTTGTTCTTAAGCTCTTTTAAGACATCATCCTCAGCAAAAGTCATTTTCGTTCTTAGCATTCATTGCCATTCTCAGCTTTAGTGATCATGGCACTATTCTTACAAGATTATGCCACATTTCCATATTAGTATTTGGTTACCTGCTTTTGCATTTAACTTGGAAAAATAATTAAGTTGACTGATGAGTTCACTGTACATCTATATAGTTCTTTCTAGATATCTCCTACTTTTCTTTCATGTGAAAAGTGATGTGCCTTCAGAATACTATTCTTGAGAAATCTTTTCCTTATTCCCCTGTAGAATTTTAGGTCATGGGAACCTAATTATTCTTTGTCAGAACTCTGAAGTTTTCTACCCCTGAAATTGGAGGGCTTACCAGACTGCTCCTGGGTTTTCTCCTTCCCCCAAACTCTAGAGAGAGTGAAGCTCATGACTTTGTGCAGCTCTGCCTCATTTAAATCCGATTCATGCACCAATCAAGACATCACACTTGTGATGTCATTGGTCTTCTTCAAAAAGGAAAGACAAACAACAAAAAATTCTACTTAAGCAAACTCTTTCCTAATGTTTATATTGGTTAAAAAAAGTTCTCTTCTTCCTCTACGCTTTGAAAAATAAAATGATCATTAAGTCCAGTTATTATTATCTGCTTTTAGAATAGAATGACCTCCAATGGATAATGATGTAGTTGAAGTTCCTCAGCACTACTATAGAATGCCTTTCTGCCCAGCTTGTGGTCTGTTTACCAAACTCATCATCCATTTCCTCTTTCTGTGTGAATGGTTTATAACATGGGTGGAGAACCTGCAGCCTTCAGCCCACATATGGCCTTCTAGGTCCTTGAGTGTAGCCTTTTGACTGAGTCCAAGTTTTACAGAACAAATCCTTTTATCAAAGGGATCTGTTCTATGAAGTTTGGATTAAGTAGAAGGGTAGCACTTGAAGATCTAGATTGTTTCATTCAATTAAAATATTTATTCTTAAGCCCTCAAGACATCATCCTCAGCAAAAGTCATTTCTGTTGTCCTTAGCATTCATTGCCATTCTCAGCTTTAGTGCTCATGGCACTATTCCTACAGTATCATGGCTTCCAGGCTGCAGGTTCCTCATCCCTGGTCTATAATATACTCCCATCACACATTGCTTCTGTTCTAACTCCATTGATGCTTTTCCAAATGCTTTCTACCATATTTCTGAAAACAATACCATACCAGTTTTTTTTAATTTCCTGATAAGTATATCTTGTTGATATAAAATGCTATTTCAATTAATGTATACTCTTATGTAGTCATATTTTACACCCCTGAAATAGCTAGCATTGTGAAAATTAAAGAAAATTACTAAGAATGGTAGGATGGAAGGGTAGAGGATATAATGGATATCATCCTTCGGGATTCACATCTTCTTCACCTAGAGAGTCATTCCTTAAAGAAAAATAAATAAAATGATAGAGGACAGTTCAGAAAAACAATCAAATGTATATAAAAGAATCTGACATTATATGCAGTGTTCTATACACACAATTACCCACCTCTATAAAGAAGTTGGAGGAGGTACCTTCTCAAATCTCTTCTTTGGGACCAAGCTTGTCTATAGTAGTTTCATAGGATTCCACTTCTATTGTTTTGCTATTATTCTTTTCATTAAAAAAAAATTCTTTTCATTTCAAAAATGTTCAGTGGTTTTTAATTTACATTATTGTTATGATTTTATATTGTTTAGTGGTTCTGCATGTTTCACTTTGCATCATTTCATATTAGTCTTCTTATATGTTTCTGCATTATTTCCCTCATTTTTTATAGCACAATGGTGTTCTTTTATATCCATGTACCATAATTTACTTAGGCATTCCCCAATAGATAAGTAGATTTTTTCATATTTCTTTGCTTCTACAAAAAGTGTTGCTATAAATAGTTTGTAGTGTGTGTGGCCTTTTTTCTCATCCTTGATCTCTTTGGGGTATATACCTCACAATGAATTCTTGGGGTCAAAGGGCAAGATAATTTTAGTCACTTTCTTCACACAATTCCAAATTGATTTCTAGAATGGTTGGATCAATTTACAAGTCTACCAACAATGTTATTTTTTTCTAATTTTCTTTCCCTGGTATATTGTCATAAATTATAGATTCTCTTTGTCTACATGAATAAACATGAGATAACCCACTTGTATGGTCTGGAATATATGGCAGACAGAAGCAAGAAGGAAAGGAGGGAGGGAGTATGAAACAAAAGCACCAGTCACAGTTTCAGTAACAAGGATTGAGCATATCATACCCTGGCAGTGGCAGGAAAAATAGTGTACAGATAATTAGGATTCAGGTTGATAGACCTCTGAACCTGGGAATCCAAGCAGACTTGGGGAATGCAGGATGGATAAGGAGTCTTAGTGACAAAAGTTGGGGGCCAACGACCAGGTGATTTTAGAAAGCAGTGGGAAGAGAAATCCCTGGGGTAGAATAACAGATCCTTTAGACTGGTTTCTAAATGGAGGAGTTGCCAAGAACCCTGGGAATCTAACTGGTACCCACCTTGGCTGAAGGCCCAGCCAGACCTGTGTCATTGAGAAGTCCCTGGATTAGCACCAAGGAACAATTGAATTCCCTGGGAAGGAGACTTGGATCCACAAGGAATAAGATTCAAGGCAAGAGCCTTCGTGTGTAGCTGGGCAGTAAGAGACCTAAGTCTCTTGACTATTCCTACCAGAGTTAGAAAAGCGAGCTTAGGAAAGTATAAAGAGGTTGTTTACATGCTGCTGCCTTCTCCTACCTCCCAAGGAAGTCACCCCAAATGTTCAGAGGACAACAGGAGAAAAGAGAAAACATGACCTAATTATTAAATGGTCTGCCATTTATGACCTGTGGTATTGAAAATTTTTTTGTTGTTTTTTTGTTTTCCTCCAGGACTCAGTTGTCTCATCTGTAAAAAATGGAAGATAAAGGGAATGGTGGCAAAATGATCTCTAAGTTCCTTTTTGAAAGTAGTAAAAATACTAGGATCCTAGGATATTCCGCTTATTCCCTTGCCTCCTATTCTCTGGTATTCTTCTTGCAAATGGAGACATGAGGACATCCCCTCTTTACACATGATCATTTGTGGGAACCCTTTGCCCCCTTGTATGTGGAGCAAGAGGTACCTATTTACCCAACCCTGTGATTATGATACTAGCAGCCAGTGCCTAAGTTCTCCCCTTCAACCTGCTGTGAAAGAGCCCTGTGAATATGCCTTAGATTTACATTCATGTACCCTTCTTGGCTTCTACACATCAACTCTGCTAGTGGAGAGCTCTCCAGATTAGAACCACAGGGAGAAAGAAGACCCTTTTACTCTTTCTAACCTCCAGCAGCCTCTGTTCCTCTTTGGATTTGGTGTTTTCCATCCTAATTATTCTCCTTAGCTTGTGGGCATATAACCTTTAAATGGAATTTATCTTAAAGACCCACTTGCTCCTGAGAAGAACAATTCTGCTTGGGCACAAAGTGACTCCCACAGCAATTTTTTTTTTAATTTTTTAAGAGTTTGTTAGGTTCCGTTTCTCTATAAACACTAACTTAGGTATGTCAGCCAGTGTTTGCCTGCTCAGACGTGATGTGTTGATGTTCCTATTGGCCTCAAATGCCCTTAAATATGTTCCCTTCTCTCTGTAATCTCACCTGGAGTAGAAATTATGTTCAGTCACTTGCCTGTGCTGTTTCTGCCTATGGACACACATATACATGTGTAGCTCTGGGACAGGGTGGGGTGGCTCTGAGCTGTAGCAAGCTGGCAGGAGCTCTTATTTTTTCCCATCTTTTTGTGAACTGGGAGACTCCTTCCCTTGGGCATGACTATTTCCACTCATACCTTATGTTCCTCTTTTCTGGGAACTGCTTTCCTCTCAAAGGAAGCCAGAGAAGTTGATGGAATTCCTACATCAGTGCTAACCCAGCCAGTCACAATCCCCCAGTCACTGTTATTGCCTACAGTAGCTCAGAATTGCTAGACAGAGATTCCTCTTTGGCAAAATATTGGTGTCAAAGCTCTCTCTCTCTCTCTCTCTCTCTCTCTCTCTCTCT
>NW_027185712.1:13282099-13362018 GCF_028583685.1 Petaurus breviceps papuanus | reverse complement strand
TTTTTTTATCACAATTACCAGCTTAAGAGACAAATACTCACAAGGATCTGTTATCTTGTTGCTTTATATGTTACCTCCAATGATTCTTATGGTAATTTATCCATGTTTGCCCAGTTCCTGTGACTTTTATCCCATGTGCTCCCAAAGGGTCAATACTGTGGGGAGGGATGGGGGGAGAGGAGTACATCTGATCAATATTCTAAAGGTTTTCCCCTATAGCTCCAGATATAAGGAAATCATTGGGGCACTGTGACTTCTACCAGTCATCCTGTTTTCTTGCTATGTGATCATCCCATCTTTTTTTTTATGTCATACAATTTCTTCATGATACCCTTTATTCTTGATCTTTGCGGTTCATTATTTTTTAAAGTAAAATTTTATTTATTTTACAAAGATTTGCCTTCTTTCCCTCTTACCTCCCTCATTCTCTCACAATGAGAAAGCTAGAAAAATAAATTGTTACAAATGTGCATTGTTAAGCAAATCAAATCTCACATTGGCCTGGTCAAAAAAAAGAAAAAGACAAAGAATCACAATCTGCATTTTAATTCTGTCACCTCTCTATCGAGAGGTGTTCAGGGAGGACTAGCACCTCTTGTATGAGGCTGCTGAGCCCTTTTCAGGGCTGCTTCTCACCTTTGTGTCCGTCTGATCCACCCAACTCTCACCTGTGACTCCAAGGTGTACCATGAGTAGCTGCCACGCCCCCCATTTTGGCAGATGGGCTAAACCAAGGTGAGGGTAACTGAGGGGCCTCAAACTTGTTGGTAAGTTAGAAAGGTCCCTCCTCCAAGCATGAGACCTCCCTCAGAGCAATGGACAGATGAGAACATTTCATTCTAATGGCCATGAAGGCAGTTGAAGCAGATGCTGTGGAGTGCTTAGAGCTTGGTCAGACTCGGAACATGCCAAGATCATCCACTGTATTCCAAACCATTACCAGTTATCTTGACTTTTTTTTTGCTACTGGATTTCAATGACTCTAGAAGAGAGAGTGAGGCTGACTTCACACAATTCTACCTCACTTAATTCCAATTTATGTAAAAGTCAAAAGACATCACACATTTTACCATTTTTTCCCTAACCTACCTCAAAGCCCTGTGGGCAGCAGGTGGGAATACACTGGGAACTGTGGTCACAACTCTGCACACAGGTGGTCCAGGCCATAGGACTGGCTTCTCATCTAACTGAAGCAGCAGTGGGATTTGTTAGCCCCTGGGTGTCTGAAGAGCCTTTTATAAGCATCCTGCTGCTTACCTGGCATAAGGAAGGGCCTAGAAAAGGTGCCCTAAAAATTATCTACTTCATTCAACCCTGACCTGCTTACTTCAGCAGGTAAGGATTCCACCCTGTGGTTTAAATGCATGCAAAAAAAATGTACACAGACTTTTGTGAAGATGATTTCACTCACCATTGGTACATGGAATATGTGCATGTTTATGGATAACATGGAATCCAGTAGACCTAAAAGATGAACAGCTCTTGTTGCTAGAAAACTCAGTAGGTATCACATCCAAAAAGCAGCCCTGAGTGAAACAAGGCTGGCAAATGAAGGCCAGCTTGCCAAAATGGAAGCTGGATACATGTTTTTTGGAGTGGCTGCAGTTAAGAGGAGCACTGTGAAGCTGGTTTATTTTCACAATAAAATCTAATCTAGTCAACAAGCTTGTATGTCTCCCAAAAGGAGTGAATGACAGAGTCACAACAATGTGATTGCCCTGTACAGGAAGCACTATGCCACCATCATCAGTACATATATGCTCCATGACGAACCTGCTAAGGTCAAAGAAAAATTTTATGAACAACTGGAGACCCCCATCATCAATGTGCTGAAAGAGGTTAAGCATATAGTTCTGGGTGACTTTAACTCAAGAGTAGGCACAGCTTATCAAATGTATCGGGGAATCCTTGGGAGGAATGGAGTCCGTAACAGCAACAGCAATGGTCACTTACTATGGAAGACTTGTGAACCTCATAACCTCATCATAATCACTGTCTTTCATTTTCCTAAATGCAATGAAACTTCATGAAGACATTCTTGCAGAAAGCATGGACATTTTATAGATTATATCATTGTAAGAAGAAGAAACAAACAGGATGTGAGAGAGTGATGAAGGCAACATGGGACACAGAGTGCTGGACCAATTATGGAATTATCCTCTCCAAAATAAACATTCACATTCAACAAAAACAGTGGTACCAAGGTAAGAGGATTACCAGAAGACAATGTGAACAGATTAGAGCATTTCTCCAAGTAGGAACACTTTGTTCCTAACTTAGAGGTAAAGCTGAGCCAACATATGGTTGTTAATAGTGGGGCAGAAAAGGAGTAGGCAGCTTTCAGAGATTTGAGGTACAGCACTGAATTTACTCATCTAGGCCAGAACACTCACAAACATCAAGATTTGGTTTGACTAAAATGATGGGGAAATTCAGAAGCTGCTAAACAAAGAACTCCATAGAGTTTACCAGCAGGATGGTTCATCTGTCTCTAAGAAGACAGAGTTTAATTACATCAAAAATAAAATGTAAGCAAAGCTTTAGAGATGTAGAATTCTTGGCTCAGTTAGAAGGCAGATTAAATTCAGTTTTATACTGATAGTCACAATCTAAAGTAATTTTGTGATCTCCTGAAGGCTATGTATGAGCCAAAAACCTCTAGTGCTTCTCAATCACTCAGTGCTGATGGAGTCACATTGATGACTGACAAGGACATTATCCTGGAGAGTCAAGCAGGATACTTCCATAGTGTTCTCAAGAGACCATTATCAACCAATGCTGAAGCCATTGACTGTATACCTTGGGTTGAAGTCAATCCCTCCCTAGCCAAACTTCCAAATGAAGGCTCCTCTCATGTCACAAAGTGCCTGGTGCTGAGTCTATTCTAGTTGATATTTATAAGGCAGGGATGCTCATATAAAAACTGACAAATCTTCTGGCTTATATGGCAAGAGGAGGTTATCCCGTAGGAGTTCAAGGATGCCTCCATTATCCATCTCTATAAATGACAGAGGAATAGGTTTTCCTTTTGATAATCACGGGGAACGGTCTCTCCTAGTCATCAATGACAAGATTCTTGTCATAGTTGCTCTTAGTAGGGTGAACCTTCACCTGAAAGATGGTCATCTAACTAAGACACAGAGTGGGTCCAGAAATGGCCAAGGAATGCTCAATATGATATTTGTTGCTTGACACCTGTAGCAGCAAGCACCCCAAGCGTCCTCAGGGTTTGCAGCTACCACAGGTTCTTGGATCTGCTTTGTTAAAGGAAAGCAACTCAAAATGGGTTAACAAGCTTACTTTAATCAGTCAGACATATATCGTTTACCTTATTCAGGAGAAAAGGTCAGCACCCTCAAAGCATACAGGCATAACTACCAAGACAGAAACATCAAGTAGACAGATTTCCAAACTGTCCAACCACCACATCCACACCCAGTCAACATCTGGGTCTCCACATTCTGGGTTCTTCAAAGCCGGGGGACTCTCAACAACAGCTTCCCAGAACCCAGATCAAACCACAGAACACTTCCCAAAGTGAGTCCCAAAACAAAGCCACACATCAGGGCCTACACAGCCCTCTCCTGGCTCAGAGAATGCAACAACCCCACTGACCCACTGGCCAATCAAAAAGCATCTACTGAAAAACAAGCCTCCCTCCCCAGGCCTCCGGCGCACTTCAGCCTAGGGGAAGGGAAGATCTTTAAAATTTACATTTGCATTACATTCGGCCCCAAGATCTTTCATGCCCATAGCATAGACAATTTACTTTTGAATTAGCTCTGAACATTTCTTAGGTCACATTTTCAAGGTACAGAACTAAAGTTACCAAAGTGGCCACTGGGCCTTAAACAAACACAAAGTACATAGCATTATCACTTCAATTCAGAACAAGAGTTCAAATAAAGTTCTGGGGGAGGGGAGTGTCCTTCCCCTCACACAGCTCCAGCCCCAGCTTCCAAGCACAGAGAGGGGGCTGGGCAACAAAACCAACAAGGTGGGGTCCCTGGGGATCCAAGGCACTTCATCCCACCCACCATAGTCACAAGTCCATCCTTCCCCTGGGTCCCAAACTGTGGGATGCAGCCAGGAAACACACTCAGTGCCCCTGCTTTGCTGCTCAGTTCTTATCTTTTCCTGTGGCTGAATTCCGAACTCCTGGGTTCCTTCTCCTTCCGCAGGCGGCAGCCGCTCCTGGCTTCTGCCCAGGTCCCGATGCAGGCAGCTCACCATTCCCGCTCTCAGCTCAGCGAAGTCCGCATGCAGGCCATTCTTCTCTCCTGCTCCACAGCTCCACAGAGTCACAGCTACCACAACTGGGAAACAAACGATTATCCCAGCCCCCATACTTTCCTTTTACTCTGCAGATCCTGCTCACAGCGCCATTTTGTTGCAGCAAGCACCCCAGTGTCCCCAGGGTGCCTGCTCACACAGGTTCTTGGATCTGCTCCGTCAAAGGAAAGCAACTCAAAATGGGTTAACAAGCCCACTCCAATCAGTCAGACATATATCGTTTACCTTGTTCAGGAGAAAAGGTCAGCACCCCGAACCTCAAAGTATACAGGCATAAGCCACACATCAGGGCCTACACAGCCCTCTGCTGGCTCAGAGAATGCAACAACCCCACTGACCCACTGGCCAATCAAAAAGCATCTACTGAAAAACAAGCCTCCCTCCCCAGGCCTCTTCAGCCTAGGCGCACTTCAGCCTAGGGGCAGGGAAGATCTTTAAAATTTACATTCGCATTACAACACCTCTTGGAGAAATGCCAGGAACAGAACAGAGGTCTGTAACTGTATCAATCTGACCAAGGCCTTTGATACTGTCAGTTGTGAGGACTTGTGAAAGATTATGGCAAAATTTGGTTTCGTGGAGAAGTTCATCAGTATTGTATGCCAGTTTCACGATGGCATGGTTGCATGGGCTCTGGATAATAGTTGATGTTCTCATGCTTTTTAGTATGATGTTTTCAGCAGTTGTGTAAGATGTCTTGAAAGAGGATGAAAATGGCATCAAGGTCTGCTACCACACTGATGTTAATTATTCAGCTTGAAAAGGCTAAAGGCCAAGACTAAAGTAGAGAGATACTTGATATGCAACTTTTGGTTTGCAGATGGTTGTACACTCAATACAGCTTTTGAAGCTGATTGATTCTCTGCTGCTTGTGCTAATTTTGGCCTGAAAATTAAAACCAAGAAAACAGGGGTTCTTCATCAGCCAGTACCACACCCATCCATATGTAGAACTATTGGCTAAAGCAAATAGAGAAATTTTGGATGTGGTGGATAATTTCACTTACCTTGGCAGTATACTTTCCAGGTATATACATATATGTATATATATAATGAGGTTGATGCACACATTTCCAAAGCTAGCCCAGTGTATGGGAGGCTCTGAAGGAAAGTGTGGGACAGAAGAGATATTAGACTCCCCACCAAATTGAAGGTCTACAAAAGAATTGTGCTGAGCTCATTACTGTATGCCTGTGAATTCTGGACAGTATACTAGCGTCATGCCAGGAAATAGAATCACTTCCATTTGAATTGTCTTAGGAAGATTTTGAAGATCACCTGGCAAGATAAGTTATGGGACATGCTGCTCCTTTCTTGAGCTGAATTGTCAAGCATTTAAACTTACTGCAGAGCGCAACTCCAGTGGGAATAAGAAGGGGGCCTTGAGTCATATCCAGGCCATGTTGTTTGAATGCCAAACCTGCATTTTCCTAAAAGACTATTTTATAGACTACTCTTGCCTTATAGAAGGCAAGCAGTCACACAGAGGTCAGAAGATGTGATACAAAGACTCTCTCAAGGTCTCTCTGAAAAACTTTGGAATCAGGTCTGAGACATGGAAGACGCTGCCACAGGACCCCACAACATGGCATGACTACATCACTTGCAGTATTCTTCACTTCTATGTTTCTATGTGTTCATTCTTGATGAACATTTTCATTTGTTCATTCTTTAAGTAAGATAGATGGAAAGATTGATGAGAGAGAGAGAGAGAGAGAGAGAGAGAGAGAGAGAGAGAGAGAGAGCTTATTTTTTTTTCCAGACACTATGCTACATACTGGACATGCAAATCTAAGAAAGCAAGGTAGTCCCTACTTCAAGGAGCTTATATTCCAATGGAAGTGACCAACACATAAAGGGGTGATAGAAAATGATATTGATGACAGAGTAGAGATATATTTATGATGGTATGGTATGGGAGATGACTAGGGAATATATGGGGGATAGCACCTTGGCAAGATAAGACAAAAGCTTATCTATCAGAATTAGGAGGCCCAGGGAAGAGAGTCCAAGGTTCTAGTAGAAGAGAGATAAAGAAGATGGGCAGAAAGAAGCTTGCATGATATTGTGGTGGCTGGGAGGCAAACATTCATTGTGTATTAACTATGGACTAGGTCCCATACTGAGTGCTTGAGATACAAATGAGACAGTCCTTGACATCAAGGAGCTTATATTCTTTGTAGTAGAGAAAGATACATCATAATTAAAAATAAATAATTGTGAAATAGACACATAATAAGGGTTGAAGAATTGCCTGGCACTCGTGGATTTGTAATTCAGAAGGACAATCATTCACAACTCAGTCCTGAGAATGATTTAGACTTACTGCTATCTTTGAATCTAAAGATGGACCTGAATCGTGTCCACGAGTTCTTTAAGGAACACACAGAGTTTGTAGGTCTCAGATTAAGAGGAAAGAGTGGGGACTTTAAGATCTGAGTGGCAAGGCCAATTGGGAATAGTGTCTTGAACTTCTTCCCAACCCCCAGAACTGAATGAGCAGAGACGGAAAGAATCAGTGTCATAAGGTCAATAGACAAAAAGAGAAACTGAAAGGAGAAATTGAAAGGACAGATAGAGAGGAAGGCTAAGTTGTAGCTAAAAAGTGAGAGATGATGAGGGTAACTGACCTCTAAGAGTAGAAGGTTCAGGTTTAGACTATTTGTTGAACTAATCTCTTCAAGTACTGAAGGAAGTTAAAAAAAATCTGTTCTTCCCCAATTTTCCCTGCCTAAGCCTGTCTAGTAACAGAATAATATACTATACTAATTTATTTTAACTAATCATTTCCTGCATTCTGATTTTATCTCCCACACGAAAAGAATAGGGGGATGACTAGAAATAAGCATACATTTAAATTAGGACAAAAAGCTAGATTTCTGGGTCAACATTAGGAATTTCCCTAACTGGGGGCTCAGAGCTATTGGGATTCTATACCTAACTTTTTTCTTGTATAAACTTTGCAAAATAGCAGAGGAGGGAACCATACAAAATGGAGGTGGCATTATAGTTTTCCAGGCTAATAGAAAGCAAACCAATTATTATAACAGAGAATTACTAATTAAATTTCTAGAGATAAAGGGGATGGAGATGAGAACACAGTGAAAAGTCTCATTTGATCCTGCCCAGAGATACTCAAACTCAGTGTATTAAATGCACAAAATAATTATGAATTATTTTGGGGTAGGGTAAGAGCACCAACAACTAGTGGAATTAAGATAACTCTTATGAAGGAACTAATACTCTAGCTTAGCCTTTAAGGCAAGTAGGTTTTTTTTTAATTGTTTTAAATTATGGAATAAAACAGGTATTTCCATGACAAAGTACAATGAAAAAAAAAAGACATGGTTGTATATGAAACTGCAAATCTGATATGCACAACTTTCTATTCCTTTCAAATGTATAACAAAATCATATAAATTTCTTTTTTTTGTTCCTCTTCCTGATGAAGGAAGGATGATGAAAGGAATTTAATTATTCTATGGTGTATCCCAAAAATCGTAGTGCAGAACTAAGCTTTGGTAACTTAAAATATCTCAGGAGAGAGATTAGGATTGGATATATAGATTAGAGAGTCACTTTGTAGATATGATAACTATACTCATGTTAGCTAATAGGTCATTAAGCGAGAAAAAAAAGAGTAAAGAGAAGAGAACCAATGCCAGAGACATGGGGGAGGCTGGCCCTTAGTGGACAAATGACTGATGATCCATCAAATAAAAGAAACCCAGAATCCTGGATTTAGCAGGGACCTCAGTGGACATATGGTCAAACTTGTACCTGTAAAAAGAATTCCTTCTCCAACACTAATAACAAATGGTTATTTGACCTTTAATTGAAGATCTTTAGTGAAAGGGAACCCACTGGGGTGGCCAGGTAGCACAGCAAGTAAGAGCACTGGCCCCAGTGTCGGGATGACCTGGGGGATCGAATCCAGTCTCAGACACTTAGCATCCACCCAGAAACACCTGGCTGTGTAACCTTGAGCAAGTTACTTACCCCAATTGCTTAAAAAAAAAGAAAGGGAACCCACTACCTCCTGAACCTATTCTACTCTGGTACAACCCTAATAGTTAGAAAGGTTTCCCCCCTCTCTTTTTATTGAGATTAAGTCTGTCTTTCTGCCATTTTCATCAATAGCTCCTAGTTTTGCTGTCTGATGTCAATCAAAATGAGTTGAATTTCATTTCCACATGGCAGTCCTTAAAACAGTTGAAGATAGTTATCATGCTTACTCTAGGTCTCCTTGACTCTAGCCCAAATATCCCCTGCCCTTGGGTAGCCCTCCTATGGATGGTCTCTTCTCAGTGTCTTCCCTGAATGTGGTGCTCAGAAATGAATGCTACGTTCTAGAGCAGAGTCAAGGACCATCACCTTCCTTGTTCTAGATACTGCTTTTTTTCACATAGATTAAGATTTTTGTGTGTGTGTATATATATATATATATATATATATATATATATACATACATACATATGGCCATATCATATTGACTCATATTGAGCTTGCAGTCCATTTAACTCCACAAGTGATCACAGACTACTCTTTAGCCATAACTTCCTCCACCTTGTATTTATGAAATGAAATCTTTAAACTCAAGCACAAGCCTTTATCTTTATCCCTCTTAAACTTAATCTTATTAAATTCAATCCAATATTCTAGCCTAGGACTTCTCCCACTTTTTCCACCAGTGACTCATTTTCTTATTTTGGCAGCATTTGTTGGTGTTGTTTGGTCTGTGGGTATGCAGAGTACAAAGTACTCATGCTTGGTGTTCAGAACCAAGGCTGTAGTAAAGTTGCATGATGACATTTGGCCAAGCACTTCCAGAAATACCTCAAATTCATTATGCATTTGATTTTTAATTAATTTTTGCTTATCGCATGTTCAGAAATCTTTTATTGTTGCCAAATTTTTTGCGACCCTACATGGGGTCATGATTCATTGTTTAAGAAGTATTGTTAATCTAGCCTGATTAAACAGTTTTGACTTCTGACTTGTAACATGTTGCTTGACAGTTGAGATTCAAAAATATATTTTGAAAATCTGATAGTCATACTATACGTGCCTTATTACAACACTGATAAAAATTATAAACAACACAGAGCCAAGTACAAGTATTGTTATTCTATTAGAGATTTGCTTCTATATTGATATTGACCCATTAATCTTTGCCCTTTGGCAGTTGTTATTTAACCCATTGATTCATCTAAATGTATGACCCACCAACTCTGATTTCCATCTTGGACATAAGAATACCATAATGTGGTTAAATATGTTGTTAACATGTAGGCAAAGTATACCAATCTTCAGATCTACCAGTCTAGAATTCCTCTTAAAAAATAAACAAACAAAAATAAATCAAATCAGTCTGACATATGTTTTCTTGAAGAAACGATGCTGACTGTTTGTGGCCACTGCTTCATTTATAAATGCTCTCTAGGATAGACAAAGGATTAACTGGTCACTAACTATTTCTTTAATAATTCCACCTAAAATTTTGCCAGAAATTGAAGTCAGGTTCATTAGCCTAGTTTGCAGCATCTACTCTCTTGCCTTATCTGAATTTTGGGAAAACATTTGCCCTTCTCCAGTCTCATTCTCCATGATCTTTCAAAAGTCACTGGCAAAGTTTCAACAACTGCCTCTGCCAGTTCCTTCAGTTCTTTTGGATGTAGTTCATCTGAAGCTGACGCCTGTAACCCGTCAGGCGCAGCTAGGTGCTCTCTGCTTCTCTCCCTGCTTATCTCGGATATACCTCCTCTATTATCCATTTTTGGTTCTGGCTTTTCCAATCTGAAGACAACGGCATATTTACAAGACATGTTAGCTATGCCAATGTCTTTCAAAATGGCATTTAAAAGTCTCTCTTTTTTTTGTAGTAAAGTTTAATTGTTCATTTTTAAATTAAAAGGGAGAGACACACAGACAGAGACAGAGAGAGACAGTGAAGGGAAGAAGAAAGCAAACAAGAATTGGAGTCCAGAGGGCAAGGGAGGAAAAGAAAGAAGGGTCAGGATTATGAATGCTGAGGAGGCTATTTTCTATCCCACTGGGGGCTCAGCCCTAGTGATTAGCATCTCACCAATTGGTTGTTGCTGATTCAGGAGAAAAATCCAAAGTGTGTTGAACTTCATGTCAAATACAGGGGTGACATGAATTTGCTTTTAAACCAGGCCAGGCAAAGTGCCCCATCTCTGCTCTTGGGCTCTGCTGTGATGTTTGGACAGGCTCCTCTCCCCCCTGGGATCAAGGTGATGTCACACCAGATCTGACCTTCTTCCACCCGACCAGCTCAGAATCCAGGGCTGGGAATAAACTCTTTTTTTGAGATGTTCTTACAGCCCTGGGTGGCGGGGGGGGGGGGGGGGGGGAATCATGTTAATATGCTTCTTAGAGTGAATGACCTCAGGCTCCCACCAGATAGTTCTCTTCCCTCCATCGTTTTCATTACCCTCTGGACAATAGCACATACTACAATGTCTTTTCCAAATAAGCAGAGCTATAGGGTGATTTGTCATCAAGCCCCATCCCATAAAGTCTAATCTCATTTCCCCCCTAACTCCACAAGCATCTACCTCTCCAGGGAAACTAGTCACATACCATACTCATTCTGGGCTCTGTTTCTGCATTTGTCTGTGTATTCACCATCTAAAATAACCTCCCTTCTCCTCATTCGTCACATCCTTCATGATTCAGCTTGAGTCCCTTACCTCATAGAATCCTAGAATTTCAGAGTTTAAAGGGACCTTAGAGGTCACCTTTGCCAGCCTTCCACTTATGGAAGGATTCCAGTCTAAAACTGAGAATTTCAGAGTTGGCAAGTCAATGTGACAAATATCTAGGAAGCACCTATGGTGTGTAGAGCACTACTGTGGGCTCAGTGAAGATACAAATTTTAGATAGGATGGCATCTGAGATTATTGCCTCTTAGGGGGATATTGCACATAATCACATTGCTGGGATTAATAATATTTACACTTATTATATGTTAATAGAGTTGTAAGGATCAAATGAGATATTAATTGCAGAGCACTTAGCATAGTGCCTGGTATATAATAAATGCAATATAAATGTTTATATCACCACCACCACCATCATCATCATAATCATTTTGTTAGTGTATGTACTCCCTCCACTGGCATATAATGTAACCTCTTTGTGTTTTAGTAGATGGCTTTTTATGAGTTGTAGGAGAAGAAAATAATCACCCCCCCGTAGCCATTCTTCTGGCCATGAGATTATTAAGAGTGACAGATGCATGGATCATTGACCAACCCATAGACTAAGTCTTTCCAATTGGAATGGGCCAGGGTTTGTGTTGTGCTACTATGGTTTCCCCCCAAGGTCACTGGCACATCAAACTGAGCTTTCAGAGTAGAGATTTAGTGGAGGCTTATCCATGAATCTTTTCCTCTGATCACTTCAACTCACAATGACCTTTCACAATTCACTCATATTCTGGGTCACATGACATAGTTTTCTCATGTGTGACTCATATCTCTAAATAGAGCATGAGCTCACCTTGGGTAGGGACTGTTTTCTCTGTTCTGTTCTCTTCCCTGTTCCCCAGCACCTGACACAGGTGTGGCCACAGCTTGATTGATTGTTTAATATGTATTGCACCTTTTCAGAGGTTTAACTTGCAATTTCTGTGCACTAAGAGGGACAAGCAATACGAAATTTTCTGTAGAACAAGTAAGCTCTCAAAATGCACCTTTAAGACCCCCTCCTCAGCCCATGATACAGCTGTGGCTAGGCTGTGGTGTAGACCACAGAAGAATTCACCTGGGATATGACCAAAGGTAAAAGGGGGCCACAACATCTGAGAGCTTCCTAATTAAAACTAATTTTTCATGTTAGGTGCTAAACTCGAAAATTTCAAGGATGTAAGCACCTTACAAATTTCAGTACCCTCAGGGAAAGCCCAAGTCACCTGGTCCTGGTTATGGCTTTGTATTTTCCACTTTACTAACCCACTGATATAATCACCTTTCTTATATTTACCACAATTTCCCTTTTCTTTCATTTCTACCTTCTTTCAAAGAAAATTCTCTGCCTCAATCACTGAATGGGCTTTGCCTGTTAAAGGCCTTAGCTTGAAAAGGCCAAGGTCTTCCACTACATCCTGGGCCAGTCCTCCTAATCTATATCTGGCCATTTGATCCAGGTGGTTTCGGAGGAGAAAGATGCACAGATCTCCCTCACTTAAATACAATTCACTTGTATATAATGGCCTCACCACCCTGATGTCATGGTCCTCTTTGAATGAAGGACAAACTACAACAACAAGAACAACAACCTTTCAAAGCAATACTTACCATCAGTCTCTTCTAAGCAGTCTAACTGGACGAACAATTCCTGACTCTCTTCTATTAGTCATTTTAACAGCCCTTTTCTCCTTATGCCCATGAAAGTACATACAACTCACATGTAACTGGGAAATAAGATATACAGGCACTGGGACATAGAGATCCTCCTTGCCCTACTGGAAAATCAGAGGGGGGGTGGGGGAAGATAACGGGTTCGTATGGGTTACTCCAAGGCTACCTGGGGATTGGAGGAGGGGATGTCCAGTGGGATCGCTATTTTGGGGCAGTGGGTAGGGGAATAACAGGGAGAAAATTTGTAACTCAAAATCTTGCGGAAATGAATGATGTAAACTAGAAGTTAATAAAGCATTTGATAAAGTTAAAAAAAAAGTATATACAACTCTAGATACATAGATGTCTATGTGTGTATATAATAAGCTCGCTTTTCTATAGTGCTTTGAGATTTGCAAAAGCACTCATCCTTATGTTATCTCATTTGATCCTCACAACAACCCTGTGAAATAGGTGGTTTTTATGTGCATTTGTGCAGATGAGGGAACTGAAATTGAAAGAGATTAAGTGACTTGCCCAGGGTCACACAATTTATAAATGACTGAGACAAGATTGAAACTCATGTCTTCCCAAATCCAAGTGCTCTTACTGTGCCACCATAATTCTTTATTGATTTTGCATATGTGTACAATTTTATGGTATTTGTTCTCTTGTGTGTATGTCATTACAGATAAAGTGTAGGATGCTAGTGATAGGTGTGATCATCTCTCCTGTTAGAGCAGTCTCCCTAAAGCAGGGCTTCCAGACATTTTGTGTGTCTGTGTCATGGATTCCATTTTGGTGAATCTTCTAGGCTCTTTCCCAGAATAATACTTTTAAACAAAGTATTTAGGATTGTTGAGGTTTAGGGGTACTCAGGACCCCAAAATGCTGATATGCTAGGTCCTGCCTGAATGAATTCAAACCAAGTCTTTCAGCCAAAGTAAAACAAAGTTTATTAAAGATTTGCCATATTGGGTAGACTCTTAAGGAGCTTAAGCATTTGTGAGGCTTGTATTGACAAGCAGATCAGATTGAATCTGAGTGCCTTCATAAGAGCAACTTATGAAGAATCCTGTACATAAGGATCTTATGTACAGAAAGACTGAAGGAGGGATCTAGGTGTGGTCAAGGAGTCTGGTGTGACTAGAGGAGGGGCTTAGGCAAGGTCTTAATGGGAGTGGCCAGTAACTGAGGTGACACCAGGAACCAAGAAAATGGATTTAAGGGTGGGAAATAGCTGAAGGCTACCTGGAGATAACAGACTATGGAGGGTTAGGCTAAATTAAGGGCAACCCAGGTTTGGGAATAGGATAATGGAAGGTTTATGGCCTCAGGTGAACACCAGATCAAGTGGGAAGATTCAAGGAGAGTACCAGGGGTTTCCCAGAGCCTATTGATGAATGGGATTCAAATTCTTTTGGCATAAGAGGTGAAGGTCTCTGCTTAGGCCTGTACCCCATCAGGATTACAAAAGAAACTAATTATTTGAAATACAGCCATCCAAATACACATATTTTTAAAGTTCATAGATGTCTGGTTATGACCCCTATCCAGAGGAGAGGACTAAGTGTTCTTCAAAACTGAAATGGATCATTCTTCCATTAGACTGGACCATCTCAGAGGGCAGGGCTTTTAAGTTTAATATCCTAGAGCTAGAAGGGGCTTTAGCAATCATCTAGTCCAATTACCTCTCACCATCTTCATTCCATTTGATTGACAAACTAAAGACGAAAGGTTAAATGATTTTTCTAGGGTTATACAGCAATAAATAAAAGAATTACAATTAGAACCCAGATCCTCTCACTACAATTCTAAGACTCTTTCAACTACAGACAAGTTACCAAGGTCCAGCTTTATGTATTTTTCTGCTCAGAGTGGTGCCGCTCAAAGGTCAGGAACCCAGTGTCCATCAGAATAGGAAGTGTGATGATTGCTAGCGCCAGCATACTCTCACACCATTCCCATAGACAGACTTTCTCAGGTGGGGCTACCTGATATGAGTGTATGCTTCTTTGTGCTCTCCATAAGATGGGGGGAGAGAGAAGAATCTCTGGAAATGTGCATGTTTGCCCTGGCCTGGCTTGAAGAAAATGCAGTCACCGATCCATCAGAGATGGATTTCGTTCGGATGACATTAGCGTTTGAGGCTGTGCTCTTCTGGTGCATTGATTCTCTGTGGGCCGAAATGGAAACAATTTTAGAGATGGAGTCTTCGGTTTCCTTAATCTTTGCGGCTCGGGAAGGAAAAGGCCTTTGTCACTGGTGCTAATAACCACAAGAAACACAGTTCTAAAGTGCTTCGCTAGAAAATGAATTCCAAGAGCCAGCCCTGGTCATGCCTCAGGGGGACATATTTCCTAAAAATTCAGCCTTTTTCTTCCCTTTACCTGAGCTGTGCTGAAAGGGCAAGGCCGTGGATGGGGAAGAGAGGAAACCTCACTGAACAACAAGGAGTTTCTTTGAAAAAAGAACCTAGGCTTTGGTTGGCTATATACATAGTCAGAATGTAATTCAGTTCAATTCAGTAATCTGTTTTAAACACCTAATACGTGTACTAGGTACTAGAGATATGGAGACAAAGAAAAACTATTTGCCCCTCCTCTCACACCCCACCACTCCAAGAAACTTACATTCTTCTAGGGCATGGGTGGGGAACCTGAGGCCACATGTGACCTTCTAGGGCCTTGGGTTCTGCCTTTTGACTGAGTCCAAGTTTTATAAAACAAATTGTTTCCTTAAGGGGATTTGTTCTGTGAGGTTTGGATTCAGTCAAAGAGTCAAACTTGAGGACCTAGAGGGTATCGTTTGGCCTCCAGGCTGCAGGTTCCCCACCCCTGTTCTCTGACCTAGGCAATATAAAAGAATCAGCGGCTACCTATGTGGCATGACTCAAGGGGGGTCCCAAAGACATATCTCTTTCTTTCGCTCTTCACTTCCCTCTTTCCCTCAATTTTCCACATTGGCTTGAACATTTCACCTTTAGAGATTTATGCCTTTAAGTTTAGATATCAAAATGTTCTTTTCAAATCCAAATACACCTGGAAGGGAGAACAAATTATTTGGCCATTAATGCCTTGACAAGTGATTTTCCTAAAGTGCAGTTCTGACCATGGCATTTTCTTAATCTAGTGGCTCCCTATGACATCCAGAATCAAACAGAAAATAGCCCTTCATAACCTAGCCCACTCCTACCTTCCCAGTCTTCTTATACCTTACTCTCTGAAGGGTACATTTTGATCTAGGAAGACCAGCCTCCTGAACATTCCACAAACAAGACACTTCAACTCTCAGCTCCAGGCTATCCCTCTTCCTACAATGTTCTCTCTTCCTTACTACTGATCCTTCCTACCTTCCTTTAAGTCCCAGCTAACATTCCATCTTTTACTGGAAGGTTTGCCCAATATCTCTTATTCCAGTGCCTCTCCTCTGTTAATTATTTCCCATTTATCCTGTATATAGCTTGCATTGTATATATTTGTTTGCATGTTGTCGCCCCCATCATATTGTAAGGACCTTATCAGAAGGAATTGTCTGTTGCCTCTGTATCTCCCAGTACTTAGCACAGTAACTGGCACATAGTAACTGCTTAAGAAATGTTTATTGATTTATTGATCATTATCGTTATCAACAACAACAACAAAGCCCAACTAGACACACATGAAAAAAATTTTGAAAACCAATGGAAAGGTATTAAAAAAATTAATGAAGTGCTTGCTTCAGCAGCATATATACTAAAATGGGAGTGATACAGAGGAAATTAGCATGGCCCCTTCTCAAGGATGACACAAATTCATGAAGCATTCCATATTAAAATAAATAAATTAATTAAATTAATCAATTGATAAACTAGGAGCTATTTTTCGTGTGTGTGTGTGTGTGTGTGTAGCAGAACTCATAGATTAGCTAATTTTTTTTCCTCATCAGGGAAGGAAAATAAATTGCTAATTTTTTAAAAGAAAAAAAGGTAATTCCTAATAAATGAAGATAACTTAAAAATTATCTAAAAGAACAAGCCTGACTCCAAAGAAGAGATAGGATAAGACACACCTCCCTCCAAGATATTGCTTCAGATGAGGACTGATCTGTGATTTCATTGATAGAGGGGACCTTTTCGATAAAGAAATTCCTTCTAACAATGAAGGGCATCAACTTTTTCTGTATTATATAGTCTTAGAGAGCTCCCTAGATCACTGAGGATTGAAGTGACTTGCCCAGGGTCACATCATCCATATGTAGCAGGGACAAAACTTCAACTCATGTCTTCCTGTCTCCAAGGCCATCTATCTATCCATTGCACCACAGCTACCTCCTTTGGTACTGGTAAAAAAAAAAAAAACAGAATAGAAAAAAATGAGCAATAGGGTAGACTAAGTACATAAGATACAGAAGCAGTCAAACATAATAACATTGTGTTCTATAAAATCAAGGATGCCAGCTACTGGGCTAGAGGCCCATTGTTTGCCAAAACCTACTGGGAAAACTGGAAAGCAGTCTGGAGGAAATGAGGCTTAGATCAACATCTCACACTAGATTCATAAATACATGAACTAGATGTAAAAGGTCATACCATAAACAAATGAGAAGAACACAAAAGGAGATGACCTTTTACAACTATGGATGGGGGAACAATTCTCAAGAAAACAAGTCATAGAAAGGGTCACAAGAGATAAAATGGGAGGATTTTTTGTTACATAAAATTGAAAAAGGTTTTGCACAAATAAATGTAATGGAGTTAGAAGGAGAAAAGTTAACTTAAAAAATATCTTTGTAGCAAATTTCTCTTATGAAAGTTTGATAACCAAGGCATGCAGAGAATTGACAAAATATATTTAATGGGACCCACTCCTCAATGGATAAATGGTTAAAAGGCATGAACAGGAAGGTTTTAAATAACAAAAACAAGATTATCAAAAAGCATATGAAAAATGCTTCAAATAATTAATAGGAAGATAAAAATTAAATCAGCTATGAAGTTTCTCTTTACTTCCTTCAGGTTGGCAAAGCAGATGACAAAGGAAAATGTCAAGTCTGAGAGACAGACAAACTCAAACACTGTTGGCAGAGCTGTAAAGTTGGCCCATCACTCTGGAAAGCAATAGGGTCTAGACTCCAAGATTCTTTGGATATATGTACCCTTAGACACAGTGATTCCACTACTAGGCAAAGACCCCAAAGAGATAAAAAAAAAAAAAGGGGAAATGACTTTTATGTATAAAAATATTTATAGCAGCACTTTTTGTTGTAACTAAAAACTGGAAATAATGAGATGACTATTAATTGGGGAATTGTCAAACAAGTTATGGTGGATGAATATAATGGGATATTATTGAACTATAAGAAATGGTTAGGGGGTAGTTCCAGAAGAAAAAAAAAAGCCTGGGAACACTCGTTTTAAATTAAGCATAGGGAACTGAACATAACCAAGAGAATAATTTATATAATGATGATAACATTGTAAAGGAAAATAAGTATGTAAGACCTAAGAACTATGGTCTGGGGATCAGGGAGATTTGGGTTCAAATCCTGTGTCCAGTCAGTCATAACTCCAGAAGACTGATAATAAATATTGCTTTACTTTCTTGACAATGAGATAAATTTTCAGACTTGACCCATGTATGGGTTTGTTCTGCATGAATACGCTCATTTTTCACAAGGAGGACTGTTAGAGGGGAAAGAATTAGGGAGGATGAAGAGTATTGATAGTGGTACCAAAAGAAAAAAGAAACGAAAGTACAAATAAACCATTAAAAAGACAGAGAAGAGAGCATACTAAAGTCCAGAAAGGGAGAGGGACAAGAAGTGCAGGGAGGCAACTACTATGTTAGAATTAAAGGGCCCCTGTAAGTAACACAAAGCCATGGCGATAGATGCAACCCTCTTTACTTTCCTTTGAAAAGCAAATGCTCATGTTTTATAATGTTCCATGATAATGCAAAAGAAAAAATAAAGTATTATTTTTATTCCCTGTCCTCTCCAACTTCTTCCACTTATCCTGGTGCTGTCCAACTCAAGTTCCTCCTGTTCTGTGAAGCCTTCTCTGACCCCCAGCACTCCGGTCCGCATCGGTCTCTTCCTTCCTTGACCTCTCACATCACTTATCTTTTGAACCGCAGAATGCAACATTTGATGTTTGCACGATCTAATTGCATACCTTTGTCCCATGTGTTTCTTTGGTCTTTTCAACCTCATTGGATGTCCTTTCTTTGGATCATATTTTAGATGCCACTGCTTTGTTTTTGATTCTGGATATAGGTCTATATATGTGAGGAAAAAGAAAGCATAAGGAATCATATGATCTTCATAGTGCTACCAGGCTTCTTCTGGCAAGGCACTTCCAAAATTCCCTATGGTCATCATGAGGTTTCTTCTAACCATGAATGGCAGTAAGTCCTCAGGGTTGTAGCAGGCTACCACACACTATCTGATGGTGGAAAGAAAACTGGATAAAGAGCAGGCATATGCTTGTAAATGTTTAACACCCAGCTGTCCAAAAAAAAGTACATATGGCACACTTTTAAGTTTAATTTGCATAGGTAACATTTTTTCCCATAACTTTCTTAAGTCTAGCACTATATCAAGCCCTGATTTGTAGCACTTGCCTATTTCTGAGGTGCAAGTCCTCAGAATGACCTGGCTCCAGTAGATTAGGAGTAAGGAGACCCTAATTCTGCTTCTGACCCTGTCACTAACTAGCTGTGCAAACTTGGGGAGGTTATCAGGTCTCCCTGGGGCTCTGCTTCCTATCTGAGAAAAATGTCCTAAATGATTTTATGCATTGTACTTGGCACATGGTAAGTACTTAACAAATGCTTTTAAAAAATATTGCATTTTGAAAATCTTCCCTGATACAAGTACGTTATAATTTCACATTGTTTTTGACTCCTGCTTGTGCCATGAAACATTTCTGTTTTGATCAGAACGGAGTTAAGAGCTTCCTATCTTCTCTGCCTCAACCCGCATACATATTTCCTTTGACTTCCCATCCCTTTTTAGACTCATCAGATGTCAGAGCTCAAAGGCACTTTACAGAACATTTGGTCTAACCGCCTCATTTTACTTTTGAGGAAACTGAGTATCAGAGATGTCATATAACTTTCTTGGAAAAGAGAGCTAGTTAGGAACAAAGTCAGGACTAGGATCAAATTGTCTTGATTCCCAGTCTAATGTTTGGTATAAATTAATCAGTAATCAATTAGCCAATAAATTAATTTAGAGTTAATTATTAATATTTTTAAATTAAGTATTTCTTAGAGATGTGCTATGTGTTAAGCACCATCCCAAGCATTGGAGATTCATAGACAAAAATGAAGCAATCCTTGCTCTCAAGGATATTCCATTCTAATGGGGAAAATGATGTAAGTATATACATACATCACATACATACACACATGTACAGATGCACACACATATGATACATACATATATAAGAATTTGTAGAATAAATACAAAACAAGCAAAAGGTAGTAAGGAGGGAAGATATGAGTATTTGGGAGGAAAGAAAAGCTTCATATCAGGAGTTCTTAACCAGTGTCATTAGAATGCATTTTGTGTCATTATTAGCATTGGGGCCCATTAGCACATATAACTTGTCTTATCCAAGATGATGGGAGGGAAGGGATTAAGAGCAAATGCTCTTTACTAATATTATTTTGTTTGATCCTCACAATGACCTTATGAACCAAGTACTATTATTATCTCCATTTTACAATTGAGGAAACTGAGGCAGAATCTAAGTGACTTGCCCAGGGTCACACAGTAAATACCTGAGACTGGATTTGAATTTAGGTCATCCTGACTCCAGACCCAGTACTCTATCCACTGAATGAATCATCAGTTGGCTCCTTAAAATCCTTCCACAGACACTTTGAAAGTCCCAGATTAAGAAACGTTGATGCAGAAGATGGTGTTTGATCTTAGTCTTGGAGGAAGAGAAGATGCTATGAAGGAGAAATAAGAAGGGAGAACATTCTAGGCACAGGGGCAGAGTAAAGGTACAGAAATAGGAGATGGAGAGGCCTGCAGAGACTGCAAAGGGAAATGACGTCTAATAAGGCTAGAAAGGAAGAGTAGACCCAAGTTGTTAAAGTCAAATTGGAGCTTATATTTGATACTAGTGTCAAAAAGAAGCCAATAGATGTTATTGAATAAGATCAGAATTGAATTTAAGGAAAACTACTCTGGCAATTGTGTGGAAGATAGACGGAGTGGAAAGAAACTTGGGGCAGGGAGAACAATTAAGATATTAGTCTGGGCAAGAGTTGAGAAAATAGACTAAGGTGGTTGCTATGTGAGTAGCAAGAATGGGATGGATCCTGGGGCCCACACATTATGGAATATTCCTCCACAAGGTCCCTGCCTTCTCCCTTTGGTGAATTTCCCCTAGAACTTTCATTCTGTAGCGGGGTTGGGGGCAACCTGCCTTCATTCATCATCTCCTGAACCTGCTGCTGACATTCTGGACTTCAAAACAATGCCCCTGCCCCAGGTACCTTCATCCACCCTTTCCTCACATACCTACTTATTAATTCTCTCTTTTGTGCTGTCTTTCTCCATTAGGATATTATCTCTTTGAGGACAGGGACTGTCTTTTTTTTTGTTTGTAGTCCTAGCACTTAACATGGTGCCTGACACAAAGTAAGCACTTAATAAATGCTTGTTTACTTTTTTCTTCCCTCCCTCCCTTCTTTTCTTTCTTTCCTTATGAAATCCATTAGTTGCTTCATAGACATTCCATAACTGGTGAAACTTATTGTTAGGGAGGCATCATTACCATGCACCTGATTTCATTGCTTGGGAAGAGCCATGAATTTGAAGTCAGAAATCTTGGATCAAAGTCCTGGCTTTGACACTTATTAGTTGTGTGACCATGGACAAAGTCATTTAACTTTCTCTGAGCCTCAGTTTCCTCATCTGTAAAAGGAAGATAATAATACACACACTAAATATGTCATAGGACAGTTATGGGAAAACACATGGCCAACTATAGAGCACAGGGACCAGTGGGAACCATCATCATTATTGACCAAAGCCCCTTCACCTGGCTTCTTCATATTTCTCCCCAATAGCATTAATACTGAAAAACTCAGAAGCTGGAGGAAGTCCGGGCTGGGTGGGTAGATCCTGGCAGCCTGCTGGAGGCAGAGCTGGTGAAGCTTTAGCTCACTTATGCTAACAGCCTTTTCCCACTTGTTTTATCTGGAGAAATGGCATTTAGGGTACCTAGTGCCAGTGGGAGGAGGAAAGAAAAATAGTTGGCTGCTTTTCCTTGCTCTTCCCCAAGCTGCTCCTCCCTCCATGAAGGACATTTAGATACCTTTTCTTCTCATCTGCCAAAGAGATAATGCCATTTCCAGCTTGCAGTGTCCCCCCAGGTTGCCTAGAATTTCTCTCTCTTGTTCCATTTAGATGAACTGTATATATATGTATATATATACACATATATATACACATACATATACACACACAGACATACACACACACGTGTGTGTGTGTGTGTGTGTGTGTGTGTGTATAGATCGGACCCCCTTGATGTGTAGGTGGAGTTAGTGAAAGCCCTGTGTGGTATAATAAGTGGGACCCCATCAGCCCTTAATCTAAACTAACTGGTCCTGTTTAGAATTAATTTACCCTCTTTCCTGGCTTTGGGTTGAAAATGGGCTACATTAGCCAACATTAATGGGCTAGATAAGCCAATATTGATGATAACTTAAATTGTACAGCACTTTACAGGTGACAGAACCAAGTCTTGAAGAGAAGAGGCGATACAAGATCACTTGATCAGCTAAGTGGTGGAGTTAGCACTTAAAGATCAGAGACATTTGGAGCTTAAAGAGTCATTTAATCCAATCCCTTTATTTTACAGGAGAGCAAGCTGAGGTCAAGAAACAGGTAGTGACTTTCTCAGGGTCACATGATGAGTGGGTGGCAGTAATGAGACCAGTTTCTGAATTCTCCACATAGTCGTCTTTTTATTGGGTCATGTAGCTTGCGCTCTCTTACCACAGACTTGGATCTTGTCTTCAGAAGTGTTAACTCGTGCATGACTTAGTCACTAGGCACCCTCTAGGACATACCCCTTAATTAAACATAGTTTATCAAATAATTGGCTTATGACAAATGATGGGATACAGAACTTTTGCTGAATAGATCTAGAAAGTGACAAGACCCTCAGAAAGGGAATGAGGCAGATGAAGGCTGGGATGAGAGGAGAGAGGAGGTTGACCATAAACTTCACCAATTGCCCTGACCATGTATTCTCTTTCTCCCTTAACCCCTCCCATCAGAGATAAGGAGTCACAGCTTTTCTCCAGGCATTGCCTTCTCTTCTGATTTTTGTATAAAAGAGAACCAATTTATCAGTTACTGTAGGTTTCCCAACATCTCCCAGGAGGTAGAAACAGTTTGCTTCTTTATAAAGGAATCATCAAGTCTTCATGTTGGAAAAGACTGGGGGAGGGTCAGAGGGAGGGAGAAGGGCATCAGTTCTATCCAATACCTAAGAATCTCTTCTACAACTTACCTGAATAGCCACCAATCTAGACTTTGTCTGAGGAGAACTAATGAAGAGTGGATTGCTACCTCCTAAAGAAGCTCATGCTACTCTTGAACAGTTCTAAGTGTTGGGTAGGTTTTCTTACATTGGGTCTGAATGTGCTTCTGTCAGCGGTTCCTAGTTCTTCCTTCTGGAGTCAAACTATTCCTTCCCAACCCTCCATGACTTGTCTTCTCCAAGTTAAATATATTTATTTCCTTTAACTAATCCTTGGCAAGGTGGTCACCTTGTCCACCATCCAGGTTACTCTCTTTTAAATGACTGCCTACATCTGTTCCAAAATATGAAACATAGAATTGAATGCTGCTTTGCAGGTGGGAGAAGCTGTAGTTCATGGGATATAATTTAAAGGCAGGGGTGGGGAACCTGTGACCTCGAGACCACCTGCGGCCCTCACGTTCCTCAAGTGCAGCCTTAGACTGAATTCAAACTTCATAGAACAAATCCCCTTAATAAAAGGATCTGTTCTGTAAAACTTGGACTCAGTCAAAAGGTCACACCCACAGACCTAGAAGGCTGCATGTGGCCTTGAGGCCACAGTTTCCCCACCCCTGGTTTAAGGGTTTCTGCTTCCAAAAGTATCTCTTACGTCACCTAAAATTCGTAATTTCCTTCTGTCATCAGCCAGAATTTCTACCAACTATTACAGCTAGTCTTTTAAAAGACAAATCAAAGTGTGACTTTGTGGTTTTGGCCATTCATACATTAGTATAAATTAGTTTAACAGCAGCCTTCCTCTTAACACGTAGTTGAGAACAGTTCCTCTGGGGGAATACAAACCTTTTCTTGGGGAGGAAAGAGCTGGGAGTGCTAATTTTGGAGCTCAAAGCATTGCAGGAAAGGACAGGACTTGGAGGTTGGAGAAATTCTTAGCAGTCAGAAAGCAACTGCGAAGAACTCCAAGAGATGAGAAAGAGATACACTGAGTGAGGTGGGTGGGCACCAAAAACTCTACTGACTTTACTAAAAAACTTCATGGATTTCAAAATTTTTGCCAAAGGCTAACCCTGTCTTTCTCCCAGAGAGAGTTCAAGGAAAGAGAGAAAACAGTTTCCTCAAAAGTTTTTTTTAGACCTCTCTTTCAAAGACTATCACAACAGATGAGTGTCCTAGAGGGCCCTGTGTCAGAGAGCAAGAACTGACAGGAATTGCCCATCACCCTCAGGCTCATATGTAGGGCACCATTCCTTTCATTGTTCCGTGTGATGTGGAAAAATGGATGCATTCCCATTTTGGGTTTGGGGTTCTATTTATGTCCTTTATCCTTAAAAATAGTGCAGAATTACAAGAAGGAAAAAAAAAAACCTCGTGCATGAATTCTGGGATGAAATGGGTTTCCGATGTTTCTTGTTGACAGTGGTGATGATGCTGGGACAACTGGAGGACACCCTTTACTATTCTGGAAACCTTTCTAAGGACCACATCTTAGGGTCTAATAATGAGTAGGTGGAATAGGAAAACATCAATACAGTATGATTTAAGGCATGCCAGAAAGCATGCCCGCAACAAAATATTTTCTCCATTGTTGAAGTCCTACCATTGCTACTTCATTCAGAGGTAATAGAAGAGACGAAAGAAGGCTGGACCTAGAATCAGAAGACCTGAAGTCCCAATCTGTTTTAGAGTATTGGACTTGGAGTCAGGAAGACACTGGTTCAAAACTCACTGTGGGCATTTACTGGGTGATCTTGGACACATTTCTTAACCTCTTGGAGCCTCAGATTCTCAGGGATTGGGCATCACGTATTCACTACATTCCATTTCATCTCTCAAGTTATGATCCTATGGCATACTAGCTCAAGGACTGTGGGTAAGTATTTGATCTCAGTATTAGGACGCTAACATCTATGTAACTCATAAGATTGTTTTGGGAAAAGTACTTTGTAAACTTTAAATCACCATATAAATGTAAGTTATTATCATTATCCTTCAGATTAAGCATTATCCTTTGCATACCTCCTTCTTAAAATAAAACCCAGTGGGCTCAGAATACTTCATTACCAATGCATTCATCAGAGCTTTCTTCCCTGACAAGAAGAGCCTCAGAAGGCAAAATGACACTAGACATTTGTGTAAAGTTGTAGGCTATATGTAGAAGGAGGTGAAAGGAAGCATAAGTGGCAAATTTCATTCTCTTCACAATTTTCCTTTAGTCTCCTGTTCCCTATTTGCATCCTTCCACATTGGCATTGGGAAGGAACAAGGGCAAGAAGATTTCGAAATCTGTGTGTGGAGAGCTTCTGCTAACTCTAGCTGTTTCCTGATAATGCTCTTGTGAAAAACAAAGCTCCCCCTCTGCATGCATACATCATGTTCAGATAAGAACAATTCACAGAATCCCATTAGAGGTACAGGGTGTATAAATACATTGTGGATGCCTCAGATAGCGTCCGGAGCACATATACAAGGAGGAGAAAAACATGGCTTTGACAATTGTTATTGGTGTCTTGTCTTTCTGCTCACATAGAAGACACAGTTGGGCCACGTAATTCAATCTGACTCCATCACCCACTGTCTGTTTTTATTGTCCAATAGTTCCATGGATGTTAGTCCTTTTTCTTCAAGGAGACTGAGAGTGAGATCACCTTCTATAGAGACCATGTCTTAGGAGCACAGATTTAGACTTAGAGGTTATTTGTACAATTCTTCATTTTGTAGATGAAGAAACTGAGGTCAATGGGGATTGCCTCAGTACCAAGTAGATACCCAGAAAATAAGTGCTGATTGATGGATTCATTCCTTTACTAAGGAATTCAAACCTTTATTAAGAATGTGCATACATATACAGACTTGTGTAAGGCGCTGTAGAAGAATGAATGAAAATATTTATTATTTGTGATATGCCAAGCACTATAATAAGTGTGAAGGACACAAATTCAAAAGTAAGACAGTCCCTAACTTTGAGGAGCTTACATTTTAATGGGCAGTGAGATAGGGCACTGGATAGAGTTCCAGGTCTAGAGTCAGGAAGATCTGAGTTCAAATCCAGCCTCAGATATTTACTAGCTGTGTGACCCTGGGCAAGTAGTCACTTTAACCTTTATTTGCCTTAAGTTTCCTCATTTATAAAATGGGGATAGAATAGTACCTATCACAGGATTGTTGTGAGAACCAAATAATATAATATTTGTATGTCTCTAACCACAGTGCCTGGCATGTAATAGGAGCTTAATAAATGCTTGTTTCTTCCTTCTTCCCTTCCGTACAGTCTAAGGGGTGATAGAGGAAGAGCAGGTCCAGGCCCTGTCTTCAGGAAGCTCATTGTCTGGGGGACGACAGAGAATAAAGCCCTAAGCATCACCCCAAAGGAGCTCAGCACAAAGTTGGTCCAGCTACACTGGCCTACTTCCTGTTCCACTTACATGACATCCCATCTCCCAACTCTGTGTCGTGCTGGCTATTTTTCATGCTTGGGGTACTTCCTGACTTCACCTCTGCCTTCTAATTTTCCCTGGTTTCCTTCAAAACTCATCTCGAAAACACTTTCTACAAGAGATTTTCCTTGTCTCCATAGCTGCTCCTGACCTACCTCTGAGATACCTTCCGCTTACAATGTATCTTGTATGTACATAGTTATTTGTATGTTGTCTCTTTCATTAGAATGTGAGCTCTTGGAGGGCAGAAAGAGTTTTAGCCTTTCCTTAAAGCCTCAAGAGAAAAAGTCTGTCATGCAGTAGGTGCTTAATGAATGCTTGTTGAGTGCTTAGAACAATAAAAAAATATTGTCTTAGTTCAGATACAGGGGATCAGACTGAGGGAAATGTCTATGGGATGGGCAGGAGAAACTTTTCAGAGACAGACTTAATAGTATTTGAGGACTGATGTGATGTCTGTATGTGTGGAGATGGAAAGAGGGAAATTTGAAGATAAATGCAAGGTATTTGAAAGAAATACCTGAGTCAGAAAGAGAAGCTTTAAAGAGAAGATGAGTTCAATTTTAGACATAATGAATTTGAGGCAACATCAGAAGACTTCTGGAGAAACATCCCATACACAGATTGATATATAAATTTGGGAATTGTTTGTACAAGTGACAGTTGAAGCCATGGGAATTGATGATTTAAAATAACCAATACTCACTGGGTACCCACAGTCTGCAGTTAATTATATTAGGTGATGAGGGTGGCAGAGGGTTCAAATAAACACCAGACATGCTCTCAGTCAACAGGTAGTTTAGAAACTAGTGGAAGAGACAAAGCACACACATGATGCATTGAGTAGCAATTTAAAATTGTGTGAGTTCTCCATGGTAGAAAATATTGTTATAAGACAATATACAATTAATTGATGTAAACAATAGAAAAAGGTAGGGAGATGTAGAAGAAAAATCACTGTATTTAGAATCAGAGTAGCTGAGTTTGAATCCCACACAGCTCCTTTACTTATTGCTTGGAAGACCTTGGGCAAGTCACTTCATCCTTATGGGCCTAAGTTTTCTCAATTCTAAAATGAGATGGTTGGACTAGATAATCTCTGCTGTGGCTTCCAGCTCTAGTACATAATTTTATTTGCTATTGGTGTTCAAAGGATAGAAATAATAATTTAGACAGAGGCAATCAGGGGCCTGATGTAGGGAGCTGAGAGAATTTGAGGTGAGCCTTGAGGAATGAGTAGGATCCAGAGAGATGGAAGTAATAGGAGGGCATTCCAGGTGAGGAGAATGTTGTCAGCAAATACATGGAGGGTGACATTTCAGAAAGCCAGCTTCCTTTGGAATTGTTCAATTTCCAGACTAGTTCCCTACCCCGGCTATCAGCCAATGCTTTGGAAGAAAAAAACAACAAAAAAAAGACAAACGTGAAAATATCCATCCAGCAGCTGGACAGCTTGGTTATTTTTAGGGTTGGGAGAACCGGCTAGTGTTTGGGACTCAGCAAATATTCCCACACTGTTTTGCAACTGTGTTGGGGTTGGCCAAACCCAAGAAATACATAGACCTAAGCACTTTCTCCCTCGCAACTCCACAGCACATGTATATTTGAAGGGGAACTTAATCCATCTGTTTCTGATCCATTTACACTGAACTCATCAAAAAGCTGTTGATAAGAGGCTTTTGCTTGGCCCATGGACCTCCATAGGCTTAAGAGAAAAAAAAGACACCCATCTCACCCCTACTTTCTTTATTGTGACTCAGTGTACTGGAATTTTGTTGAGTGCTGGAATTTGGGGAGACTTGACCTCAAAGAGTCGCTGGAGTTAGAGTTAGCACCAAACCTGGCAAACCTCTCCTTTGCCTTTTCGAAACCCTGGTGGTTTCCAGTGCCTGCTGTACTTGGAAAGACATCAAAGTCCATGTCAACCTCAAGATATCAGGACTCATTTCCCTGCTCTCAGCCAGTCTAGGAAGACCCAAGAGGGATCACAAAGTGCTCTGTGGACAGTTTGGTTTGTGAAAAAAGTAGGGGTTTGGGAGAAAACAACACCAGAGTTTGAATTCAGAAGGCTGTGTGACCTTGAGCAATGTATCCTTTCTCTGTCCTTCACTATTCCATCTCCAAAAGGAAGATAACAGTATTATCTTTCCTTCCATCACCCAGAAATGCCCTGTGTGTGTGTGACATGAAGAGCCAATGAGTATCATTAGAAACCATTGTGGACTCGGAATCAAGAGACTGGGGTTCATAACAACACTCATTTGATTTAACCTTTCCATGCCTCAGTTTCCACATCTATAACATGGAAATAATAATAATAGGTGCCCTATCCAGTCCCCTCTCTCCCCAGGAATGTTGTGAAGAAGCACTTTATAGTTAAAGAAGTACTTTATACTTAAAGGCCCCAGAAATATGTTACTATTTTTATGTGGAATGTGGGATTGTATAACAAATGTGCTACAAGAAAGAAATCATTCTCCATACAGGAAGGTGATGTTCCTGGCACGCTATCATTAGGGCATGTGCTAGGAGGTATTTTTTCCAAGGAGTAGAGATGAAATTTGCTGAGTCATCATCTATTACTCTCTTGGGAGTGCCAATAACTTTCCAGGAAGGACATTTTACTTCTCCTTTTAGGTCAAGCTACATTATAATCTCCTTCAGGAAGGAGGACAAACCCAACCTACACTCCATTTGTTCATTAATTCATCCATTCAGGCATTTATTAGAGTCCATGGACATGGGGACTCTATCTCTATGTGTTAGTCTTTGTGAGCCTGCCTATGGGGAGATTAACTCCAAGAATGTTTTGGTGGGACATGCAGCATGTGGGGGTTTGAATAGAATGAATACCTCCTAAATTTAATCCTTTGCTAAGAGAAAGGAAATATATATACATATCCATATATATATATGTATATACATACATACATATCCATATATATGTATACATACATACATATATATATCCATTATATGCCCCAGTAAGTTGCTTGTAAAGACCAGTGTTTTCCATGAGCAGAGCAAATGGAAGCTATTTTTAAGGTGAGGTATATGAGGTATGAACACAGTCATGTTAATTGTCTTAGTAACCTGCATCTTTAATAAAAGTATGCATTTCCTGACACTCTTCTCTGTCTTTCTCAAGCCCAGGTCCTGTAGGATGCACAAAGTTAGTAACCTGACTTCCTTCCTTACACAACTGGTAACCCTTCCCAGAGCTCTCTCTATGGATTTATTAGAATGTCTTTGTGGGAGGAAAATACTCAAGGTGGTCCCAGTTGGTCAGCAAACTTGGACACTCAGAACAGGGCAAACTCAGAGGAAATTCTAGAAAAATGAACCACCGGCAGTACTGGGTAGGGTGAGATTGGACCTGACACATGTTCCTTTTATCTTTTTTGTATATCTCACAAAGGACAATTCATCTCAAAAAGTCTCAAGAGAATTGTTAAGTAATCTAGTAAAATGACAGTAGGACTGAAAGTAACTTTAATGCTGGTTTAGCCTAACCTGCTTATATTTAGATGGGAAAACTGAGGCATAAAAGGGAAATTACTTGAACCAAGTTATAGAGTGTGTGGCATAGACAAAAAATAAGACAGGTAGGACAGATCATCAGACACTATTGATTGCCATTCAGAAGCCCTGGTAGAAGGCAGGGAGTACAGAAAGGGTGGCTGACATAAAAACTATGTTTGTTTTGATTGGGATGGAGGTAGTGGGAGTGGGGAGGGATATATTCCTTTCTCTCTCAGGTAAGTTTCAGGGGAGGAAGTGTCACTTCTCTTCAGGCATACTGATGAGTCTCCTTGGGCAATATTGGCATATAATCTCAATGCCCTGGGCTCAAATGGACTTGGATCTGTGCCAAGGTGGGGTCTCCTGCTCCCTTAACTTAAATCCTCTGAATCAGGAGGTAGAATATTTGGGAGGAGGATGGAGGATTCCTTAGACCTCGAAAACATGAACCCATTCCTATGCCTTATTTTCCTTTATAGTTTGCTTTACTTATTTGGGTAAAGAAGTAGACTTAAGGAAGGGGGCGGGGAAGGAATGGGAAATCTTATATCCTAATATATAATGAGCTAATTGCAGAGTTGGGAGTATTTCTCTATCTCTCAGCTCCAGGGATCTTTTTAACACACTATGATGAGTTCCCTTTTCCTATTACTAGATGTCTTGAGAACAGGGACTGTGTCTTATTCCCCTGTATTTTCCAGAGTATTTAACATTGGGTCAGGCATACAGCAAGTACTCAGGAAATACTGATTGCATTGTCAACTAATCAAAATCTAGCTAGTTGTCACTGGAAAAAAGGACTGAATTTGAAGTCAGAATTTTTGGATTCAAGCTCAAGTTCTTTGCTATTTACTAGTTGTGTGATGTAGGCCACTTAACCTCTCTGGGCCTGGTTCCTTACCTCTAAAATAAGAAGATTAGGATAGATGATCCCTAAGGACCTTTGCGGTTCTGATAGCCAGTGCCACCATGAGTCTCAGGTAAACAGGATGGGTCGTGGGATGGGTCATGTTGCTTATATCTTCTGTGAAGTGAAATAAAAGAATTCCACAATTATGAGGTAAACAATGAATAGCTTGGCATTCCAAGGTTATAATGTCAGACCCTGTTCTAGTTAGGGAAGATGCTAAGAGGCTAAACTTGTGGGTTCAATAGAATGGTGACCCTTCTAACCTAATGGACTGACATTTCTTCAAATTCCTTTATTTCAATGACTTTCAGATGACTTTAGCCACCTACCAGTCCATAGAACTAATCATCTCAGAACTATTCTACCTTCAGGATCTCAAATGTAGCACTCCTCTATGACCATACTCTCCTTGTGTCTCGTCTTTCTCACTTCTTCACACCTTCCAGAGTGGGCGATGAGTTTGGAGCCAGAGGAGGTAGATTTGAATCCCACTTCTGTCACATATTTCCTGGGTGACCTTGAGTAATTAAAAAAAACAAATTTCTCTTGGCCTTAATTTACTGATTTGCAAAATAGGGTTAGAGTATGTGGATGCTAAAGTCCCTTCCAGTACTAAATCTATTATTCTGCCTTATCCCCTTTCACAATCTCTGTTCTATTGATCCTTCATTATTTTCCTATTCAATTAGTCTTTGCTGGCTTCATTTGCCTCTTCTTGATTGATTATACCTACTGTGGAATCAGGACACTAGGCTCGACTTAGTTTTCTTATGTTTCAAGAGCACTTATTGCTACTGAGGCCTGTGGTTAGACTAGGTTTTTCTAACCTGAAGAAATTATGGGAAAATCTCTTCCCAGGAGAATGAAGACTATATCATGTTAAGACAATGGAAAATTCTAATTCAACCAGCCATATTTATTCTTAGAAAGTTCCATTCACAACTTGACCCCTTTACCTTACTAACCATATCTTTATCAGGTTCTTTACTTTGCATTTCCTTGTCTATGCCATATTGTCAATGCCCCCTCCCCCCAACACAATTTTTCTTTAAACTCTGTATCACCTCCAAATTATCTTTTACCTTTTCAGCTCCATTATATATTTTTAAACTGGTCAGTTTCTAACTCTCTTTAGTTATAGAATATTGCTGTGAGACTTGCTTCCATGCCCATAGTTTAGTTTTCCCTTTTTGTATGAAAGTAATGGAAATTTCTTAATAGGCACCACCTAGCTGCCCCTTCAGTTAAGCTACAATAATAAATATTACTGAGTTAATTCTTCAACACTGACTTACTGGTTACCATTTCTTTGTTCTCTGTTTAAGACTGCTTAGGATTCTGGGACATAGTAGGTTCAAAACTGGGAATGGAAGAGAGTCAAGTTTGCATGGAGTATAAAGTCACAAAATTATTGCCTGGAGAAAGTCATAAAATCTTATTGACAAGCTTTTCTAAAATTCATAGTATCATATCTCAAGTGGAATCTGACTTCCTATACTTGTGGACACCCCCCCCCACAGGCTGTTTGAAATTTTTTTTGAGCCCCATTCATTCTCCAACCACGCTCTTTAATTTATGAACTTAAAGTTAATGTGCTTTGAATCCTCTAATTTTTCCTTCTTTCTACCTCAAAATGTCTTTATCTTCACTTATCCTTATCTCTTTCCCTTCAGTCTCAGGGAAGGAAGTATCATTATTCTTTTATGAGGCTAATTCCACTTAGATTCTGGCCACCCTCTTCTCTCACCTTCTATAAGGCCTCTATTTCATCCAGTACTTTTCATCTTCAATTGATCCATTTCATTCATAGAAATGCAGCTGGATGCATAAGTACTACTACTACTATTACTTCTACTACTACTATTACCACTAGAAATAAGAATAATGTTTACATCACCTACAAACATAATCAAATGTGTCTTACCATTAAAAAGAAGTCAAAGTTTTCCATTGACCCCATTGTCACTATTGATTGCTCTTGTCTCACAATTTATGTGTCCTCTTCTTTACTACCAGCACACTTCTCAAAATACTGCTTCCACCATCATAATTTGACTGTTTTCTCTGTCTCAAAGGTCATGGTTATTTCCTATGTCACATCCTCCTCGTCCTTTTGCAGAATCAGGGAATCCTTTGGCTCCTCCTTAGGCTTCTGTTACACTTTACTATTTCTCCTCTGATGTCTCCAGCCATTTTTTATATACTTTTAAAATCACCATCTTCCTACTGCCCCCTAAATGCAAGGATTTATCAAAGCTGTTTTCAGTTCTCTCCCTCTCTCTCTCTCTCTTTTTTTTTTCTTTGCTTTTTGAAAGGCAATTGGGGTTAAGTGACTTGCCCGAGGTCACATGGCTAATTTTTGTGTTAGGTGTCTGAGGGCGGATTTGAACTCAGGTCCTCCTGACTTCAAGGACGTTTCTCTATTCACTGCACCACCTAGCTGCCCCTTCAGTTATCTTCCTTATTTTCTATTTCCATGCTTTTTTTTTCACTCGAAGAGTTCATTCAGTCCTATATTTTCAACTATTACCCCTATGTAAATTAATTTTGAAATACTTCCAGTATTGATCTCAGATCTTGTATTTCCACCTGTGTGGCACTACTCCCACAGGTAAAAGGGAGTCATTGGAGCTCATTGAGCAGGGAGGTAACATGATAACATGCACACTCATCTTGGCATCTGAGTGGAGGATGGATCAGAGAGGGGAGAGACTTGAGGCAAGCAGAGTACTTAGGTGACCATTTATTAGAGCCCAGAGGAAAGGTGATGAGGGCCTGGACTAGGCTGGAGTCCATGTGAGGAGAGAGGTACATTTACAAGAGATGTCATTAGGGGAAAGTGATAAGATTTGACTGTGGGGTGAACATACTAGCCAAGATGACACTTGCTAACAGTACCACTTGGATCATGCAAATCTCTGCAAAAACAAACAGGCATACAAAAATGAAAACAAAATCCTTCAGTGGCTTCCTACTGTTTATGAATGAACTTCTGAGTCTGTGAGCTGTTATTTCAGGTCCTCTAAGATCTCACCTCAAAGTAGCTTTGCAATATAATTTCTCAGCAACCCCCTACACTCTAGCCAGAATGGAACACTAGCTGTTGTCTGCACATAACTTGAATTTCCTCATCTTGATTCATCACCTTTGTTCATGCTCTTCCCTTCCAAACTCCTACCAATCCTTCAGAGATCAGACAGATATTATCTTCTCCATGAAGTCTCTCTCATTGAGTCCTCTGTTTATCCTCATTATAGCTCACATTTAAACAACACTTTAAAGTTGGCAAAGCAAAAATCTATTATCTTGTTTAAAACTCACACTGACCCCGTGACTTAGGTGCTACCGATACTGTTAATTATTGTATTGCTCTCTTTTATAGGAAAAGAAACTGAAGGTTAGAGTGGTGTTACATGACTTATCCATGATTACACAGCTAACAAATGCTGGGGGCTGGGGTGGCAATTCGAATACTACTCTCCTGATTCTAAGGTCAGGGCCCTTTTCTTTCCATCATCTCTTTCATAAGTGATCTCATTCTCTTCTGAGTTCTTAGCTCCTAGTACTATGTTTGTACTTTTCTTGTAATCATTAATCTTTTAAAAATCTTCTATTACAATTTTAACATCCATAGGACCTTCTTTACAAGTGAGAAAATCTACCCCCATCTTGAGATAAACTCCTTCACCATCAATGGGTGACTTTTTTTTTACCAGATAGTCAGATGACATATCAATTTAAAGAAAAAAATAATTTAATCAAACAGTATAGTAAATAAAGATAAGAGAAGATTTTCCCATGACCATGGGTTACACTTTCCCACAGGTTCCAATTTCACTGGTGGTGGGAGAGCACACATAAAAAGAACATGAATGACCAGAGTTTTCAAATGAATGGTACACTTGTATTTATAAAAAGACATATTCCAGCAATCCTTGCATGAATTCCACAATCTGGAAGTTATGAATTCAGAGAACATGTGGTCAGGGGAATTCGCACCTTTGACACCAAATTGCTTTTACTGTTCTCTGATGATGCCATTTATATTCCTCTTTTCTGAGTATTGTGTCTTTCTTCTTTGTTGGACATATCACTCCAGTGGTCTTGTGGTCCCTTCTGGGCACAGGTATTTGGGGGCATCAGGATTACTGTTAGACACTTCTACCTGATATTGGCATTTGGGCTGCCACTCTTTAGGGCCACCTGTTCTCAATTATGAAGCAATTAGAAAGTGTTTGATTGAAAAAGATAGAATGATAACTCTTTAGTCACAGACAAAGACTATTCCTCCCTAGCTAAGGGGCTAGTCAACATGCAGAGCATACCCAGATTAAGATTTGTTCTTTTCTCTTCCTGGGTCATGGGGTAAATCACAGTCTATGTTCCCAGACAGATGTCTGATATAGAATTTGATATCCCCAAGATCTTTTCTGGTTTGTCATGAAATTAAATTTGAGACAAAATAGAAGCTTAGTCCTTAATCAATGCTTAATCTTTATCTAAGTAAACAATGACCTTTTTCCTTCCACTCTCAGAGCTCATGTTCCTGCCTTAATTTTGTATATCTGCCAACAGGAATAATCCCAGATGTTGGTGCTGTATTTTGGACATGGAAAAAGCTTGCCATATTCCTTTAGAATTATTTGCATGCATGGTTTAGTTTCCCTTCAATGATTATAAGCTTATTGAAGGCAGAGAGGCTATGTCATATTCATTTTTCTAGCCTTCAAAATTCCTAGCACAGAATATGCATTGAGGAAATACTTGACTAAGCAAATGAATAAAATAAAAAATAAATGAATAAGCATGAAGTTCAATTTACATCACAGAGACTATTTTACTCTTATGTCATAGATGTCCTGTGCTATAGTGGAAAGACAACTGAATGTAGAGTCAAAAGACTTTGTTTGAATTGTTACTCTTTTACTTACTGTGTGTCTATAGCTATATAATTTCTTATTTCTTGATCTTATTTTCTTCATCTACAAAATTCTGGAATTGATCTAAATGATATTTCAGATATCTTCCAACTCTGAAAACCCAGTATCCAATTAGCCTTAGTCCAAGGTTACCCATATTACTATATTACCCACAGGTTGCCCATAATTTAAACCACATAATTGCCTTGTAATTCAAACATTAACCAAATCACAGCACCAGATAACCAGACATACATATCATATCACAAAAATATTATGAAAGGACTGGAATAGCTGACGTGAATGATGCAGGGTTAGAGACCCAGCTTTAGGCAAGCATCTCACTGAGGGGTACAACAGTGGGGAGTCAGTAGTTTGTATGACAAAGAGAACACATTTGTTCCTTTTAGGATGAATCAGGGCCTGGGCAGGTGGTATGTTAAGGTAAAGATCACCTTTGGATTTGTGATTGAAGCAGTGAAGATGAAGGGAAAAAAACACAGACTCCAATATCTGCTTGTTTGAGACCAGGACTTGCACACACATCCATGTATCACACACATGTGTGACATGTGGTCTATATATATATATATATATACATAGATACACACACACTATGCGTACATACACATATACATTTAGAATTTGTCCTTTAATGTGTTCATTCTCTTCTCTGGTAGCTCCTGCTTGTTTCTGCATTTCTGGATTAGGTCAAAAGCAGAAAGACCCAAACGGTGCAAGGTCATTTTTTTCTTCATGCTGGGCCACCCAGCACCAGGTAAGATCCAACATAGTTTGAGAAAGCAAGGAAGAAGAAAAGGGAGGAGATAGGGGGAAGATGGAAGGGGTAAGGGTAAAGAACAGAGAGAAAAAAAAGCATGGAGAAGGGAGAGAAGAAATAGAACAGAGAGGAAAATAGGTTATGAGAGAGAGGGGGAAAGGGAATTATTGGCATAAAGAGATGATTCTAGGCAGAAAGAGGAGACAGGATATCACCTCAATCCAAGACCAAAGTTTTCTTTATTTATTTGCTGATCAGGCTCTACCCTAGGGTCTTTGGTGATAGCTGCTGTATTGCTGTATCTTTAACAGTGTCTGTGTCATTGCCTTAATTCTGGTGTTCTCTGATCTCCCTCTTTATCTGTGTGTGGACATATGTCTTTTTATCCTTAGTTCACATGATACAGGTTGCATTTATAAAAAAAAAAGACTTTTACTAGTAACTAAATGAAACAGGTAAAAGAAAATAATTTACCAAAAAGCAGCGTTAGACTAAGAAGGAACCATTAGAAAAGAAAAACAACTTTGAAAGACTAGTTCTCTGATCCATACAATGACAAATCACCATTCCAGAGGACCAGAGATAAAGTACACTTTCCTCCTAGACACAGGATGGACTTAACACACAGAAGGAGAAATACATTTTTGACGTAGTCAGTGTGGGAATTTATTTTGCTTGACTAAGCATATTTGTTATGAGGGTTTTGACCATCATCATGATGATTGTTCAATAGTAGGAGGAAGTGAGAGGCAGAGAAAATAAATGCTTGTTGACTGGGAAAATAATACAATTTTTAAAAGAATGGGAAGGGACCTTAGATATCATCTCATTCAAACTTCTCATTTTTGCAAAAGAGGTAATTGAAATACAGAGAAGTTATGACTTTTTTTTTTAAGCAATTGGGGTTAAATAACTTGCTCAAGGTTATACGGCCAGTTATTTCTGGGTGTGGTGCTAAGTATGTGACCCCGGATTCGATGCCCATGTCATCCCGACACTGGGGCCAGTGCTCTTACTTGCTGTGCTATGAAGTTATGACTTCTTAAAGGTGTTTTGGATGCCTAATGACAGAACTTGGAAAAACAAGAGCTACTGAATCTCAGTTAAGTGATTCCCCTCCCCACTCCTATATTAAATTACCAGATCTTTCAAATCTCATGCTTAGATTATTGCAATTGCCTCTTGACTATGTCTCCCCATTCATTCTTCTTACTATTGACTGAATTATCTATAAACATTGCTTTTTTCATGTTTCTCCCTTGCTCAAAATCCTTCTAAGAATCCCTATTGAATTAAGCCTAAAATCTGAAAGGTCAAATACTCACTTGCCCCCAAAGCTTTCCTTCATAGACAGCTGGACCTGGATTCTCTAGCTAACTCTCCACTTCCTAGCTGCAGCTCTGCTTGATTTGAACCACAGAAAACAGAATGTGCAGGGTAAACCCTTGTCTGATCAACCTCCTATGCCTAGCTTTCCAGCCTCCTTTTGTATGTTGCCTTCTGCCATTAGATTATAAGTTCCTAGAGGGCGGGAACTTTCTCTTCCTTCCTTCCTTTCTTCCTTCCTTCCTTCCTTCCTTCCTTCCTTCCTCCCTCCCTCCCTCCCTCCCTCCCTCTCTCTCTTTCTTCTTTTCTTTCTTTCTTTCTTTCTTTCTTTCTTTCTTTCTTTCTTTCTTTCTTTCTTTCTTTCTTTCTTTCTTTCTTTCTTTCTTTCTTTCTTTCTTTCTTTCTTTCTTTCTTTCTTTCTTTCTTTCTCAAAGCCCCCACAGTTTTAAAATACTACAATTATATTACATATGAAGTAATAACAGCTTGCATTTCTACCAAAAGGAAGGAAAGTATTCTTTGTTACTTAGGGGAGAGAAAGAGGAAGAGAAGAAGAGAATGAAAAAGAAAAGGAGGAGAAAAAAATAAAAAGAGGGAAAGAAAAGAGAAAGGGAAAGATAGGATGACAAGGAAGACAGATTGGAGGAAAAAGAGGTATAAATGGGAGAGATAGAGGAGCATAGGATTTAAGGTTAGGAGTGACCTTAAAATCAAGTTAAGCATTTATTAAGGGTGTACTATCTGCCAGCCACTGAATTAAGCACTAAGAATACAAAGAAAGGCAAAAATAGACCCACCTTCAAGGAATCAGAATCGATGATCTAACAGAGGAAATAAAATGCACATAAACAGGTACCATAAAATATATAAAGGATGAATTAGAAATAATCACAAAGGGAAGGCACTGACATTAAGGGAGACTAGGAAATGCTTCTAATAGAATGTGGGATTTTAGTCGAGTCAAAGAAATTTAGGGAATTCAGAAATAGGAGGTGAGGAGGGATAGCATCCCAGGCATGGGGACCTGTCAATGAAATTGCATTAAGGTGAGAGACTGTCATGTTTTGAGAGAGAGGAAAAGCTGCGAAGCCTTTGTGAGTGGATTGCAGAGTATTTTGAGAGAAGTAGGGTATAATAATAATGGAAAGGGAAGAAAGGTCCAGGTTGTGGTGGGATTTAAGAGCAAAATGGGAGATTTGATATTTGAGCACATTCACTTAATTTACATATAAAGAAACTAAGATTCAAGGAAGCTAAGTAATTTGTTCTAGGTCACACAAGTAATAAACAGCAGAGCCAGGATTCAAACTTAACCCCCCATTCCAAAATCAGCTTTCTTTCCATGGCAAGAGAGGAAAATAGGGAAACGAGAAAGAAGATAAGGAAAAGGGATCATAGACATAGAGCTGGAGGCGACCTCTGTGGCCCTCTCTTCCAACTCTTCCATTTTAGAGATGAGCAAATTCAGGCTAAGCCAGACTAAACTATTCACCCCACGGACTCATACAAAGTAAATGTCATACAGAGGATATGCATCCACATCCTTTGACTTCAGAGAGACAAACCCTGCCACAGTTCCACTATGCTTCCAAAGGAAAGAGAAGGAAAGGAGTGGGGGGGGGGTGAAGAGAAAGATAAAGGAGAAATGGGGCAAAGGGAAGAGGGGGTGTTTGAGAAAGGGGAGAAAGGAAGGAAAGGGAGAGGATGAGCAAGGGGCAGGAGGAGAGGGTCAATAAGAGAGGAAACAGGAGAGAAAGGAGAGGTACAGACAGAGAAAATGGGGAACTAAGAAGAGGGTTAAAAGGGTGGGAGAGGAGAGAGCACAGTGGGAAGGAAGAGAAACTCCTGGAGATGTTTCTAGTCAGGTTTGTGGCCGAGACAGGTTGGTGGAACATCTGGACCCTGGTAGGGGTGCTTCCAAATGGAGCTGTCGCTTGTTCTGGCTTCCTTCCCTTAACATTTTCACATGGCTGCTTCATTGTCCCCCTCCCACGGTGCTTCTCCCCTTACTCATCAGCTGCTGGCATTCTGAGCCATACATCTGGGGAGCTGCTAAATTTGTCCTGGATGAGAGAAGGGGTTAGGCCAGGTGTGGTTACTCTGAGGTCAGGCAGACAAAGAACATTTGCCATTCTAGGCCATGACTTCAGTCACCACAGGAGCTGAATGGCAATGCAGATAGCATGCAGTGCTTTTAAATGACCAACATAATGATGATGATGAGGAGGAGGAGCTAATAATAAAAAGACAAAAATCATCATGCTTTACATCTTACATCAAAAGGACTCTTTGCTTTCCAAGGCTTTTCAGACCCCTACAGTGTTGCACTCTATAGGTGTAGACCTGGGCTTGAGCACCAGTGTTACAAGGGCCAAAGCAATCATTTGAGAAGAATTGGCCCAAACCAGGACCAGGGTTCAGTAAAGTTCTAAAGTTTGTCTTTCATGAACTCCTAATTCCCTTCTCAGTGCCCATTTCCTATATTCTGGGGCTCCCTGCCTCCACTTGGTGCCCTGACCCCCTAGGACATATCTTCCTGTCAAATTTTATGTGGATATAACCCAATTCCTGTTAAGGTGACAACTGTTAACAAAAGTGTTACTGTTAACTGTCATCTGGAAGGAGGTGAAGGTGTGATCTTCTCCCATAAATATTTTCATTCTAAATATGTTTGTGAGTTTAGCTTGCTTCCTTCCTGTCCTTCCTATGCTCACTTACCCAGGTACCAGGAACCAGAGGAATCTAGAAGGATTCTAGGATATATCCCTGAGATACCTGCAAAGACAGATTTAGTCCTCACCTCACCCTGTAGAGACTTATTGGAAGGGAGATTGGCTTCTGGCAACCACCATACTCCCTACTCACCCCAAAAATGAATGAATCAGTCAGTGCACATTGGTTCCCCACCTACTGTGTGTTCACAACTGAGCCCCTCTCTACCTTTCCAGTCTTCATATATCTTACTTTTCTACATGTCCTCTACAATTCAATAACACTGGTCTCTGCTTCTCTTCCCACTGAAGACACTCCATCTCCTGACTCTATATTTTCATTGGTTGTCTCCCATGCTTGGAATTCTCTCCCTTCTCATTTCTTTCTCCTGACTTCCTTGCAGTCCCTGCTGACATCCTAATTCCTACCAGAAGCCTTTCCTGATCCCCCATTAATACTAGTGCCTCCTCCCTGTTGATTATTTCCAATTTATTTTATATATATCTTGTTTGAACATAGTGGTTTAAAAGTAGTTTAAAACCCCATTAGAATGTGAGCTCCTTGAGGGTAGGGACTATTTTTGCCTTTTTTTTGTATGCCCCCTCCCTAGAGCTTAATATGATGCCTAGCACATAGTGCTAAATAGAAACATTCTGCTTTACATCTGCTGCTCTGCCTGGTTTCAACTCCATGGAACAAGATGCCCCTCCCAAGAATTCATCACTTCTAAACTTACAGCCATGCTATTAACTCAAGCCTTTGCTGGCAATAGCTCTCTCAACATGCTCCTTTCCCTTGGGTTTGGAGGGATGGATACCAAACTCCTCCAATGCCTTTCTTTATAGAGGGCAGAAACTGAACTATCAAATCACTCCATGTTGCATCTCCTACCCTGCCTGCTTTCCACTCCGAGTAAAAGATGCCTCTATGCTGGGCCCTAGATATCCCTTCCCATAGCCCTTTCTGATGTCTTTTTGTGAATTGTTTCCACCTTTAGATTGGAAGCTCATTGAGGGCAGGTACTTTTTTTTTATTAATTGTATCCCCAGTACTCAGCATGGTGTCTGGCACCTAACTTAATAAATGTTTATTGGATTGGATTGATTGGATTAATAAGTGCTCAATGACTTGCTTATATACCAGGCAATGTATTAGATGCTTGGGATACAAAAAAGAGAGAAAGCAGCTTCTTTTCTCAGGTGATTTACTTTCTATGGGGGAAGGCAAGATTCCTGCATAAAAGTACATGCAAACTGTAAGCAATGTAATTTTGGATTGGAGGCACCAACAGCTAGAGAGAATCAGGAAAGACTTCCTGAAAGTAATGTTGTTTAAGCTGAGCACTAGATGGCACAGTGGATAGAAAGCTGGACTTAGAGTTAGGAAAACAAAAACAAAAAACAAAACTTGAGTTTGAATTCTGCCTCAGACATTCGTTAGCTTTGTGACTCTATAGTTTGGTCAATTAACCTCTGTCTGTCTCAGTGACTCCATCTGGAAAATGGGGATGATAATAGCACCTACTTCCTGGGGTGGTTGTGAGGATTAAACACACACACATGCATACATGTATGTGCCCACACATATGTATGTGCACATGTCCACATATGTGTACATACTTGCACACACATGTATGCACACATATGTGTATGTATAAACACATACATGTGTGTATGAGATTCACTTTGCAAACCTTAAAAAACAATATAAATGTTAGCTCTTAAGAGGCGGCATAGAAAAGGTAGTATATTTCCGGCACAAGGCCCAGCTTATGCCAAACCATGGAGAAAGAAGATGGTGTGTAAGTCCAGAGGAGCAACAAGAAGACCAGAGAGTGAATGCAAGTGAGTGATGTATTATAGTAAGGTATCGCTAGAAGGGTAGGTTTGAGCAAGGGTGTGAAGGCCTTTAAATAGCAGAGGAATTTGTGTTTTACTCGAGAGGTAATCGGCAGCCACTGATGTTTGTTGAGTGGTGGAATGACATGATCTGATCTGTGCTTTAGAAATTTCACTTTGGCAGTTGAGTGGAGGATGAATTGAAGATATTTTTACACCTTCTTCCAGAATCTGCCAACCTCTGATGAAGACTGTTGAAGGGAACGGGTCATGTCTACTTTCAGGCAGTTTCTAATTTGGGGGTGTCTAGTCAAAGTTTAGGGATTAGGAAGAGACCACTTTGTAAATGATGACTCTTGTCCTTCATTTATTGTTCCAGTAATTTACAGTACTAAATGCAAGGCTGACTTAGGGAAAAACTGTAGCATAGTCTTCAGTACCTCACTCCCCTTCCATCCTTCATCCCCTGCCCCTTCTGCCCCCAGCCTCTTTCTGTGCCTTTTTTCACTTTTCAAAGAATTTCTTTCCTACTTTGTTTCATTTTCAAATTCCAAGTGTCCTCTATCCTTCCCACATTCCCATCATAGTTTACTCTTAGATCCATTGTTCACCTCTAGAGGTTAAAGACAAATGGATTTAAAGTGATATCCCCTGCTTGGGGGCGGGGCAGAAGGAGGGGATATAAGATAGTATTTTTATGGTAATAAAATATTAAGCTAAAGTGATGAATTTGACCCTGAATATCAGAATTTATCAACAGGTTGAGGAGATCTCTGACATGAAGATTTTCTGAAATCATTTGGCTCACCCATAAGGTTATCCCTGTGCTTATAGGCAAACTTTTGCCTACATTCAGCCTGGCATTCAAGGCCTTCCACAGTCTGACTTCACCCCATCTGTCCATTCTCCATACAGGTACCTTCACTCTGAACAGGATTGTATCCTTATTATTTCCCTAACTTGATAAGAGTTTCTTCCTTTGTGCTTCTCATCCTGTCTAGAAAGTGTTCTTGTCTTTCCTCTCCATCTATTTAAACTTCCTTCCAATCCTTGCTTTTCAGGCATAGTTTAAGACTCTTTCCTCATTCCTTCCCTCCCACATACATATTCTCTCTGTCTCTGTCTCTGTCTGTGTCTCTCTCTCTCTCTCTCTCTGTCTCTGTCTCTGTCTGTCTCTCTGTCTCTGTCTCTGTCTCTCTCTCCCTTTCTCTTCCTTTCTCCCAGCTTCCTCACTTTACCCCCCCCATCCCTGTTCACTTCAGCCTCTGCTAACCTCTGAAATCTCATAGTGCTCAGAATCCAAAAAACAGAACCCTCCCCTTTCTCAAATGGTTTCATGGATGTTGGGTTTGTATCTCCAATTAATCAGCATCGTGCTTGAGGACAGAAAATATGCAATATGCTTCTTTACAACCTTCCCATGACCCTTTATGCCCTATCCAGAGGCAGGCATAGGGCTAGATACAGAGCAGGTACCCAATAAATCCTGACTAATCACGGCGGAAAGAGCATTGCCTCTGAAGTCCAAGGACTTGGTTTCTAAATTTTATCTTTGACTCTTCAGTGTAGCTGGGCCTCAGTTTCTTCACCTGTAAAATTAGAGTTTGACTGGGATGTCCTTTTTAGCTTTAGGTCTATAATCTTAAGATCCTATGGTTGACTGATGGATGGGTGGTTTGAAAAACATTGAGATGCTAAGGGGGTAGAGGAAGGCCTTCCTTTTTCCTCTCCTTATTAGACCCTGTTGTTTGTAGTACACTGGGGAATGTAAGCATTCATTCTCTTTTAATTAGGATTCAGGCAGAGGCCCTGGGTGCTGGCATCTTTCTATTTACAAAATAGACTCCATTTAAGCCAGCTTGCTCTCCCTTACCAGCCAGCCTGACTCCTGCCACCCTTGAGCAGTGAGCAGTCTCTGTTCCCTTCCAGGTGGTGCTAATCCACCTCCAAGGGAGAAGATTTAGATGTATGGATTTTGGCAAAGGTTTAAAACCTGTAATAAATAACAAAAAATCTGCATACCATTCTGCATATTTTATAACCCAGTCTAATAAAGAAATAATCCAAGATGGCACCTGCTAAGAAAACTTAGTTTATTGAAATATGACTGTAATATAGAAAAGATGGCTAATGCATTTGACTGCATGATATTAATGCCTTGTACCTCGACTGGTGTGTTTAAAAGAAGTCTCTCATGTATTTTATTTTATTTTATTAGGAACCATATCATTAGCTTTTAAGACATGAGAGAGAAGGAAGAAAAGAGATTTGAACTGCTAAAAAAATTTCTACCTGCTTTTTCCTAGAGATGAAACAAACAACAACAAAAAAGGGTTTTTTTTCCATAAACAATTTTTTTTTCAGGCTGGGATATTAGGACAGTATATTAAATTCCCCCAAAAGGAGGCCCTAGAACTATTTACATAATAATGTCTCCACTGTGGCTGTGACAGATGGGCTTCATTGACGCAGACATACTGTTAGGGGCTTAGCAATAGATTAAAAAAAACTACCACAATACTGTGTAACATAATAAAAGTGTATTGTAATGTACATCATAACTTGTGGCCAAGGTTAAATTTGCAGTTGGAGTATGAAAGTCGTATTCCATTATACAAAATAGATGTTACACGGCAAAGCATTAGAGATGAGTTGACTCAACCATTTATTTTTAGTTTATATTTTATTCTATTTTCCTTGACTATATTTATGCAATTTAAAAAAACATAGAAAATGACACTCTTTCTACACCCCCACTTCTTCAGAGTGTGGGACTGGCTACTTGCTTTAGATTTTTGCACAGATTTTTATTACTTTCCTGAGGGTCTCAGGAGATCTGGTGTTATTTGAAAATAGCATTAAAAATGTTTTGTTTTTCCTCTGCGTCCAAAACACCCCCAGAAGGATGGCATGGCAGACCTCTGAGTGTGGACCGTCAGTTCCAAGTCTTTGGAAATAGCTAGGAAATCACCTTAGAGGCAAGTTATGGCTCTGGGGGTTTTCTCAGCTGTAGCTGTGGGAAGTACATAGCAAGGAGTCCTTTGTCAAGAATGTTGCATAGGCAATTGATTGCCCCCTGCCTCCTCAGAAGTTGGATTCAGGCCAGCAAGGTGACCAGGTTTTCCCCATCCAGGGGCTGGGATTAGCTTTTTCAACACAAATGCCCTTCTACTCCTCACCCATGTCACCCTGGAGAAAAAAAATCAGGGTATGATTGAAACATTTCTCCTTTATCTGAAAGGAATCTGGGGACGACATATAAATGTCCATTCTGATTTCCCCTTGCCCTGAGCACACCCTGGACTGCCACATGGGGCACCACTAGCTCTTGGCCCAGGAAACATGCTCTCTTTTTTTTAATGTCAGCAGTTAGCAGGGGAGATTTATTACCATTTAAAAAAATCACATAGAATGTTAAGAGCTAGAAGGGACCTTAGGGATATAATCTAACCCTTCATTTTACAGATAATAATAACTCACATAGAGATGAGGTGACTGAGGCCCAGCAAGGCTGAGTGACTAGACAAGGACACACAGCTAGTTAGAGCCAGACCGAGACAACAATCTCTCTCTCCTGACTTCTTCCACTACACTTTGGTCTGTTCCAAAATGAAATGGTCATCTTCTTTTAACTCTCTGTGCTACTTTCCACCATCATTAGGGATGTCAAGAATGATTTTCCTGAGTTTGAGTTTCATTGGTGAGAGCTGACATTTATGACATTTGAAACGGACAAAGCATTTCACTTACAGTCTCACGTTGAACCTCTTAACCATCTCGTAAGGTAACTTCTGTGGGAATGATTCTCCTCTGCTTATACATGAAGAAACAGAACCTCAGAGTGGTTAAGTGACTGTAATATGGTGACATAGCTAGTAAGTGTCAGGGGCAAACTTGGAAGCAATTCACTATGACAATCAGTCTTCTTTGTCCTGGCTCAGTGTTTCAGAAATCTTTTATCAAGGTCAGCCAGAACCTGTCATGTAATTAGGATGGAATAGGTGATTATTTATGCCACATTCCTTTAGAGTCACAGGCCTTTAAAAGTAGAAGGGATCCTAGAGAGCTAAGCCAGGTTTCCCATTTTACAGATGTGAACACTGAGACCTGAGGGGTCATTAATGACTTGCCTAAGATTGCACAGAGTTTATTTAGTAAGCATCGGAATTATCAATCATCTTTGAGACTTTGGGTTCCAAGTCCAGGTCTCCTTGAAGAGGTTCTTAACCTAGTCCTGGGAACTTTCTTTTTATTAATCTTTTGATAATGATATTTCAATATAGTTGGTTTCCTTTGTGGTTCCATGTATTTTATTTTACATATTTCAAAATGTGGTTCTGAAAAGGCTTCCTTAGGATTCATCAGACTACCAAAAGGGTCTAACATACACACATACACACAATACAGACACATACACACAGACAGAGGTTAAGAACATCCTAGTTGAGGAGTTGGGGATGGCCAAATATTTTGCCAAATATTTCCCTACCTGCTCACTCATTTCTGACATTCCTCTAACAGAAGACAAAGCATTTCACTCCAGGATCAGAGATAAAGGGAGCACAGTACAATTCACCTATCTTTACTATTAGGTACTTTCCTTTGTCTTGTTATACAAGGGACAGAGAACCCAATCTCCCAGGGGTCCTGCCACCTTACTTCAATGAATTTAAATGGACTACCTCTAGCTGAGGAGCATTGTTACTGTAACATAGATCCTCAAAAATGATCAGCTATAGGGTTTATTCCTGGGCCCTTAGCATGAGCGCTGGGGCAATTCTACCCAGATGAGAAGTGAAGGTTGAGTTTGTTTACACAATGGTATTGACTGTACTGGTTTTTAACCTAGATAGTCTTGGGTCTAGGAGAGGAAGAGTAGTGGGAAGGTGGGGGGAGCTGCAGTCATGAGAAGGGTATTGCCAGGAAAGGAGTAGCAGCTGGCCTTTGAGGCTATTCCTCTGGATTCATGCTCCAGTTTCATTATGGCAGGCAGGTCTAAGGTTTAGACATAGGCAAAGTAAGCAGAGCAGGTGAATTCCCTTGTGGAGTGAATTGAGAAGTATTGGAAGGTCCTGTTACCCAGAAGGGTCTCCCGTCATAACTAACTTGTCATAATTATCAAAATCCCATGAAGTTTTTGGGTTAAGATATTTTTCTCCTGTTAAAATGTTCATCTTTCCTAAGGACTAAAAGGAAACCTTTTATAAGTCATTCCATCATAATGTGAATGAATTTATCAGATCCCTTCCAATATGGCATAAAACTTACAACAGATACTTGGAAAAATACTGGAAATATAATTTGGAGAGACTAATGGGGTACCCCAAGCACTTGGGGGAGATCAGATTCCCTGGTCCTTGTGTATCCATAGGACAAAAGAGGGTATGAAACTCCTAGGGATGGAAAAGCTACAAGAAGTGATAAAAGGAAGAAAAGAGGGCATGGAAAGCAAGATTCTTTGACTGCACAGTTATGTCAAGGCCAGACCATTTTGATCCCATTCCATCCTAAGTAATTTCTTACTATTCAGTTGCCTTTCTGGGCTCAGATCTTTACAAGGTACCAGAGGACACATGAAAACCTACCCTCAGAGGGACTCACAGTCTAGTCTAGAGAGAGAGAGAGAGACAAGACCCATGAAACACTTATGGAGTAGTACAAGATAGGATGGAATTAAATGCCAAAATCATTGATACAGACAATAAATGCTATATTGCTAAATGTAATAGAAGTACGACTTATTAGTGGAACTAATCTTATTGTGTGACATTAGACAAGTCACTTGGTCCTTAGTTTCCTTGTATATAAAAATGTTTTTGGACCTCAGTTTCCTTATTTGTAAAATACAGATTTGAACTATATCTATTCTTTCCAGTATAATTTTCTTTCTAGTATGATAATCTTTCCAGTTCCAATATTCTTTGAATGAAATTTATGGAATGGGGACATTACTGTGGGCTGGAGAAGGCAAGACTTAAGCAGGGACTTGAATTTAGAGCAGCAATTCTTAATCTGGGGTCCATGAAATTAAAAAAAAATAAACATCTATTTCAATATAATCAGATTATTTTGTAATCCTATGTATTTTACTTTATGCATGTGAAAATGTTATTCTAAGAAGGGGTACACAGGGATTACCAAACTACCAAAGGGGTCCATGACACAAAAAAGTTAAGAACTTCTTATTTAGAGAGAAATAGATGAAGGAAAATATTCCAAGAGGGGACAACAGCATCTCCTAGCAGCTGGGAATGAGTCTGGGGGCAGGGGATATCTGCCTGCCTAAAGCAAAAAGGAGGTGTTTGGGAGCAGAAGGAGATAAAGTGCGATATCCAGACTGCGAGAAGTCTTCAGTGTCAGAATGAGGTCCTCCAGCACAGTATTCTATAAGTGAGAAGAGAGGGCTCGCATCCTGTTGTTGCTACCCCCATCCCTTATTCCCTAGAGGTTGGGAGTCTGGATAATTCATCTGGGCAACTAAGTGCCCTTCCTGCCCCCAGTTGGAGACCAGGCTGAGACCAACAATGCCTAACTTTAGCCTTGTAAATGGGTCGCCCCTTACCCCCCAAGAGATCAAGCCCACAAGGTTACATGTGCAGTCCGATCATGGCAATCTGCTGGATGCTGGGGAGAGATGCCAAGATGGCTCCAAATCAGTCAAGGGTGGGAGGGAGGGATCCCCTCTAGCAGCTAGAGCCAGCCAGGGACTCAGAGTAAGGGGTGGGGATAGTGTAGAGCATACAAATAAAAGGAGAAAATGCTTATTGTTCAGTTATTTCAGAAAGGTTTCAGTAGGCTTTAGGTTTTCAGGTCAATTTTTGTTTTTTATCACCATGGTTTTCCCATTGTAAACACACACACACTCCCACATCCTAGCCAAATACATACAATATGCATATTATACAAACACAGATGCAGCCTCCTCCTTGCTCCCCAGGCAAGCTCAAAACACTCATACAGCGCTGCCCCCACTCTCCCCCTCCAAGCAAAAAGACACAGCCTGGGTATACATATTGTACAAACACTATTCAAAAGCATGCAGGGAACACACGCCAATCCTCCTTCCACCCCATGCCAACACAATATACTCAATATATACCTGGCACCTTGCTTTGCAACCACACACAGACACAGAGATCCTGGTACACAAACACACCCAGATGTGGCATAACATACATCAGCATCCCGTGTAGGTTGAGGTTAGCCCTGCTCTAATTTGTGAGTGAAAATGAATGGAGACCCAAGGTCAAGCTGATGTGTGAGATTGCTAATCAGACACCCAACAGGTAGCATGTGAATGACCACAGGGGCAGGCACCAAAACCTTCTGCTCTCTTTCTCTTTCCCTCCTTCAGTTCCCTTTCTGTTCCTTTCATTGTTTTCCAAGCCTTTCTTGATAGATGATCTTGTTAGATTCTCACCAAATTCTTCACGTTGAGGTGCTCCTTACAATCTGGGTTCATCTCGGTTCTGGTCCTGAGCAAATATGATAGACTGGGAAGGGGAAAACATAACTTATGTTTTCAGGAGATATAGGGTTACATGAAGTAGGGGCCACACCTTAAAGACATTCTCTCCTCTTCCCCTTAAATCCTTCAGCCTCCTATCTGCTTCCAATAAAAATGCTGCTTCCATTTCAGAAAACTTTCCTTGATTTTCCAGTGGATTATACTCTCTTTGAGGGCGGGAATTGTTATATTTTGACTATATTTTTGTCCTAATACCTAGGACAATGCCCAGTACATTATTAATAAATGATTGTTGAATTGAATTGATAGGTTACATTGATCTCCCCTTTACTAATTTCCAAGGACACACACACACTTAGAGTCTGAATGAATAATCTAGTGCTTATTCATTCCTTGGCCTTAATGAAGAGAAAACTCACTGTGTTCACTGAGTATTTCATAAGTTAAGACCATGTCTTACCCTCATTTAACCCTATAGCACTTAGCACAAGGCTGGGCACACAGAAGATGTTCCGTATATTTTCAATGAACAAATGCTTTCATAGGCCAATTAGCATGCCCAGAATTCTATTTTCCAGTCTCCTAAATCCCGACACAGAATGACTCAAATATAGGCAAACCTGAGTCCCAATTCTGATGATAGATTGCCTCCTAAATTTATCTCAAGCCAATCCCATCTTCCCAACCACAGACCAACCCATAATAGTTTCCACAGAATGACTTCTGAATCCAGCTATTTAATAAAATAGAGGAAGTGGAAAGAGATGAATGGTTCAGTAGATATACAGCCACTACTGGGGAAAAACAAACAAACAGCCATGTTGCAGGGGGTCTGGAGCATCAGGTTGGTACACAAACGCCAACACATTTATTGATGAACACATGGGTATTAGCATGCATTCCTTCAGGCATTCTTCCATCTTTTTTCCCCCTATGACTGAGTGTTGCCCCTCCTGCTCAATTGTTAGTTCATAGAGGGTCGGTATCTTGGCTTTTCTCTATAGCTCCTAGGTCGATGTTCAAGTAAAGGAAGGAAGGGAATGAGGAAAAAGAGGAGGGGAGGAGAAAATAATGGATTGGACTGTGATGGCACTAGAATGGAAACAAAATTGGAAAGTGTCAAGCTGGCGAAACTAGGTGGATAGAGCACTGGGTTCAGAATCAGGAAGACTCATCCTGCGTCAGACACTTACTTATTAGCCATGTGATCCTGGGCAAGTCACTTAACTGTAATTGTCTTAATTTCCTCATCTGTAAAATGAGCTGAAGAAGGAAATGGCAAATCAATCTAGTATCTTCTGCCAAGAAAACCCCAGATGGGGTCACAAAGAAGGGACATGACTAAACAACAAGTTCTTAACCTTTTCTCTTATCAAAACTTGCTCTTAAAAAAATTTAATGAACTCCTTTATAGTGAAGCATAAGTAACTGATAACAAGCAAAGGGTTTATCCCTTTCTAGTAATAGGATCCCTTCCATCCCATCCTTCATTTTAACAACCAAATGGCTTGAGCTGTCAAGGGTGAAATTTTAGATATTACCATCTCTGTCTCATCTAGTCAGTCTCATTTCCTTTTGGATAAGTTTTTTTTAGGAGTGGAAAGAACTTCCTCTGATAAATATCATAAACCTGACCCTGCTCCTGATCAGATTCTCTGCCCTCTCCTGAGTCCTCATCACCCCTTTTTCAATTTCCCCCACTCTTTACTTCCTAGCCTCTCTGATTTTCTTTCTTTTCAGGACTTATAGTTGCTAGGCAACTCCATCACAGAGCTAAGGTAGTCAGGGTACAGAACGCAGCTTGCATAGAGTTTGATAAGAGTCCCCGACTGTGGACCCGTAGATCCCATAGACCTCCCCAGGGAAGAAGCCAATAAAAAAGTGACTGATACTTTGACAAAGTGGTTTCTTGCTATCCAGTCATTCAGTCATGTCCCACTCTACCTGACCTTATGAACATTGTGGGGTTTTCTTGACAAAAATATTGGAGTGGTTTGCTCTTTCTTTCTCCAGTGTGTCCCTATTTTACAGATGGGGAAATGAGGGAAATAGGGGTTAAATGACTTGGCCAGGGTCACACAGGTAATAAGTGTCTAAGGCCAGAATGAAACTCCTGACTGCAGGTCCTGTGCTATATTCACAGAATATACATATTATGTCCTTTGAGCCTCACAACAACCCTGGGCCAGAAACACTTTTTCACTTCCATTTTATAGATGAGGAAACTAAGGTTAACAGAAATCAGCAGACTTTTCCAGAGTCATATAGTTATGGAATGATAGAGGTACGATGGCCCAATAACATCACACTCATCCAGGTGGAGAAGAGCAGCCCTGAAATAAAATGATGTAATTGGCAGCATATTTCCATATCCCCTTTCTGCTCTGCTCCCCCATTCTGGTTGTCTCCTTCCTGTCTCCACCCTGCAGTACCTAGTATATTCATGCTGCCTTGCCTGCCCAATATCTCTGCCAACTCCCCCTCCACATATAATGTTCCCTCTGAGTTTACCTTTCCTGGACAGTACTCTCTTCTCTGAACCAAGCTCTTCCTTGTAACCCATTTCAGAATCTGCCTTATTCTGGTGGGTATCTGTTATCTGCTAAGGAAGCTATATTTATAGGAGGTCTGATAAACTCATTTATGCAAAGAAAGGTGTAGAATCCTTGGACTTGAACTGGAAGTGAAGTGGAAAAGAACACCAGTTCTGGAGTGAACCCAGAGGATTCTTCTCTGTAAACTTAATGGGGCTGGATCATATGGCCTCTAAGGAACAATTGTAAATCTATAATCTTCAATATTCTGAATGGATAACTACAAAAAAAGCAAACAAACAAAAGAAAACTGCTTTAAAAGATAGAGGGTTAGGGAAAATCTGTCATGTAGAACTTGAGAAAATTATTGTTGAATTTTCTGTCACTCTTCTAGACAAGTCCAAGATTGGTTTCCTCTCCTGTTTGTGGCACCTAGTCCTAAACCTGGCTCCTAGTCTCTTTCCACTTCCCTATATCCACTGCTTTGTATGTAGATAGATCTCACCTTTTCTTAACTCACCTCAGACAAAGTGAATTGTTCCAAAAGGAGAGGGGAGAGGATAGAGACAGATAGACAGATAGACAGACAGACTGTCTGAAAGAGACAGAGTCAGAAAGACAGAGGGAATTGAGAGAGATCATACAAAATATAGAAATGAAGAGTTTATGAAGAATATAATTCCTCTCTTTAAGGCTATCCATGATCAGGTCATTGGTGGGTGTCATAGATTCTAAGAAGTTAACTGGTTTCCATGTTAACAAAGCATTTTTTTACTCTCTATAAATCAGTATCATTAGTTAATCAGTAAGGTGATTGTTACCCTCAGGTAAAATTTTGCTTCTTCAAAAATTGTTCTAACATCTTGATTGGATTTTACTACATGGTGAAACACATTGTTGCTGTTTGTCCTTTATTTTTGAAGAGACCCAATGGCATCCCAGGGTGATGTCTTGACTTGTGTTTGAATTTGGTTAAAGTGAGGTAGAGTCGCACAAAGTCATAAGCCTTGCTCTCTTTTCCAGCATCATCTAAGTCTAGTGGCAAGATAAAAGTCAAGATGACTGATGGTGGCCTAGGAGGCAGTGGAAGACCTTGCATCTTTGATGTCTGTCCAAGGTCTAAGAGCTCCTGCTTCAGCCTGCTCCCATCACCTTTGTGCCTGTTGGAATAAATTGCTTTTATTTCCCCATACCCTGGGGGAAGTCTTCACATGCTTAGGTGTAATGCAATGCCAAGCAAAGGCAACTTCCCAAGGTTCAAAATACCAGCATAGATGCTCTCCATTTTATTCAGTGACAAATTAAGAACAGAGAAGATCAAAATATGACATCATTCAAAATACAGCATTTACTAAGTGTGATTAAATAATCTCCAAGTACTACCCCACCCCAGGACCTTACATTCATTCAATCAATTACAAAGTCCCTGTTCTAAATACTACTCCACCCCCTTAGGCTGTACCTTCATTTAGTCAATCACAAAGCCCCTCTTCTCAAATGGAGATTAGTTTCCAATCATAAGTAAAGTATATTCATTTGTTAAATCATAGAACACAAAAAGGTCAAAAGTTCCCCACCCCTGGATCACAATTGAATCTACCCCAGAGTTACAACAAGTTTAAGCACAGCACTTAATACCCAAATGGAGGTCTTTTCTTCATCTTGACAAGAGGCAAGTTCTCAGCAATCTTTGTTCCTGGTGAGACAAAGCTTAGCAAGGCCACAAGATACATTGCCAGTCTCTTCATTAATTCATCCTCTGTCTGCAGAACTGTAAATCCCAGGATTTCTGTAAACATACACCAAGAAAATCCTTCTTCAGGGCTTCGGAACCAACAGAAAGGTTCCCAGACCCCTGCAACAACAACACTGTCCTTCACCAGTGGACAGTATTCACTCTCTGTCTGCAGGACAGTCTCAGTAGCTCTGAACCAACAGAAAGGTTCCCAGACCCCTGCAACAACAGCACTGTCCTTCACCAGTGGACAGTATTCACTCTCTGTCTGCAGGACAGTCTCAGGAGCTCTTAACCAACAGCCAGGTTCCAAGACTTCTGCAACAACAGGACTGTCTTTCACCAGTGGACAAATCTGGCAAAACAACATCAAAAAAGACAGACAAAGTACCAGAAAAGCAGCCATGTCTCCTCAGTCCTTGGCAGCTCCTGGGGCAGGTCTCAAAAGTCCAGGGCAATTCAAAGTGGCCCTCAGCAATCCTCTTAGTCTCTCTCTGCCTCCATGAGGGTGCTGCTTCCAAAAAGTTCTTCTGCCTCTCTCCTGTGTCTCTCCAAATCTACATCACCAGCTCCTCTCAGTTCAGCACTCTCTTTGCATGTCAACAAGTGCATCCCACAGGTGGGATTAACAAGCTCTGGGTTTTAACACAATCAATTTGAAAACCAAGCCAATACAGGGGGATCTTTATATTCCATTACTACCACATTAGGGTACACATTCCTCTAAGTCACTGATGGGCTCGAGGCCTGTCAGTTATCGTTAACCTGGTTTAGCCCATTTGCCAAGATAGCTTTTACCAGAGTGTGGCTGCTTTGCATGCTATAGCTTCTTGGATCCACAGGTGAGAGTTGGGTGGAGGTGGACAGCAAAGATGGATGAGAAACCTTGAAAGGACTTGGCAAACCCTCACACCAGAGGTACTAGTCCTCCCTGAACACCCCATGCATCATCCCTGGAAATGGCCATCATTTGTAACCTATTCTGGTTCATGTCCCAAATACACCTTTCACATTTTGCAGCTTTCAAGATCGCATTCAATATTTACATCTTTCCCTGGAGTTCAGGCTATTAATTCTGTCCCCTTTACTATTCTCTGGGAGCACATGAGAACTTTTTAGCATAGAGGTCAGCTCCTAGTCCAACTCCCTTACTTCACAGGAAAGGAAACTTAGGCCCAGGAAGGTTAATTGACTTGCCCAAAGTCATACAGTTAGCAAGTATCAGAGAAGGGATTTGAATCCAGGTTCTCTGATGCCAAAGTCAAATGCTCAATTAACTTACCATGCTTCCATACTCTAAGGCAAGATTTCTAAATCTGGTGTCCAGGAACTTAAAAAAAAATTGATGGGGTGGCCAGGTGGCTCAGCGAGTAAGAGCACCACCTCCAGCATCGGGATGACCTGGGGATCATCGGGATGATCCGGGCTCCAACAGCACCACACCCAGAAATAACTGGCTGTGTAACCTTGAGCAAGTTACTTAACCCCGATTGCTCAAAAAAAAAATTGATAACTGTATTTCAGTATAAATGACTGCCTCAGTAATACTAAGTATTTAATTTTCTTCATTTAAGAACATCATTCTATGATCCATAGGACTCACTAGACTGTTAAAGGAGGGAGAGAGATAAATAAATCTTATATCTCTTATATGGTGAACTTCCTGAGGACAGAGACTATCTTTTATCTCTTTTTGTATTTCCAGAAAATAGCAAAATGTCTGGCACATAGTAGGTGATTTACAAAAGTTTATTGACTGGATAACTGCTCTGGATAATCTTTATCTAACCTACTTGTAAGTCCAATTTATATTTCTATAGTATTCCAAATTATTTACACACATACCAATGACAACTTCTAATTACTAATAACAGTGAGAGAAGGACTGTTTTGTCACAATTACTAATGACTTGAGGGTATTTTTAGATAAGTAACCTCCTGGTATCCCTCAAGTGAAACACATAGTGGAATTTCTGACTGTGCACAGTCTGGGTCTCCCTCTGGAGGACTGAGGAGACTTTCTATCTTGCTTCATGGAAGGTATCTAAACAAACTTTTGCATAGACTGACAGGGCTACTAAATCAGTCTCTGAGACTGTCAGCATTAGGTTCGGGGAGTACCTCCCATTATTCATCAGCATGGATAGCCATCTTTTGGTTTCCATTTTCTGCATGTTACCTTTTTCCCACTTCTAGCCCCGGGCCCTTATGTGGCCCTCACTCATTGCCTAGAAATGCCACATTATAGCATCTTTCCCTGGACAGTATCCCATATTCAGAAAAATATCTTCCTTTCTCCCCACTAAAACATACCTCACCTATATCTTTCTCTTAGAGTTCTACTGTTTGGGAAGCCTGATCTAATGAACCAATTCACATTAAAGTATGACTAGCAGAAAAGTGATTAATATATTATTTCTTCCCAGTAACATTTTTGTAATTTTATAGCAGCCTTCAGTACCTTAACCCAAAGGGACATATTCCAAATTATAGAATTTGAAATACTGTGACAGACTTTTTGGAGTGGAGTGGGTAGAGAATTATTATTTGGAATCCCTCATCTTTGACCATAACGTGGAGGCAGCTGCCTATTCTGCCTACATTTAGGCTCAGTCCTGCTCCTCAATCAGACCCATTAGTAAATGGGAGTAGTAACATAAAATGGGGTGGGAGAGAGGAAGAAGTCAAGTCCTTCTTAAGACTGCAATAAAATGAACAAAGCAATTTCTGGAAGAGAACTTTCCAAGAGACAGATGTACCAAGAACTCCTGATGCCATTAACCCTGTGTGACCTTGGGCAAGTCATTTTCTTTATCTGTAAAACAGGGAAAAGAATAACTTTCCTGCCTATTTCACAGGATGGCTTGGTCCGTCAAGTGAAATAATGTATGGGGAAAATGCTTCAAAATATAAAATACTACACAAATTAAGGTTTTATATAATACATTTAGAAAAAAAATTTCCATCATTCTCAGACTGATGCAAATGATTTTTCCCCACTCCAAAGAAGGAGAAGTCGAGCAACAGAGTGTGGAAGAGGCCAGTTGAACATGACCCAGCAAGTAGGGAGGAGTTGGAGAGAAAATGATCCAAGAATCTGAACTCCAAGCTGAAGGCCCTTCTCCTTGGTGACCAGTCTATGTGCTACTTTACTTGCTTGTCTGATTAAAGATTTGAGTCATATATGAGGTAAATGCTTAGGCAAGGTAAAATGTTTCACCAGCTTGCTCCACGGGGAAAGAGAGGCTGTGATATCATATGAAACCGAAAATAGAGTGCCTCAGGAAAGAAAATATCAGACGACGATTATCTCAAGGAAAAAAAAAAACCTACAACACAAAAAAAACCCTCAAGATGGGAGTTGAAATGAGGATGCAATTTCAGCTGTCTCATTGTATTGCTAAGCACAGACACTCTGGGCTGAGATTTGGAATCCGTGTCACACAGAAGGGGGACCTGCTGGAAAAGCTCGTTTAGCAATGCCTTCCTGCTGGCATCTGTAGAACATCCTGACATAGTCCAGGCTTTGAACCAGAGCCAGGGATTTATCCAGAAACAGTAAGCCCTGCATGAAGAAGGTCCTGGATTTAGAAGAGACTAAAGGTAGTATGAGAGAGTTCAAAGCATGGGTGGATATACTCTGGCAGATGCTTGCTGGATATTTCTGGAGAGGGCTGGGATCATGTTTTCCTTCTCTGGCCACAAGGACCCTCCTGCTGACTTCTTTAGAGGTCACTTCAACACACGACCCTAGCATTATTGCATGGGAGGCTTAGATGAAAAATATCTCCTGTATATTTATTTCTCAATGTGGAAATCCTTGTAATATTGAGAATAGATTGTATTTTGGTTAAAGTTTGAGAGAGATGAAAGAGATGATGATGACCATTATCATCATTCCATTGATGGTGATGGTGATGATAGTGGTAATTGTGACAATAATGAGAACATTGGGGAATATGGTAAATCTGGTGATGGCAATGATGGTGACTATTATGATGATAATGATAGTGGTCAGATTGACAAGAAGGTGAATGAATATGGTGATGGTGATGGCTGTGGATATGACAATGAGGATCATGGTGAATGCAGTGATGATGGTTTAGGAAATCATATTTAAGGTGATGCTGCTCGTGAGTAATGATGATGATGATTATGATAATTATGAAGAGGATGGTGGCAAAGATAATCATGAGTTCAGTTTTATAATCCTATTTTACAGCATGCGATAAACCTTCCTTTGGACTTTATCCATAATCCTGAAAATTGGACTATTGGGGGAACTTGATTGATATTGGGAAGACAGGTGAAGATGAATGTTCTGGGCCCTGAGAATCCAAATTACCTATAAAAGTGACCTGACAATTCACATAATTAAATGATAACCAACTCATCATCTTCATCAATTCAATTTCAATATCTTATATCATGTATATAATGCATCAGGTAATAGATAATTTGGTTAACTTGAGTGGATATTCAAGTTAGTCATCAATCAATGCATTTATTAAGCAGTGCTTCTATTTATCAACACATTTATTAACCAAACAGTGCTGGGCACTGTTTTAGGCACTGAGGGGAGATGGTTCTAGTTTTGAGCTTTGAATGAAATCAGTGATTCCAAGAAGAAGCAGTAAAAAGGGAGTACAGTCTAAGCATGGGGGACAGATGCTGGCAAATTGAGTATCGCATGTAAGAAACAACACAAATGTCATTTTGGCTGAACTATGATATGTGGAAGATAGTAATGCCCTAGGATTATTAAGAAGGCCACAGAATTTAGAACTGGGTAGGATCATCTAGTCCAACTACCTTACTTCACAGATAAGGAAACTGAGGACCAGAGAACAAAACTGACTTATCTTAAGCTCATGTAGTTGTGAATCAGCAGAGCTATGGTTTGAACATGGATCCAAATGCAGTTTGCCAAGGCCATCTATATTGGAGCCTATCAAGGCATAAGTTAGACTGATGGCTTACAATGTTCCTTCCAACTATGGGATTCTATGATTTTGCAAAAAGCTTCTGGAATGGAGTTCTGTTGAGTGGTACTATGATGTCTTCAAGTTTGTGAAAGAACAATAATACAAAGAATGTTTAACTCCTTGACTTGATTGTAGTCAAGGGTAGGGATGGGAAGAAGATAGATAAGGAGAACACTTTCTTTTCTCTTTAAAGCCTGACGGCACCAAACTATTTTTGAATATATTTGCCAAAGAGGACCTCTTCAGTAATGCCAAGTGTCTATTTAAGTCCATTAAATTTTTACTACTGAAAAAAGTAAACACAAGTACCCTGTTCTTTCCTATTTCTACATCATTCACTCATACCCTTGTGCATTATTGGAATCCAAAGACTACAATAGGTGGGATGAGGGTCTTTGGAGGCCTCCAGTCTATTCTCTAAGGGAATGAATAGAACTTAACATCAAAGGAAGATGAATCCATCTTCTCAGTGCCCTTAATTCTAGCACAGGATGTGGTAAACATTTCACTTCCTGCTAATCTCTTGATACAATAATAATAACTACAACACCATTAAGTATGAATTGTATTTAAAACAATAATACTGCTGGGGTGGGGGCGTTAGAAAAGTGTTGGGTAGGACATATTTGGGCAAAATAGTGAAGTTGGCAGAGTTGATTATAAATTCCACCTCTATCTATCTTCTTTCTGTTTCCTCTTTATCCCTTTTCATATCACTTGGCCCTCACACTAGATCCCCAAAATACTCACAGTGTTATAATTTTTTGTGTCAAAGGAGGAAGAATTTGACAAACTCAATTCACATTGAGGAAGTGTAACTATCCGTACTTTTAACTTAGAGCCTGAAGAGAGCAATGTCTTTACCCAAAATAATATATTCATTCAAGAAACATTTATTCAGTGTCTGTGGTGTACATAGAACAAATAGAAGGAAGCTCTCCAATGACAGATTAACAGTGGGGGTGGAGATGCCTCACAGCATCCTTCAAATCACAACTCATAGGTAGCCTCCTAATAAGTCTCCATGTGAGATCATACTAGTGTCCTGGGGACATGCAAAAATCATAGAACCAGCAGCTTCAGTTGAACTAAAAATACTATCTGTTCTTTGGGATTGTGATGGTATAAACCATAGCTTGAGACTGATTTGAAGTATGGAGAGCCTGGTGTTTTAACAGTGATCTTGTTTCCAGAATTAATGGGCTGGGGGCCAGGCCATTGAATCAGAGATTTGAGTAAGTGGGAAAGTTTTCCTGGAAAAGAGGCTTCAACCTTAGAATATGTTAGCAAGCGTCACAGTAGCCAACTTTGTAATCTCTTCCAGTGTTTTATTAACTCAGCCTTTTTAATAAATAAATATTGCATGCAAGGTAGGTAGAAGAGTATTTGAAAAAAAAAAATCCTGGAGAAAAAACATAAAGTTCAGAATTCCATGAAGTTTTCTTAAAAGATCTGTGACCTAGGTGAATCTACTTGTGCCTTTAGGACATGGAACTAATGATAATCATTAACTATCTGGGCATGGGACTAGGAAACAGATAGAACTCTGAGGTGGAAGGGCTGAGAGGACTCAGAACACCTGTCATTAAACATCAGCAGAGCCTGAAAAGGGCTGAGGAAAAGGCCTTTCCAAAAGAAGAGGGAGATGTATGTGTGCCGTGTAGGAGTGGGGCTTTGGATTTGATAGAAAAAGTGGAGCTAGATTGTATGGTACTTTAAACACTAATCTCTGAGGAGGCAAGATTTACACATAAGAGGTAATTAAGGAATAATTCAAGACAGTAGATGATCAAGTGAAAGATATTACAGTTCAGACTACAATGACTGTATGAGTTGAAAGGAAGGAGAAATCAATGTGGGCTAACAGCTGGAGAAAGCTTTATGAAGGAAGTGGATCTTAAGCTGATGCTTGAAAATGGGAAGGTTGAATGGGATTCATGCAAGTAGGAGACAAGATGGAGGACATTTCTAGGGATAGGATGAGTCCAAGTGGGACTAGAATAAAAGGTTCATGTGGGGCAGTAGTTAGAGAGGTGCTAACAAGCTTGGTTTGGAGAGTAGAAATTGTATCATTCAATGTATCTATAGCCTTAGTGTTTAGCACAGGGTCCGACACACTGAAGACATTTAATTGATACTTGTTGATTGATGAATTGAGCACTTTGAAAATTGAATAAAGGAGTTTGGACTTTAAGTAGGCAATAGAGGAAATATTGAAAATTATTTTTTTTAAAGAGGAGTGACATGACAAATGTAGTATTTTAGGTAGACCAACCTGGCATTATGGCATAGAAGATAGAGAGCTGACCTCATAGTCAGGAAGATTTGGGTTCAAGTCTTGTCTCTGATATACACAGACTGAGTAAGTCACCTAACCTCTCAGTGATCTAGGCAATTCTGTAAAACTATGTGTTGCAGAGAGGATGCCCATCTACATTGGTAGAGGGAGTTATCTCACCTTGTGTTACTGAAATCAGAGGTCCAAAAAACCAAAACCAGCAACAAAGTAAAAACAAAACAAAAAAACCCTAAACTTGTCCATAACGGGCTGCATGTATTCAAGCTGGGACAAATTGGGGTGAGGGAGTCAGCCTCAGGGTTTTACAGTAATCCAGGACAGTGATGAGAGTTTAAGTCTGAGTAAGGACACAGTGAATGCATAGGAAGAGGTGGATGTGACAGCCATTTGTAGGAGTTCTCAGGGATACTGGGGTGAGAATCTACTTTGATTCAGGGCACATTTACCTTGTTCCATTTTGATTCTTCAGTATCCTTTTCTCATCCTTACTCACAGATTCTTCACTATATAGGCTGGACAGCTGTCATTTTAGTATGACTTTTAACCCTTACACAAAATAGAATTTGTCAGATGCAAATCATTCCAGTATGAGTTCAAGGAAATAGAAGTTCGTTCTCCTACTCATTCCAACACTTTACCCATAGTAGGAAGTCAGCCTAAATTAGTTCTCAGCCCATATTAAAACATATTGTTAAAGAAATGTAGTTGAATTATTTTCAGGTTCTAATAGGATGATGGAACAAAAATCTGGTTGTCAAGAAGGAGCTGTTCTGAACCTATTTTAATGAACTGATGAGAACTTCTAATATAAGAACATTCATTGTATGCAGATGGGTGAAACTTGGCCTCCTGCAGACATGGGAAAAACAGGTGGCATTCGTCTCTCCTTTTCTTAGCCCTGAGGTATTTTTCTCTTCAATCAGGAACCAGTCATGGTGTAATTACAGTAATAGAACCAGCTCTGTTGTTTTCTTTCATTAAGCATCTAAGATGTTCTAATAAAGAGGACAAAGGCAAATGAATAAGAAATAAGCTGCAGTTCAGTGCACAGAACATGTATCTTCATCAAAGGAATTACAAAAGAGATGCTGTTTTATTCTCCTTTCAAGTACAAGCTAAACATGTCAATTCAATTCAATTTAACAAGCATTTATTAAGCACCTACTGTGTGCACAGCACCAAGCTAGATATATACAAAATGTAATTTAATTCCAATTCCTCCGTAATGCCTTTCCTGATAACTTTAGTCAGTCACTAGTGATCTTTCTCTCCTTTTCCCTCCCCTTCCTTCTCCTCTCTTTCCTTCCTCTTCTCTTCCTTGCCCTTCCCTCTCTTCCTTCCTCTCCCCTCCCTTCCCTTCCTTTTCCCTCCTTTCCTCTCCTCTTCCCTTCTCTCCTCTCCCTTTTATTCTTGAATGTTCATATTTTTTTATCTCTGCTTCACATGCTGGCACCTGGATACTGTGATGTTTGTTGTTTCTTCATAGGATTGTGTTTGCAAGACCACACTTAATATCTAAATAAGCAAACATCACTATACATCTGGGTATTTAGACCATGAGGACACAATACACAATCATTAATCACCTAGTAACATAGCCTAACCTCAAGCAAAAGTCTTAAGGGAAAGAGATGACCTCTTGGATATTGTCCTTGCTAATCCAAACTTTTATTGGGAACACATTTTTTAAGGGCAATAGGAGTCAGTGTTGTCTTTTCTTATGCTATATTCATTTTGTGTCCCTAACTAGAATGTTAATTCTTGAAGGGTAAAGGACTCTGTTTTTCTTAATGTCTCCCTTAACACTAGGCTCCACAGAAAATGATATTTCTTAAATGTTTATTAATTTTTTCTGTTTCTGAGAGGATTTTAAGTGAATGAGTCAGTGCAATGGTTTGCTTTCCCACTCTATTTCCCATAGTTCCTGGTCTTAAAGGAGACTTTTATGAAAGAATAAGGACAGGAAATGATATAAGGGAAAGTTCAAAGGCTATTAACGTGAAGAACCTTAGGGCAGGAGCGGGAGTTTTGGGCCAGTGGTGGTAGGAATAAGAGGAAAATATACCCAGAAAGGTCAATGGAACTCCAGAGCAATGGTCTTCAGGGCATAGAAAGAAAAATAATGTCAGTTACAGTTCTGAAAAGAAGCTGTTATGGAGTGTGACAGACCAGCCTAGTTGCTGGAGGCCATCATTCCTTCTACTTTATGTGAGAGATGATTGGGGTCCCACTTATCTACCAGGGCACTTCCTTCAGGCAGACAGGAGCCATAGACTTTAGGGGGAGAGAGCAGCTTCTCCTTTAGGGCTATTTGATTGGTGTCTCATTTCTGATGTCACAGAAAGGGTCTTGATGGAAATTTATCATCAAGACTCTGGCTGTATAGATGTGAGGTATATAAATTTCCCCATTTGGTTATGGAAGTTTTGTAAAAAAAAAGAGCAGGAAGAGAGATTCTATGACAAAAGCAGTCTGTTGCATAGGAGGCCTATAGATCTCTGTCATAGCCAAAAAATAGAGGATGTTTTTGGACTATCCTAACAACATCAATGATGTTATTGCATTTGTTACCAGGAGCACCTTTACATAGATGTTTCATTGCCACCGACCGAAGTTTTTCTTTCCTCATCATATTGATCATGATTTCCCAAAGTCATGAGGGGGGTGAATAATTCATCAACTCTGACAACAAGTTCATAGGAAAATCGAGATTTGGGCCTTTGAAATCTAGAGTAGTGGTTGTAAATAATTTGATTTAATTAAACTCACATTAATTTAACCCAGCTCCACCAGTATTTATTGAACAGTTATGCTAGGAGATGGCAAAGAAATGAAAAAGGAGTTGAAATTGATGTTGACTTTAGGAACACAGTATGGTTGAAGATAGAAGACTCAAAGAGAAACCAACTAGTGGGAGATCAAATGTTAGAGCATATATTTTAGACTCTGGGAGTTATAAGTTCAGAGGAGAAAAAAGGGAAAATGGGTTAGATGGTAGGCAAAGGATTCCTTAAGAGGGATTTGAAGAGGGTTTAGAAGGATGAGTAGTGTTTGAATTGGCAGAAATGGGGTTATGGAAAGTGATACCACCTAGGGTGACACTTAGAATGGGGTGGGGAGCTGAATAAAGGCACAAGGTTAAAACAAGTCTAGTATATCAGTGATATAGTGAAGAGCCTGGCCCAAGTAGCCTAACTAGAATAGGTGTGTTTTTATTATTGACTTGAACGTAGACAAATGGCATGCTTATCAATTTCACAGATAACATGATGCTGGGAAGAATAGCTGATAGGGTATATGATAGTAATTGAAAGGGGGGTACAGTAGGACTTTGTAGGATGAACATAACTTGTAGGCAGAAGGTTTCAGTTTTCTCTTCTGTAAAATGGAGATAATGCTTGCTATGTCTTTCTTACGTAGTTATTTGAAGAAAATGAGTTGCAAATATTAAAGCAATATATAAGGTGTGCTATTATTATGTTTACAGAATTGGGACTTGGAATTATCTCAGTGGGCTAGAATGATAGGCTAACAAGATAAAGTTTAATGGGCTAAATTTAAAGTGCTACATTTACTTTTTAGAAATTGTGTGTACAACTCAGGATAGGGAGACATGATTAGGTAGTAATAAGCTCAAGGATTTTAGTTGATGATCTTAATGTGAATCTCATATTGTATCCCTCCATTATACCCAGTGCTCCAGCCAAACTGTCTACCTCTCTGGTCAGAAAGTACAGGGAAGCAGATTTTGACCCATTGTTTGACCCAATAATGAAGAGCTTCTATAACATGGAATGTTTTACTTCATGAGGAAGTGATTTCACATCATTGGAGGTGTTGAAGCAAAGGTTGATCAACAACTTGGGCAATGTTGTAGAAACCATTATTATAATAAATAGGTTGTTGGACTTGATGACATTTACAGAGTCCCCTTCAACTCTATATTCTGTGTTTCCATAAGATGCCAAAGAATACATGTGAATATCTAGATACTAAATAATTAAGGTTATTAAAAGATACATTAAAATTTTGGATATGCTACTATAAACAATAGTAGGAGCCATTGACTGTTCTTAAATACACTTGCTGCTTCCTCCCCTCTCCTCTGACTCACTCCTCAACCCACATTACTCAACAGAAATTGTTTTCTCTAAAGCTGTCAGTGATCTCTCAGTTCTCAAATCAAATGGTCTTTTCTCAGTCTTCACATTTCCTGACCTATCCATTATAATCCTTTTTCTCCTACCTGTTGGACTACTTCTTCTTCATCTCCCTTAGAGGTTCTTTGTCATATCACACGCCCTACCTATTGGGGAAGAGGGGAGGTAGCAGTGAGTGAAGATTAAGATCAAGGTCCTCTACTTCATAAAGTCAAGATCAAGAACCTCTCTCATTGGGGCGGCCAGGTAGCACAGTGAGTAAGAGCACCAGCTCCAGTGTCTGGATGACCTGGGGATCGAATCCTGGGCTCAGACACTTAGCACCCACCCAGAAACACCTGGCCGTGTAACCTTGAGCAAGTTACTTAACCCCAATTGCTTAAAAAAAAAGAACCTCTCTCATGGCATGCAGTTGAGCCTTTATTAGAAAAGGCCCTAAAGAGTGCAAATCAAATCCTGTTTTTTAAATGACATAGGTCCTGGGCCTCTTCAGCTTAATCTCTCTAACTCAGTCAGTTTCTTACCTTTTAGCTGTACATTTAGTTCTTTGGCCATTGCATTACAAGCATCTCTGTCAAATCAAGTCAATGTAAATACATACATAAATTCACTGAGAGGAAACTGTGCCATTTAAAAGATCTCTGTGGTGAATCCTTCAGGGAAGTGAATTGTTTCCTCCTCACATTTACCCATATTGATAATTTAGATTTTAATATACTGTACAGAATTGGGTTTCCTTAAAAATTCAGTTCAGCAACATTATCAGAATGCTTTATTATTTTATGAATATTCACATTCCTACAAAATAAATGACTCATCATGATATTGTTTTGATAAATACCAAAAATGGCTTATCTATTTTTAGCATTGAGCTGTGGATGCTATTAATATTGGGCTTGCATCTTCTCATCTGAGAGGGGATGGGCCATCAGAATGTGGTATGGGTGAGCAAGGGGGGAACTTTCCAGGTATCTGGGCTATAAATTCTAGGGTAAGGAGTTGGATCTGGGACAGAGAACTGGAAGTCAGGAATTAATAATTAGTTTCAGCATCCAAGGAGTGCATCAGATCATACTTCTGTCACCAAACTTTCCCTTACTATTTTGAGTCATGCTTATATCTCTCTTTTTCTAACCTGCTGCAGAGAAAGCAAGTACCTTCAGCTTAACTGTTCTCTAATCATTTCATGTGTGTAGATTTTATCTTCTCAACTAGATGGTGAGAAAGTAGTCAATAAAAATATTGATTAAATAAGCATTAGTTGATTGATTTTTTAAATCCTTGAATTATGTTGATTCCAATTAAAAGCATGCTCAATTTTGACAATAAAATGCTTTATAATGGGTCCTTTCAGAAGACAACCTATCAAGAAAGCAAAGAGGAAATTGGCATTTTGACCACTGAAGCTGGAGATCAACGAAGGAGTTAAGTCTCAATTTGCAGGTATGGGTTACTATTATTAAGAAATTCTGGGAGACTGACCACAAATAAGATGGGGGAGGGAAGCTATGGTATGAGACCAATAGAGATGGAAATCACCAAAGGAACTGTTGAAGTATTTCCGGCTTTTATGATGGTATTCCTTACCCCATTAAGGGATATTTGTTACATTATGATTTTCTCCTGTCAAATTATCAAATAAATGTCTTATTGGCAGGCTCATCCACAACATTAACATTAGCATTTATCTAACATTTTCTTCTATTATCTTTCCACTCAGGGAATGATGTTACAATGATGTTCATTGTTTTCTAAATATGGAACTGAAAGCCATTTCCTATGCATCCCCATGTTGCACAAACACTGATCATGGAAAATAGAGAATTCAAGTCTCCACACCCTTAGTTCACAATAAAGAACAGAGAATTAGTTGCTTATTCTGCATAATACAAATGCAGTCTTTTCCCCCCACCCCAAGGCTATCCTATGGTATCAGAAGATAAATTGTTATTTATTTTGAAGATTTTTAAGAGACAGATTATGTGAATGTAGTGCTTCCTGGATAAAGAGACATGATTGAGGTGACTTTCCTGGTTCTGTTCCAGTCTTCTTGGATCATAACAAAGAAGCTAAATTTAATTCATTAAAAAAAATTTTAAGGATCTAATAGAGCTAGGCCTAGGGGACACAAAGATGGAACATAAATGGTCTCTGTCCTCGAGGAGCTTAATTTCTTCTATGGAATACAATATGTACATAGGTAAGTACAATTCCATTTATTTACACTCAAAATAGTCATTTATAAAAAAGGCACAATGCAAGGTGCTAGGCATAAGCTAATTTGGGACAGGGAGAATGCTAGCAATAGAGGAGGAGGTGTTGGTGGTGTTGGTAAGGGAAGACATGCTGAAGAAATGACATCTGCACTGAGCATTAGTAGAAGATAATAAATTGGAAAGGTAAAAGTTAATTGGGGAGTATGTTCTCAGATGAGGGAAAGCTTGTGCAGATACATAGAGGTAAGAGAAATAATATCAAGCTTGTGGAAGACCTAGATGTCCACTTCAGTCACAACATAGAGAATATGAAAGGAAGTAATATGACATAAAGTTGTAAAGGTAGATTGGAGATAGGTTTTGGAGAACTCTACCTGCTAGGTCAAATGGTATTTTATCCTAGAGGTAATAGATTACCACTGAGTATTATTAAGTAAGGGAATGACATGGTTATATGTGTGACTTAGGAAAAAGAGGCAGCTATGTAAGGACAGATTGGAGAAGAGACAAGAGTCAGGAAGTTCAATTAGAAAGTTAATATTTGTTTAGTTCAGGTAAGAAATAATGAAGATCTAGACTAGGGTGGTACAGTGGGAGTTTCAAGAAGGGCATGGCTATGAAAGATGTAATTGAAGACTAAATCAATAGTTTTAGCAACTGATTAGATTTGTGAGATGGAGAAGAAATAAGTCAAGGATTATTATGATATTGTGATTCTGGGTGACTGAGAAAATAGTGATACCCTCAAGAGAAATAAAGAGTTTTTAAGAAAATGATGATCCAATAGGAAATGAATTCCTTTGTGGACATGTTGAGTTTATTGTTCTCTCAGGGATAGATAGTCAGGTGTCAATGTCTAGGCAGAGATTTACACCTAGAGTTCAAGAGAGAGAGAGACAAGGCTAGATACAGAGATTTTATTTTCTTGTACATAAGGATGACAATAGAGTCTCTGGGAATTGATGAAATCATCAAGAAGTCATATGACACATAAAAAGGAAAGAATAGGGCCCAGAACAAAACCTCATGGGAAACCCATCATGGAGGATGGGAATACATGAGGCCCCAGAAAAGAGATTGTGAAGGAATAGTCATATAGGGAGAAGAACCAGGTGAGTGTAGTGTGAAAGAAACCAATGGAGAGGAGGTTATTTGGAAAGAAGATTGGTTACTTAAAAAGCCACATAGAGGTCAAGATACAAGGCCTAAGAATAGGCCATATTTTTATTTGGGGGTTAAGAGGTCATTGACAACCTTTGACTGAAAACTCTCAATATAGTGGTGGATTGGGAAGTCATGTTGAAGAGAGTGACAGAGTGTTTGGGTAATGAGTTATGGAGGCAGTAGGTACAAATAAAGAAAGGAGAAGTAGGATTATAGTTTGAGAGGTGACTTTGGAGTCAAGGGAAGACTTTAAAGACATGGGAAATCTTGCTCTGTTTGTAGGTAGAAAAGAAGAGTTTACATAAAGAAAGGGAGTTTGATAATCAGAGGAGGAGAGAGAATGATCAATGTAGTAAGTTACCAGAAGATTTAGGAAAGGATGGGATAAAGAGTTCAAGTCCTGTCAAAGAGGCTCCTCTTTCTCAGAAAAAAAGTCTGAATAAAGATTTATAACGATTTTAAGGTATGGTACAGAGAGGATAGTTTTTATAGAACACAATTTTATCTCTTTTAGTAAAGAAGGGGAAGGAGAGACCCATTAAAAGGAGAGACATATAGGAATGCTGTTAGGAGCTTGAAGAGAAAGGAGGTTTGGTATAGTCATTAGATTATTATAGGTGGCCAATTAGGAAAGACTAAAAGGATTGCCATTGTAACAGTAAGACTATCTTTTTATAATGGATCTTGGTCACATCGTTCTATGAAATTTTCCTGAAACTTTCATCAGTATGTGAGTAAAAGAAATAGTAAATGGTGACTCAGATTTGATAGTTGATTTGATGGGTATGAGAAGAAAAATTAAAAAGGACTAGGGACATGATGGCAGAGGAGAGTGCAGTTTAACTGGTGAACTATAAGGTCAATACAGTGAAGGAAGCACAAAGTGAAAATAAATAGAGAGGTACCTAAGTGATGGTGGCAGAGAGATGGCCTTCAAGTGGTGGTGAGAAGTAAGCAATATCCTTCCTCTGTGATGTGAGCCAATGTATAGAGGGGCATGAGAGAAAAAGCACACAGCCCTGGAGATGGTACTCAATGATGAATGAATGATCTTTCAGAAAAATCCAGGCTTCTGAATGAATAAGGAGATTGAAAAAAAGTGTAAGAGTTAGAGATCTAAGATAATGGATAATTTATTTATAACAAATCAGGGGTCCAGAAATTGCAGTGGAATGGGAAGAGCAGAAGAAAATAAGGGCTAGGAAGTAGGTGAAGCTGAGCTTGGAAGGAATAAGAGTCATGGAAAAGGTAGTAGGAGAGGAGGATTTTTGCCTCAGCAGGTGGTGATTTTAAGATACAGGGATCAAGGGAGGTAAGAGCTTGCCATTTTTTTAGACATAAGACTGGGGAGGCAAGTATCAGTTGGTAAGGTTCCTTAAGAGATCTCATTGTAAAAAAAAATTCTTACTGCACTTTTATTCTGAGTCACACAATTCAGTACTTGATCATGCATGAATTTGTGTCATTCTGTTTCATGTCCATACTCTGTGTCTCTCTAACCAGATTGTGAGTTCTCAAAGGGCAGGGAACATCTTCTCTTGACTCCCCATACAATACCCAACACACCCAGAGTTGGGCAAATTCCAGAAATTGGAGTCATTGTTTTGAGTGACTGAGATATTTAATTGTGGTTAGCTGGAATTAAACACACACACACACACACACACACAATCACACACACTTTGTAGAGCTGGAAAAGACTTTAAGAAAGATGTCTGTGAGCTTAGTTGGGCCAGATGAAGTGCTCGATTGAAGATTGATTGCAATTTGCTGTTACTCCTCATGCATAAATGGAACCTCTCTAGTGCTTCTTATTGGTGTGTTGGACTGGGGTTTTCCTTTCTGTTCTTGGCTTTTTCTTTAAATGTTGGGAACCTTTACCTAAGGCATGTAATATCGATTCAGCACCATGGACAGAAAAACCATTGCCAATGCATGCTCTGTGAAAGGGAGGATATTAAAGCTAATACGGTAAAAAAAAAAAAAAAATAGATCATATGACAGAAAGCATTCCACTCTATGCATAGATAAATATGTATGTGTACACACACACACACACACAAGATGATATGTTTTTTGATTTGCAAGAGTGCCTAGTTTAAAAGGGAAAACAAACCTTCCTTGGGGATTGCATCTGAGGGGCAGACTTAGTTTTTGCTCTAAGGTCCTCATCTGACCATAGTCTTACCCACTACTGTCCCTCAGGAACCTTCCCTCACCCCATAAAAGACTTGGACTGGAAGAACAGTGAAGCTGTCCTGGCTATAGGCCTGTTGTTTTTAGTGTGACAGAGTGGCTTGTGGTTTCTGAGTGGTCATTTATCCCCCATGGCACCTCTTTGAATAGTCAGCTATTTTAGATTACCTACTGATATTCAGGAAGCCTTGGATTCTCTTTTGTTCCAGGCTGACAACATAACTTTTTCACATGATCTTACTTCTTTCCAAGCATCCTGAGTGCAGATGGACTAGTAGAGGAGAAAAAAGAGGTGATCAAGTTACAGTCATGACTGATACTAACCCATCTCATAATCATGGTAGTGCATGTCCTAAACATGAGGTTGCCCCTATGCTTAATAGGCAGTTTATATGATATAATTTAAAGTATTCTCAAGATGCTCCCTCTATCTGCTAACTGATGCTTAGAAAACAATCATCACAACTTCATTTCTTTACCTTAAGGCTTTGACCCTGGTAAAAAAATTATTAATGTCCACCTGAGGAATGGAATTAGATTTAGATACAGAAGAACTTGGGTTGGAATCACAGTTCTTTCTACATGCTACTATTTCTATGAAGTAATGCAAGCACTTAATTTACTTGGACCTCAGTTTCCATATCTATAAAATGACAGAGTGAATTAAACAATTCCTAGGGTCCCTTCTAGTTCTAAATTTCTGATAATATGGTTTATGCCTCAGTGTCAATATGTTTTATATCCTTTCTTTTCATAGAGAGACTATTATTAAGCTCTGGGTTGGACAAAGAGTACCCACTGAGTTTTGCCTTCTGTGGCTAAACTTTTTGAGAAATTAATCTACAACAAGCATTTCCATTTCCTCTCCTCCAGTTCCCTTCTTAGCCCTATACAATCTGGTTTATGATCTCATCATTCCGCCAAAACTGCTTTCTCTAAAGATTACCAGGGCCAGCTAGGTGGCACAATGAATAGAGCACTGACCCTGGAGTCAGGAGGTCCTGAGTTCAAACCTTGGGCAAGTCACTTAATCCCAATCACCTTCCAAAAAAAAAGAATATATCCTTTGGGGCAGCTAGGTAGTGCAGTGAATAGAGCACTAGCCTTGGAGTCAGGAGCACCTGAGTTCAGATCCAGCCTCAGACACTTACACACAAAATCTAGCCATGTGACCTTGAGCAAGTCATTTAACCCCAATTGCCCTCCAAAAAGAAAAAAAAAACAAAAAAAGATTACCAATGATATCTTAATTGCCAAATCCAATGACCTTTTTTCAATCCTTCTCTTTCTTGCCTTATCTGTAGTCTTTGACACTATTGATCACTCTTTTCTTGATACACTCTTTTCTCTAGCTTTTCAGAAAACCACTCTTATGGTTCTGCTCCTGCCTATCAGACCACTCCTCAGTCTCTTTTGCTGGATTTTTATCCAAGTCTTGCCTTCTAACCATAGATATCCCATAGGACTCTGTCCAGGGCTATCTTCTTCTTCACTTGGTGACCTTGTCAGTTCCCATGGATTTAATTGCCATGTCTCTGCTGATAATTCACCTTGCCCTTACCTCTCTGGTGACCTTCAGTTGCACATCCAGTCACACTGTCTAGATTTCCCTGTATTTTCCTTCTGACCCTGACTCCTCTCCCAATTTCCCTATTATTGTCAAGAGCACCTCCAAATTTCCAGCTCCACAGGTTCCCAGCCTAAGTGTAATCCTTGACTTTTCACTGTATCGTACCCTCCATATCCAATCTACCATCAAAGGCTGTTACTTTCACCTTTGCAACATCTTTTGAATATGCCCCATTCCTATTGCTACCACCATGGTCCTCATCACCTCACATTTAGACCATTTAAGTAGTCTACTGGTCAGCCAATCTTTTTTCAAGTCTATCCCTACTTTAATCTAGGATCCATTCATTGTTACAGTGATTTTCCTAAAGTTCAGGTTCAATCACATTATCTCCATACTCAATAAATTCTACCATCTTCTTATCACTTCCAGTATCAATACAAAACTCTTTGCTTGACATCCAAAATTCTTCATACTAGCTCCCAACCCCCCCCCCCCTTTTAGTCTTCTTACACTTTACTCATTGCTAGGTATTCCTCTTCAATCCAGGGGTGCTGGACTCCTTGCTATTCCATGAACAGGATACTCTTATCTCTCAGCCTTAGGAATATTTTCCGTCTCTTATGCCTGGAATGTTCTACCTCCTCATTCCTGATTATTGACTTCCTTTAATTCCTATTTAAAATCCCATCTTCTAAGGAAAAGTTTCCTAATCTCTCTTATCTCTAGTGCCTTCCTTTTGTTAATTATTTCCTATTTATCTTATATGTGGCTTTTTTATATTTGTTTTATTGTCTCCATCATTAGATTGTGAGTCCTTTGAAGGCAGGGACTCTCTTTTGCTTCTTTTCATATGCTCAGCACTTAATACAATGCCTGATACACAGTAGGCATTTTAGGCAGGCTTATTAATGACTGAGTTGGCATGTAGTGTCTGAGAGCACAGCAAATAGACCAAGTACACTGGAAGTTTGCCAGCTTCATTATTTTGTTTATGGCTGGCCTTCTGCCAGCTAAATTACCTTCCCTCAAGACTGATCTCCTTGGGCAGTCACCAAAAAAGTGCTAAGTCTAGAAATGCAAATTAAAACAACTTTGAGGTACTATCTCATATTTATCAGATTGGTTAATATGATAGAAAAGGAAAATGATAAACGTTGGAGAGGATGTGGGAAAATTAGGATAGTAATGCACTCTTGGTAGAGTTGTGAACTGATCCAAATATTTTGGAGAACAATTTGGAACTATGCCCAAGGGGTAATCAAGCTGTGCATATCCTTTGATCCAGCAATAAATTTGTATTCCAAAGAGATCATAAAAAAGAGAAAAGAATCTACACATACAAAAATATTTATAGTAACTCTTTGTGGTAGGCAAAAGATTAGAAATTGAGAGGATGCCCATAAATTGGGGGATGACTGAACAAGTTGTGGTATATGAATGTGATGGAATACTATTGTGCTATAAGAAATGATAATGGGGGCAGCTAGGTGGTGCACCGGCTCTGGAGCCAGGAGGACCTGAGTTCAAATCCGGCCTCAGACACTTTACACAATTACTAGCTGTGTGACTTTGGGCAAGTCACTTAACCCCAACTGCCCTCCAAAAAAACCCCCAAAGAGTAAAAAACAAACAAAAAAAGAAATGATGAACAGGAAGATTTCAGAAAAAACCTGGAAAGACTTACATGAACTGATGCAAAGTGAAGTGAGCAGAAGCAAGGGAATGTTGTACACAATACCACCAACATTGTGCAATCATGAATGACTTAACTCTCCTCACCAATACAATGATCCAAGACAATTCCAAAAGAATCATGATGGAAAATGCTGCCCATGTGCAGAGAAAGAACTGCTGGAGTTTGAATGCAGCTTAAAACATACTATTTTTACTTTTTTTCCATGTTTTTTCTCATTTGCCCTCTTTTTCTTTCACAAAATGACTTATATATAAATGTTTTATATGATTGCACATGAATAACATATATCACATTCATTGTTTACCATCTTAGGGAGGGAGAAAATTTGGAACTCAAAATTTTGAGAAAAAAGAATGTTAAAATTGTCTTTATGTATAATTGGAAAAATACTATTTAAAAATAAAACAATCCTATGGGTAAAGGGAAAAAAGGTGTTAAATCTCATACTCAACAATAATCCCATATCTCAAATCCCTAGATTAGAGAAAACATCTCCCAAATTTTGTCTGGCTAATATACACTTATGTTGCATTCTGCTTTATATCCAACAGATGAATTAAACATCTAAATCTTCTGCCCATTAGAAAACAAACCAGGAACATGAATAAATAAATAAGCAGATAGATAAATAAATAGATCAATAAATAAATAAGCAAGTAAATAAGCAGATAGATGAATGAATAAATTAAACAAACAAACAAATTAATACATGTTGTAGATATGAGCAGTGTTTACTGGTGAACTGAGAGGAGGACTAAGAGTTGTTATATGAGAATTTGGATTTATTAATTTTGAATACCAAAAGCCTATGGAGCAGCCTAAGGGAAAGTTTAATATTAAGTCTCGAGGCTATTAGGTTTATGAGACAAACGGAATTATCTGTTTCCTTACAGCACCATAGGCCACTTAAATATTCTCCCTTTATACATATGATATTGTGTGTATCACTAGGAAAAAAATTCCTAGGAATGGATGCTATCCATTTCATGCAAGGCACAAGGTGTTCTCTATATCTTGATCTACTTTGGAGTGTTCCATGACTCATATCATATCTGCAACTACCTCTTTGTCTCTGTTTACTAGCTCTCATCTGAAATCCCTCAGAAATCCAAAGTTTTTGTAAGGGCCAATAGTTGGGGGACAGAAAGACTCCCCTCTTTTCTGAAGTCATATGTGTATGGCGAACTCTATGCAAAAGCTTTGGAAAGATGTGGGGAAGGCTTAAGAGGTCCCTAAAACCTTTCAAATTCCTCTCCCACTGCTTTTTTCCCTTTCATCAGTGAAAAATTGCTTATAATGCAATAAAAACAAGGTGTTCTAATTAAACAGATTTGTTTACATCTTATGGCATGAAAAACTAATTCAATCTGATATACTGTGTATTCCTGCTGTACTTTCTTGTTTTCTTTTTCTATAAAACTGCCCATTTTAAAGTAGTATTTTACTTAAGCATCTTAAAAAGTACCTTTGATTAAAAGTAGGCAAGTGGTTCCCATTTCCTGGATATTTCAAAGTATGGTGCGAATGTGGAAAAAAGTAGAAAGGAAACACAGGCAGGGTGATATATCATGGAATTTCACCCTTTATGTTTGCTACACATTAGAAGATTGGAATCTGGGAGGCCATAGCACTAAGGCTAAGGCAATATCTTGTAAGGTAAGGTTTGCACCTGAATAGGGTTGAGAAGCAGAGTGGAGGAAAGAGCATAGGATATGGACTGTGGAATCCCAAGTATTGAGCCTTTTGGGATGGAAAGAATCATTTAGAAAGGCTCTTCTCTGGAAGGGATTGGATCCCTGATAGTACAAAGAGCCTACAAACCAAATAATCTCAGTTGTTGAATACTCTCACTGACTCATCACATCATAAATGGAGCTGAAGCAAAGTATAGTCCTTAGACCTGGGAGCCTCTGGTCCAATAGGAAGAGAAACCTCTGTTAGTAGCAGGGAAATCTCAGCAGTCCAGAGAGATAAATAAATATGTCTCTTCCATATTTTAAGGACTCAATCCATGATGAAAAATAAATGAAGATACCTAAAATAAACTAGAGCACCAATAAATATATAAATTGAGAGACAATACCAATAGTCATTGTAGTACAATCAATCAAGCATTTATTAATCACCTACTCTTTACAGGGTACTGTGCTATGCTCTGGGTACACAAAAATAATGCAAAGAACAGTTCTTACTGAGGGAGTTTGTCTTCTGTGCAAATTAATTGAATATTAAAGAAGAACACAGATGTCATATAATGAATGTTACAGTCAACATTAATCCTGGTAAGGCAATTCAATTGCTGTCATAGCATAACTGAGCTATTTCTTCACTGACTCAATTGAGATTCCTTTTTGAACTTGATAGCCAGGCCAAACTGCTCTCCTCATAAACCCCCTTTGCATGGTTAACCCTCTAGTGGGTAAGGGGTAATTATTGAAATGGGTGGGGTTATTTTCTGAGCATATTTGTTAGTAGGGGACAAATTACTAAGGCTGATATATCCCCTTTGAAACTCTCTCCACCATATACATATAAACATATTAGACTAATCTCTATCTCCATGCCTTGACTCATAAATGTCTTCCACTACAATTTCCCACTTTTTCAAATTCTGTTGATACCTCAAAGGTCCGCATCCTCCATATATTTTTTTCTTGCTTATAATGTTGTAGTATTTAAAGCAGAAAGGGACCTTAGAGGTCAACTTTTTTCATCATCTCATTTTATAGATGAGGAAACCTAAATTCAAAGCAGCCCTCTAGCTCATCTATGGTCACATAGGCAATAAAAATGAAATCTGTATTTGAAGATGAATCCTCTTGACTCAACAGCTATGTTTCTTTATGCTACACCGTAATTCTCTTCTATTCCATGCCAAAGTCATCCTATGTCCTCTAGTTATATGGCAAATATATTTTATTTGTTTTTTCAACATTTTCCATCTACTAAGTTCCCTCAGGATAAACCTTACACTCTACTTTATTTCTTCCTTTTTTTCTTCTTGAGGGATAGCTGGGGATAGACACTCAACAAAAACTCACTTCTTGACAGATTGATTAAGGTCCAGTAATTTGAGAATTCATTCATCAGACAGTTATTAAGTGCACATAATGTGGGAAACAAATGAGTGAGATAGTTTCTGGAGAAATTTCTAGCCCATAATCTCCACAAAGGTGAGATTGGTTTTTACCAAAATCTCTTTAAAATATTAGGTCTCTTCTAGAACTTAGAAAAATCTCTGAAAGTGGTAACCAATTTAAAATGTTTGTTGAATTTTTATGAATGTTACAAAGCAGTGTTGCTGGGCATTTTTGTTTGTTTGTGTTTTTTGCTAAGGTAATAAAACAGACTGTGATCCTCCATCTCTGTATCCCCTTATGAAGAGAGGGAGTCTCATCAGGGGAATGAATATCAGTTCTTCCCTTCTATTTAATATCTGGAGCAGCCAGAGTAATAATGGAAAGATGGCTTCATACTCCTTTCAGCCTCAGAGCTGAACATGTAAGACAAATGACCCAAGAAAAGTGTCTAATATAAAAGGGAGAAAAAAACCAATGTTTGGGCCATAGCAAGCCATTTCCAGGGAAAATGTAGCTCCCTTGGGGTCTAATTAGCCACTTTCAGGATATGGGAAGACTAAACAAGAATAAGGAGGAGAAGAATATGAATTTGTGAAATTTGTAAAGAAGATTCTCCCACATTCACTTCCATTGTCACCCTAGTACTTATAGGATGATCAAGTCTATCATACCCTTCCTAGTGTGAAAAAACTTCCATAATCTTCTCACCTCACCTTTCAATTCAGTCCAAAACTGTAAAACAACTACTGTGCTTAAGACACTGTACTAGTTAAGGATTGGAGAAATAAGACATAGAATCTACTCTTAAAGACACTAAAACCTCATATTTCTGTTGTACTTTGAGATTTACAAGTTACACTATGAGGTAATTAATTAGGTGATGCAAATATTATTGTAGTTTTTTTTTTCTTTTTTAAGATAAGGAATCAGAGGTCTTAGCACTTAAATGATTTGACCAAGGTCTCATACCTAACAAAGCTCAGAGCTTGTAGGTGAACTAGAATAACAGAAATATAAAATTATATAGTTGAAAATGAGCTCAACCTTGCCTGAAAAAGTATACCTATATAATGTACTGAATCGGGACATATCCAGTCTTCAAATGAGAGAAAAGAACCCATTATCTCCTGAGCCATATCATTCCTCTTTTGGATCTTTCTATTTTCCAACCCTTAGGATAGAACTAAATGCATATTAATGTTTTAAACATTTTAATTTCTTATTTATTTTTAACATTCTTTTCTTTTAAATTTTGAATTCCAAATTCTCTTCCTCCTTACATGCCTTCCACCACCCACTAAGAAGGCAAGCAACATGATATCAATTATACATGTGAAATCATGCAAAACATATTTCCATATTAGCTGCATTTCAAAAAAAGCAAGAAAATTAAGCAAAGTAAGAACATTATACTGTACTCAGATTCATCAATTCTCTCTTTGGAGGTGGATAGCATTTTTTGATAATGGGTGCTTTGGAATTACCTTGGATTATTTATTGATCAGAGTAGCCAAGTCTTTCATAGTTGATTATCATTACAACATTGCACAATGATCTCCCTTTTCTTCTCTCTTCACTTGCATCATATATATAGTTTATATAGGTTGTGCCATTTTTTTTCTGAAACAACCTTCCTCATCATTTCCCATGACACAATGCTACTTTATCAGAATCATATGCCTCAACTTATTTAGCCGTTCTGTAACTGATGAGCATCCCCACAATTTCCACTTTTTTGCTACCACAAAAAGAACTGCTATACATATTTTGTTTTGTACATTGTAAATTTAGGCCCTTTTCTTTTGATCTTTTAGAATATAGACCTACTAGTGCTATTACCAGGTCAAAGGGAATGCACTGCTTTATATCCCTTTGAGCATAGTTATAAATTGTTCTACAGAATGGTTGAGGCAGTTCAATATTCTTTCAGAAGTTCATTAGTATATCTATTTTTCCCTCATTCCCTCTAGCATTTGTCACTTCTGATAGGTTTGAGGTGGTACCTCAGAGTTGCTTTAATTTGCCTTTCTCTAAAAAATATTGATTTAGAGCATTTTTAATATGACTATATATAGCTTTAATATTTTCTTATGAAAAATGCAAGGTTATGTCTTTGACCATTTATCAATTGGGGGAATGGCTCTTATTTTTACAAATTTGACCCAGTTCTATACTATATATATATATATATATATATATATATATATATATATATATATAT
>NW_027185712.1:13261726-13282089 GCF_028583685.1 Petaurus breviceps papuanus | reverse complement strand
TATATATATATATATATATATATATATATATATATATATATATATATCTGTGTGTGTATAATTTGAGAAATGAAGTCTGTATCAGAGAAACTTGCTGTAAATTTTTCTTTATATTTCTTTATATTACTTTATTATTTATGGTATTTTAGCATAATGTAGTTTCCCTGATTATCTCCTTTAATTACATATGTTTTTGCTTTTGCTGTCTGTGATCATAATTGCTACCCCTACTTTTTTATTTCTTCATCAGAGACATATTAGATTCTGCTCCATGTCTTTATTTTAACTCTGTGTGTCTTTGTTTCAAGTGTGTCCCTTGTAAACACCATTGGTTAGGTTCTGCTTTATAATCCATTCTTCTATTTGCTTCCATTTTATGGATGAGGTTCACATTCATAGTCACGATTACTGTGTATTTCCCTTCATCCCATTTTCTTCTGTTTGATCCTCTCTTTCTTTTTTCTCCTGTCCCTGTCCAAATTATTTATTTTCCCCTAATCACTGCCTCCCTTAATTTGTCCTCCCTTTTATCATTCCCAACTTCCTTTCTGTTATCCTCTCCCCCTCATATTTCTCTGTTGATTGTTACATTTCCATACACAACTGAGAGTGTGTATAAATACACATACATATGTGTGTGTATGTGTGTGTGTTTTATTCTATATCTGAACCAGTTCCTGTGAGAATGAAGTTCAAGTATTGGTGACCAGCTACACACCCATCATTTTCCCTTCCACTAAGATAGCTCTTTCTTGTGTCCCTCTTTTATGTGAGAAAAACTTACCCATTCTACCTCTCTCTTCCTTTTTTTCCCAGGGCCTCCCTCTTTCTTACCCCTTCATTTTTTTTGGTAGATCATTTCAACATAAGCAACTCATACCCATTCCCTCCATCTATATTAACTCCTTCTAATGATCCTAACAATGAAAAAAGTTCATAAAAGTTACATGTATCATCTTCACATATAGGAATTAAAAAAGCTTAACCTTATTGAATCTCTTATGATTATACTTTCATATTTGCCTTGTTATATTTCTCTTGAGTCTTCTGTTTGAATGTCAAAATTTCTATTCAGCTGTGGTTTTTTCCATCAGGAATGCTGGAATATCCTACATTTCATTAAACATCCATTCTCTCCCTGAAGGATTACACCCTGTTTTGATGGGTAAGTTACACATGGTTGTAATCTTAGCTCCTTTGTCGGCAATGTCATATTCTAAGTTCTCCTCTTCTTCAACATGGAAGTCACTAAGTTTTGTGTGATTCTGACTGTAGCTCCACAATATTGATTTTTTTTCTTTCTGTCTTCTTGAAGTATTTTATCTTTTATCAGTGAGCTCTGGAATTTGACTATAATATTCCTGGGAGTTTTTATTTTGAAATCTCTTTCAGCAGGTGATCAGTGGATCCTTTCATTTTCTATCTTGCCCTCTAGAACTAAGATATCAGGGTAGTTTCATGAAATGTGCTGTTTAGGCTCTTTCTTTGATAACAGCTTCCAGGTAGCCCAACAAGTCTCAAATTATCTCACCTCAATCTATTTTCCAGGTCAGTTGTTTTTCTGAAGAGATTCTTTTCTTCAGCGAATTTTTGTACCTCCTTTTCAAATTGACCAATTCTGTTTTTTTAAAGGAGTTATTTTCTTCAGTATTTTTGTTGTGCTTCTTTTACCAAGATATTAATTTTATGTTCATAACGTTCTTGCCTCACTATCATTTATTTTTTCTTCCCAGTTTTTCCTCTTCCATTTTTATTTCTTTGTTTAATTTTTCTAGGAATTCTTGTTGGATTTGGGGCCAAGTAACATTTTTTTTGAGGCATTTTTGCATCTGTTTTTCAGGTTGTTGTCTTCTTCTGAGTTTATGTCTTGATCTTCCCTGCCACTGTAGTAGCTTTTTATGGTTAACTTTTTTTTTTTTGGTTATTGTTGTTTACTCATTTCCTCACCCTATTTCTTTTTTTTCTTTTTTTTTTTTAAAGCAATTGGAGTTAAGTAACTTGCTCCAGGTTACACTGCCAGTTATTTCTGGGTGTGGTGCTAAGTATCTGAGCCCGAATTCGATCCCAAGGTCATCCCAACACTGGGGCCAGTACTCTTACTCACTGAGCCACCTGGCCACCCCTAAGCAATTGGGGTTAAGTAACTTGCTCAAGGTTACACGGCCAGGTGTTTCTGGGTGGGTGCTAAGTGTCTGAGCCCGGATTCGATCCCCAGGTCATCCCGACACTGGAGCTGGTGCTCTTACTCGCTATGCTACCTGGCCGCCCCACCTCCTCACCCTATTTCTTGATTTAGAACTTTATCTTAGAGTTGGGCTCTGCTCACTGTATCAGCAATGCCATATTCACAATGCCTATAGAGATTACAAATATGCTGATATAATTATCCATCACAAAATACGTCAGGTTTGCCATTTGGGGAAATAAACTAGAAAATTTATTAAGATACCAAAAGACTGAGTCCCAAAACCAGAAAGTGAAAGCCATCAGAGTAGTTATGATATTGGCACAGGTAGATAAAGTAGAAAGCACCCACATTTTCAAGCCTTTAAAACAGAACAGGCTACCTCAGGCAAAGGTCCTCCTCTCCCCACTCACAGCAACCACCCAGTGTCCTGGAAGCGTGCTCCCAGCAGCTCCCGCCTGGCAGTGCTCAGCAGGAGTCCTTAGCAGAAAGTCCTGCTCCCAGCAGCTCCTGCTCCTGGCAGTGCTCAGCAGGAGTCCTAACTCAAAAAAAAAAAAAAAAAAGGGCGCTGCCGCTGCCTCTGCTGCTGCCGCAACCGCAACCGCAACCACAACCGCAACCGCCGCCAACCGCCAACCGCAGGACCGTTAGCTCGGCTTTCACTTTTTCTCGCTTTCCACTTTCTCTTGCTCTGCTATGTCAGCACGTCCATGGGGCACGGAAGATCTTTAAATCCCATAACCCTTACACTCACCCACCTCAGGATGGGGAAGTCATGTCCCAAGCTTTAGGTTTTTTGTTCTGTTGTTTTTAGAGCTAGTTCTGGGGGTTTGCAAGTTTTTGATGCTTCCAAGGTGGAGAAATCCTGGAAAGGTGAGGTCACTGCTCTCCTAATCTTTGTTCTGGTCTTTACCCAGAAAAAGCCCCTTGTCCTTTGCAGCCATAAGTGCTAGTACTCATCTTTGCTTTGGAACTGTGACCAGGAACCCTTTTCCTTTGTGACCAAACCCCAGTACTCCTTTCCACCCTGGAACTGTGACCCAGAATTGCATATGGGTATTAGAGTTGCCAGTTGGCATGGGCTACACCCAGTGACAACAAAGGATCCCTTGTAAACTCTTTCTGACCAGTTTTTTGACCCCTTTACTCTCTTTGGGATGAAAACTCTTAAAGCTGCTGCTGCTTCAGCAGCCTACTGTTGACACCTGCTGTGTATATGGGTTATGCACAGGCCACCACCTAGGAGTTATAGATTTCTTCTGCCTACCTCTTAAGTTTTCTTAGGCTAGAAAAATGTCTCACCCTGACCTTTTGTTAGCTCTGCTACTTCAAATCTTGATTTGAGGTATTATTTTAAAGTTATTTGGAAGAGAATATTGTGAGAATCTAGTTGGGTGGCTTCCCCTAGTCCACCATCTTGGATCTACAACATATTAAGTTTTAATAACTGCTTGTTGACTAACTTAGACCAAGTTTAATTAATTTCTTTGGAACTTTTACCACTTGATACTAATTCTCACTTTCTGGGGCTTCTGATGTTTTCAGTACAACAGAAAAGAAATATAGTATGATATCTTAAAGGGATGGCAGGGTTAAGAGAATGGGTTTTTATGAATTGCAAGGAATTTTCATGTTTATAAATAACAAGGAAGGAACAAGTGGATAAGGAGAGTTTTAAATGGAGGGAGTAAGGAGAAAAGAGAGAAAGAAGGGGAAAAATTTCTGAGAAAAAATGAAAAGAGATGGGTTCAAGAGAACAGGAAAGAAGATGATCCCAGTTAAGAAGAGGTCCATGTCTTTTTCAGTGAATGCAGTAACAGAGAAGAGAATGAAGAACAATATATAAGGATTCTGAAGTTTAGAGGAGACAACATTGAGTTCATAGCAGATGGTTTTCATTTTCTCATTAAAATAGGTAAAAAAAAGTTGGAGGGATATTGGACTAGGAGAATAAATAGGGAAGGAATGATTGAAGGATGAAACTAGTTTTAACATAAATGAGACAGAAGGGGCAAGATGGCATCAAGAAATGGAAGGAGAGGATCAGGGAGAAGGATTTTTAAGTTCACCATCAAGGAGGTTGTATTCTTAAGGGTAATGATGAGATTTAAGATGTAAACCTCTGATTGGAGAATATAGTCATTAGCTCCAAACCTCCACTCAGGGAGGAGACCTAGTATAGTATTCTACTCAGTTCCCATGAGTTCCTCTGCTTTTGGACTTTCTTGGTTTCTCCATCATGCCTTTATGATTCAGAAAACCCACCACCAGAAAATCTCATTAACCTGCAAGATTGAATTAGCTTTAGTACTTACATCTCATCAATACTCTCTCCCTCTCTAATTGGACCCTATGATTCAAGAGAAGAACTATGAACTCCAAAATTTTCATTTAAGGAGGAGGTCCAGGATATTTTTCTCTCCATTTCTCACCAGCTGGGCTGATCTTGGAATTCTTTGAACTTTTCCAGCATGTCCTTAAGTGGTATACCTTCTTATTTTCTCCCCTTACTTTTCAGCTTCCTTTTGTGTATTGTCTTCTCCCATTATATTCTAAGTGCCTTAAAGGCAGAGACTTTTTCTTTATTTGTATTTTCCCCCAAGACTTAGCACAGTGCCTGGCACATGGTAGGTTTTCACAAATATTTATTGGATGACTATCTATCTTGGGTATCTGAGGTGAAGATACTGATAACTGAGGAAATGATGAATTGGGAGGCCAGGGAGTTAAAGTGTTCATGGATATGCATAGCAAACTCCCTATATAGTAGTAACAGGAATGATGAGGAAGACTTTGAGCCAAGAATGGAACATCTTGAGCAAGGAGGGAGTATGATCTGGAAGCTAGTAAATTATTATGACTATGATATACGCCAGGTGAGAGAGACAGATGGTGTGACCCTTAGAGCAAGAAAGGTTGCTGAGTGAGGCTGGCAAAAAGGATAGTTTAGAAATAACAATGAAAAACAAGGAATATGACCATGCCTTTCATTGGTCCAATACTTGGTGGAAGGTTTGGGAGATAGGTAGGATCATGAGAGAAGGGGCAAGCAGTGCTGTAGAGGGCTGTCAATGTTGGAGTATTTTCCAAAGTAAGCAAGGTTTTCATAAGCTCAGGATGATGGAAATAATGTAACAGGTGAAGAGTTTTAGAATGAAGGAGATAGTGTTACCCTTGTCCCCTTCTCTACAGCTGATGACTTCCTTCTGATAATACCTGGCACTCAATATTTGCATCTTGCATGCTAATAATGGTTTGCCTACTTTCTACCTCATTGGAATATGAGCTCCTTGAGGGCAAGGACTGTGATTTTGCATTTCTTGGTATCCCTAGTGTTCAACAAAATGCTTAACACATTTATTATTGTTCAGTCATTTTCAATTGTGTCAACTCCTTGTGATGCCATTTGGAGTTTTCTTGGAAAAGATTCTGCCATTTCCTTCTCTGGCTCATTTTCCAGATGAGGAAGCTGAAGCCAACAGGGTTAAGTGATTTGCCCAGGGTCACACAACTAGTAAGTGTCTGAGGTCAGATTTTAACTCAGGAAGAGGAGTCTTTCTGACTCCAAGACCTCCACTCTATCCACTGCACCTCCTATTTGCCCCACTTGACACATAGTAGGGGCTTAATAAATTCTTGTTGACTCACTGTTACTGACAGAGCCTGAGCTATAGAGAGGGAAGAATGTGAATGGGGAGGCTGAGAAAGATGTGTTGCTTGGAGGGGGGTAAAACTGAGATGGAAGTAGCAGGGAGAAAGACTTTTTTGACTCAGAAGCAGTAGATAGAAATTCTGAGTCATAAGGATAACAGGAATAGGGCCATCTCCATGGGATGGATGGAGAACCAATTGATCAAGACCATCATTCTCTAAGTTCCTCCAAGATGACAGCACCTAACTAACAAATACATTATTTTGGAAGTGAATCAGTGGTGAAGAAATTGAGGTACCATATGGTACAAGGGAACACATTTTTTTTTGTTTTTGTTTGTTTTAGGATGGGAGTCCAATTAAATATAATAAAATGGGAGAACAAGGAAGGATCAAGAGTCTAAAGGTTGGTAAAAAGCAGGTTCAGGAGTTATGAGGCTATAAGAGAAGTGGAAAGACAAGTGGATGTGATTGCAGAGTAGAATTCCAGGTCTTGAAATAGGTACAATTTTAGTGATGATGAGATCTCTCTCACTCTACTTTTATTTCACCCTCTTCCCTGACTCCAATCTTCCACTCTAGACTTGGGTTCAAATCATAAATTTGATGTGACTATCAGAAAGCCAGACCTTTCAGACCTTCATTTTCCTTGCCTATAAAATGGGTAAAATACCCACATACTACTGTTGGGAAGATCAAATGAGAAAATATGCATAAAGTGCCAGATAATACTATAAAAATGTCAGGTATCATCACTGTCTTAATCATTATAATCATAATTATCACAATGATCATTATTGTCTTCCTATACCAGTTCCACTCTCACTACTAACTCTTTGCCTATTCTCCCCTTTATGAAATAACCTCTTCCTCACCTAACCATACTCTACCCATCATTTAAGGTCATTGACAACTCCATCTTCCTCCAGGAAAGCTTTCCTGACTTTTCTAGTCCTTACTAACCCCACTCCACACCCTTTTCTCACTTTTGAGAGCACTTTGTCTAAGCATTTTGTTATATATTTTCATTTGCATAATTATTTCTTAATTCACATTTTTTTCTCCTTTGAATGAACCTTGTCTGCTCCTCAAAATTATGGAGTATGTCTTCTCATCCCCCACAGTGAGTATAACAGGACACAGAACATAGTTGGTATATTGATAATGTCCATTAATCAATTGATTGATGAACATAGACTTAATCCATTAGTTGCATCATTTAAAAGATGATAGTTAAGAAAAAGCAAAGCTGGATATTTTATAAAACAAAATTTAAATACAGTGTATATATGTTCTAAAGTTCAAATATAGTATTTATGTCAGTTAATAGAACCAAGTAGAATAATAATCACTCATATTTATACAGCTCTTTAAAGCCCACAAAACATTTTATGCACATTATCTCTTTTAAGTATCCTCTGAGGTATATACACTATGTATATATACCATATACACTACATATATATATATATATATACGCTATTATTGCCATTTTACAGATAAAGAAACCTAAGCTATCAGAGGTAGTCATAAAAAAACAACCATCAGAAGTGGGACTAGAACCCAGATAATCCTGACTCAGTTTTCAACTCTCTACTTATCAGCAAAATTCTGTGTTAGACAAGATCTCAGAAGTCATTTAGGCCAAACTTTACTGAAATCATAGATCACTTCTATAATTCCCTAGACAAATGATTATCATCTTTCTGTATGAAGATTTCTAATATTAAGGAGCCCATCATACCTTAAAACAGCCTATTTGATTTTGACCCAGATCTGAGTGTTAAGGAATTTTTATATCTGTTGAACTGAAATCTACTTTCATGCAACTTATTTCCAGTGGTCCTAGCACTATTTTCGGAGGGTTGAGCAACATAAATGAAATCTCCTTTCCATAGGACAATCTTTCAAATACTTGCAAACAGACATCAAATTTCTTCTTTTATATCTCCTGTTTTCTCCCACTTAGACCTCTCCAATTCCTTCAATGATACTTGTATTCCATGATTTTGTATTTCTTCATTCTTGCAGTCATTCATTTATAGGCACACTCCTTTCTGTCATTTTTTTCTTTAAAATGGGTTGCCCAGAACTGGGCATAATATCAAGATGTGATCTTACCAATAGACTACAATGATAGGAAAGAGTGAAAAGGCAAGGACAAATTTTTTTCTAAGTTCTTATGTTTTGATGTCACAATTTATATTTACTTGATTATTCTGCATCATTTTTAGAGAAAGCAATAACTTAGCCTGGATCCTTGCTATGAAATTCAAGACTTGTTAGGTATTTAAATAAATATGTCTTTAATTACTAATGGTCACCAAGGGCTTATAAATCAAATTACAACAGAAATTTTTTAAGGTCTTCTTGTATGAAGTATATACCGAATCATGGAATCTCATAATTTCCGTCAGAAGTGAAGTCAAAGGTCACCTAGAGAATTTTTTTTTGTTTGTACACCCCAGCTGAAAGCAAACAAAAATCCTCTAATTATACCTCCAATATGTGTATACATCTTTACAAGATATGTATGTATATAGATGCATATGTATCATATTAATGATTATGCACATTATAAAATTTTAATAGATAGGGCAAAAAGAGGTAGTAGCATTTATTTCTAAATGTGATAGGGAGCCCCTAGAGTTACTTGAGCAATAGAGTGACAAGACTGACCTTGGCCTTTAGGAAAATCACTTTGACAACTGAATGGAGAAGAGATTGGAGTCAGGCAGGGTTCATTGAAGGGAGTCCCATTGTCCAGCCAAGAAGCAATGTGGGTTGGAACTATGATGGTGGCTTTACGAATAGTGAGAAGAAGACAGATTATAGAGAGATGTTATATAGAGAGAAACCACAAGTTTTAGAAAATTCATTGGTCATGTTGGATGAGTTTATGCAAGGAGTCAAGGATGGCACTGAAGTTGAGAACCTGAATTACTAGTAGTCTGCTCAAAGATAAGAGGGAACCTTATGATTTTTACTTCATTAAAAATGAGATACAGATTGTAAACTATCCGTGCCTGATCATCCCGTGCAACTTATTGTGACTCTCTAAAAATAAAAGGAGGTGTGGGCTGAGGGTTTTTGCTCATTGACCCAGAACACAGTGCAGGCCAAAGGACACAGAGCTTGTGCTGACTTTAGCCCTAAGATATGCTAAGGGTAGGAGTAGGGAATTTCCCCAACACTACCTACACAGCTGATGGCCAGGAGGGTAAGGACATTGAGGTTAGGCTGTGACAGGCTCGTTCCAGGGCAGAAAGAGTGATTAGGGACTTCCACAGGAGACAGATGGGGTAGTATGACTGTGTTGAAAGCAAACCCCACAGCTGGCAATCATGGGAGGATAAAATGCAGCCCATCTCCCCATCATCTAGTTGGTTGATTTCTTGCAATCATGCCTTAGCTCCCCACGAGACTGGGTCCTCACCTTTGAGACTACTGATCTAGATAACAGAAAGACATGATAATCATTCTTTCCTGCATTGCATAGGTCAAAAAACTACTCTAGGTCCCGTTATTTCAGGACATTTTCTGTTATATGGAATGAGTTACAAAGGAGAGAATGTGTGGGCAGTGTGTCAGAACAATCAGAAAAGCTCTGTTACTACAGGTGTGTTGATACAAGCAGCAGTATCAAACTCTAACTCCAGTAATCCATATGAATAGAACCCAGTGGCCTCATAAATTCAGGTACCACAAACTCTAAATTCATGACAATTGAATCAGCACACGGGCAGCCTTACACAAAGGCAGTGTAGATCACTACCTACATGATGCTAATTTGGGCAAAGAGAAATGGGGTACAAAGGCTCCCTGACTCCAAGTTTTTTGACAGAATCACAGAAACTCATATCTGGAAGGTACCATCAGGGGCCATCAAGGCTAACATCTACCCAGACATCTCACCTGCCTCCTCTACAACAGGATCAGCCAGCCTTGGGAAATTTACAATGAGAGAAAACTCACCACTCACTAAAGTAAAACTTTTGGAGAGAACTCCTTTTCAGGAAGTGTTTCCTTAGATCAAAACTAAATTTTTCTCCTTTCCATCTTCCACCATTGTTGCAATCTCTGTCCTCTGGAATCCAATAAAACAAGTTGTATTCTCTCTTCATAGAGATGTGCAGCCCTTCAAATGTTTAACTAATGCTATCATACCTCTTCTGATTATTTTCTTTGCTGTGCTAAAGGTCCCCAAGTTACTTGACTGATTCTTATAATGACTTGTATTTGAGGCCTTTTACATCTTGGTTAGGGGTAGGTAAGGTGTTGCAGTGGATAACGTTCTGAGCTTGGAGTCAGGCTCATCTTCCTGAGTTCAAATCTGACCTCGGTCCCTTACTTCAAAATTCTTTTAAATTTCTTTTTTCTTTTTATTAAATTAAATTGATTTGTTTATTTATTTTAGTTTACAACATTCAGCTCCACAGTCACTTGAGTTTCAAATTTTCTCTCCCTCCTCCTCCCCCCCCCCATCATGGTGGCATGCACTCAAACATAGGATCTACAAATATCTTCACATTAATCATTAGTTAGGTTGTAAAGAAGGAATATAACTGATGGAATGAACAATGGGAAAGAGGAAACAAAACAAAACAAGAAAAAGAAACACAGCAGGTAGTTTGTTTCAATCTGCATTTTTTAAAATTTCTTTAAAATTCTTAGGACAATTAACACTTTAAGCATAGTAAGTATGCTTCCTAGATCAGACCCATGTTCCTTCTAGGCCTTTACCTTGGCTTTAATGGGTGCCAGAAAGATAATTTTAAGGAGTCTTACTTTCCATCTTTCAAAGTATCTTCTTAAGATTATATCCCCTCAACACTCTTCAGTAGACTGCTTAGATCTATCCTCTGGGAATTTTTTGTTTTGCTTTTTGGAGGGCAATTGGGGTTAAGTACTTGCTGAAGGTCACATGGATAGTTTGTGTGTGTGTGTGTGTGTGTGTGTGTGTGTGTGTGTGTGTGTGTTAAGTGTCTGAGGCCGGATCCGAACTCAGGTCCTCCTGGCTCCAGGGCTGGTGCTCTACTCCCTGTGCCACCTAGCCACCCCTCTCTGGGAATTTTTTAAACCCTTACTCAGTCTGTTTTTATTTTGGCCCAAGATCCTAACTGACAGATGAAGTTCCTCACAGTCACTCCTTCTGGAGAAGTGACTGGGCAAGTCCCTTAATCTTATTTTGCTTCATTTTCCTCACCTGTAAAATGAGCTGGAGAAGTAAATGGTAATCCACTCCAGTATCTAATGCTAAATGGGGTCATGAAGAGCTGGATATGACTGAAAACGACTGAACACCACCACCCCTACCACCACCACATCTTGGTTGCTTTCTTCTAGACACTTTCCAATTCATCAATGACCTTCTTAAATGTGGTGTACAAATGTATTCTCATGTACTGGGATGCCCAGTCTAGACAGAACTCTCTGTTTATCTTCCTATACTGATCTGGGCTGGAAATATGTGGACTTTTTTTCCTGTGATTTCCTAATCAGTACTCAGTAGTGCATTCTCTAGATACTTGTAAAGTAATTTTTGTTGTGGTTGAGTCAGCCACATTTCTCCCTGCTACTCCTCTGTCTTGGCTATTTTTCATCTGATGTTTGTAAAGTATGACTACTATTTCTTCAACTTTAAGATTTTATTCTTTTAAAAAATACAAATACCCTCCAGACAATTAACATTTTAAGCTATAGTCTATATATTCTGGAGGGAATACCTTTGAAGAATTGAATCTTAGAAGGAATATGCCACAGGTTTCTCAGAGCCTTTGGGCTGGCTAAAAAGTTGATTTAATAAATCTTTAAGTTCCACTATAATTGTGAGAGACTTGAACATCTGTTATTTCTTTCCATCACTTCTGAATTTCCATGAGACATGTATGTGGCCTCATGATAACTTCTCAAATATACATAAAAGTCCATTATAGCGAACAATGCCTTTTCTAGCACAGTGGTAATGCCCTACTGATTTTAAGTCACAATAAAAATACAAATATTCAAATAAGAAATCAAAATGTTGAAAACACTGAGGAAATAACAGTATGCTTCCTAGATCAGACCCATGTTCCTTCTAGGCCTTGATCTTGGCTTTAATAGGTGCCAAAAAAAAGAAGTGGATAGGTGGTGCAGTGAATAGAGCACCAGCCCTGGAGTCAGGAGGACCTGAGGTCAAATCTGGCCTTAGACACAACACAAAAACTAACCATGTGACCTTGGGCAAGTCACTTAACCCCAATTGCCCTCCAAAAAGCAAAAAAAGAAAAAAAATAGGTGCCAAAAAGATAATTGTAAGGAGTCTTACTTTCCATCTTTCAAACTATCTTCATAGGGTTAAATCCCCTCAACACTCTTCAGTAAACTGCTTAGATCTATCCTCTGGGAATTTTTTAAACCCTTCCTCAGTCTGTTTTTATTTTGGCCTGAGAGCCTACCTGACAGATGATGTTCCTCATGGTCACTCCTTCTGGAGAATTGAGTGGACTATCACATTTTCTACATGTAATCCTCAGATTCTGAACTCCAGGGAATAAGAGAGTTTCAGTATTCAGAATCTGAAAAAAAGTACATAGTCTGGAGCCAAGTCCTGGCACTAAAGAGATGGTTCTGTAGCCTATGATGACATTCTTCTCTTTTTCTCCTCCCCTGTTGCTGAATTAAGAGAGTAGTAGCAGCTTGAGGGCATACATGCTGGTAACTGTAGAGAGATCTGAGGGAGGGACTGATCACCAGAAGAACCTGGAGAGAGCCCAAGAAGGGAAAGACTTGGTATCAGGTAGATAAGTGTAGGTCAAAGTTTTGATGATTTTTTTTTCTTGCATTGGGATGATGACACTCAACAATAAAGAAACATTAGATGGTTCCCCCATTCCTCACCTTGACCCCAAAGTTTGAGAAGCTGAGTGCTTCTGCTAAGAATCTAGGACAAAGTAGTTGTAGGGAGGGAGAGAAAGAAAGAGCACAGAAAGAGAGAAATGGGAAAAAATGGGGGAAGGAAGGAGGGGGTAATAAAGGAGAAAGGAAGAAAGTAAAAAAGAAAAAGAAGAAAATTAGAGAGTCAGAGAAGCACAGAGACAGAGATAGAAAGCCTTGGCCTGTACTTACTATGGAAAAGCTGATAGAGATAGGACTTGTGACTGCCTCCATCTGAGGAATGTTCACACTTGGAACCAGTGATTTATATTAGGGATCTTTAGGACTAATGGTTGTTCATTCAAGGGATTCTATTTTATTTTTTTCCTCTTTTAATAAAAACTTTTTTGTCATAGTGTTATCTGCATGAATACAAGTGAGGTTCTGTTCTTAGTGTTCTGTGAGGTAGGGATTATAGAAATATTGTACAGATGTACTGACTGAAATATAAGAATCAAAGGAAGTGAGAAAATTCTTCCAAGTGCACCTGAATCCTTTGTGATCAATGGTATGTGACACAAGGTTTCTGTTGGAATTGTGTCCACTACTTGGCATTGTCCAGCCACTCTAACCTAACTAGAATGAACAAGGCTGGACTGGATCTGGAGGGTGTGGTGGTGCACAAAGACAGTGACAAGAAGCAGGTGGGAGGAAGCATCTTCTCTGCTTCATCTGTGGGGACCCTGCAGTATGATGAAAACCTTCCCTCCGTGCCATGGAATTCATTTCTCCAAAGTTCCACTCAGCGCACAGCCATTTGTTTCTGCATTGTTTTTATTAAACAAGAAAGGCGAGCTTTATTACTGCGCAAATGAAAGCAGCCGGTGAAGATAGATACTTCCCAGATTCTTATTAATCTCCAAGAGTTATGGGGCTGCCCAAGTCCCACAGAAATTAACATACTCCACAGATTTCTCTCACAGAGTCACAGAGCCTGTGCTACCCGCCTGGCAGGATGAGGGGAGGTCAGAAATGACAACTCTACCCCACAGGATGGCTTTGTGCATTGTTATGTGGCCATGAACATACATACAATTTTCTTATAGTTATGTGAATTACATATGTTCACATGGAAACATTCACAGGTGTAGATAGACACATACTATGCCACAGACTGATCAATCCATAGATTTGTAGAGTCAAGCACAGATCTAACTCTAAAATTCACTTGTACTAGTAAATAAATGCAAGTGCACATATATATGCAGCACCCATGTGTTGCTTGAAACATAGATGTGCAAACATTTGTACAACATGTTTGATTCTCTATTTAGGACATCACCTGAAAGTATAAAGTAGGGATCATTCAATTCCATATTCAAATATTTGAGTACTTAAATACATTTATTATATCTGTATCATGCTTTGTCATGGTTTTTCATCCATTTCATCCATTTTTTCATCCATTATCTTACTTGCACCTCCTAAATGCCTTACTAATTAGATAGCAAAAGTATTAGCATCTCCACTTCAAATGTGAGAAAACTGGAGTCTCCTACCAAGGTTAAATATCTTTACCAAGGTAACAGAGCAAGTGACAGAACTCCAGTTAGATTGCAGCCCGATGTTCTTTTCATAACACCACAATGACTCTTTATATATATTCTTGCCTAGGTTCTGGTAGTATCCACCATGCCACATCTAATATGGAATCTAATATTTGGGTATTCCTGACAAAAAAAGGAAATGGACAACATGTATCATCATAGACAATCAACTTTTCTTAAGTAAGTTTAAACAATGTTAAATAGTCATCACAACAAGAAGGCAAAAAGAGTTTAGAAACCATGCTAGTGAGCTAACACTTGATATCCTTGTCAAGAAAAGAGATGACAACAGTTAATAGAATGACAGTTTAGACTATAAATTCATTAAAAAAATCTTTTGCCAGAGGACTTTGGAAGATTATGAACTACATTGCCTCATAAACCAGTGACAAGCAGTTCGGAAAAAAGCAAATTTACAGAAAGCTTGACAAAAGGCCCAATTAAGTCAGATCATTCCGAGAGCACTTAAGGATAAAATTGAGTAGACACAAAACAGACAGAAGATGGTGAAAAAACTTCAAGAGTTTTACATCAAATTTTCTCCATCAGCGGAGTTATCCCATTTGGACTCTAATATTTCAATCTTAGATGTGATGCATGAAGAATGAGGAATGACACTAAAGTCTTTAAAGATGGGAACAGTAGGAGGAGGAAGTAAACAAAAACAGGTCCATCTTGAAGGTAAAGTAATTTTGAGAACACTGATGGATTTATTCCCAAGATAACTGAAAAAGGCTTAAATGAATTATAGACTTTGTATTATAGGAAAAGATGATTGATAAAATATCAATAACATATTACCACTTCCTCATCTCAATGCAATATTTATAAGAATAATCTATATACTTATTTACATCTTTGATGAAGGTATGATAAGAGAACAGGGAACATTTCACAAAGGATATTCTATAGATTGACCTATCTTTTTAGTCATACAATTGAATGAATTGTCCAGAGAAGACAAGATCACACTTTACACATCGTTTGCTGACTATATATATTTTTAAAAAGCACTAGAGAAAAAAACTACCTTAGAGGTTCTCCTACAACAAGATGTGTCCATTTCAAATACTGAACTCTTAGAAGAGTCCTCTGAAGAAATGTAATGGACCTAGAGAAGTACCCTGAACTAATTTGATTAGTTCTCTAACAAACCTGATGAAACGACAAGATATGAACCTTTGTCTGAAGGGTTTCTCCCATGGAGGTGGGCATCTACCCTAACACTTTGTTGAAAGGAAAAAAAAGAGCTCCTCTAAGTTATTGCCAGTGACTGAGGGTGCCTCTAGGGTGATTAATGATTAAGAGTCAGGGGGTATCAACACTTGATAAAAAATGTTGGTTTACAAAAGTAAACTGCTTGCACTTTTCCCTTTCTCTTAACTTCCAGATGAGAGTGGAACAATGGACCATCATATGGGAGGGCTAAAGGAAAGGGATTTCTCTCTTTTTCCTCAACCTCTCCAAGAATAGTTATTAGCAAAGTATGGGATAAATACATGGTAAATTGTATATGTTTGGTCTAGTGTCCTGAGGTTTCTGATCTTCAAGTTCCTTTTTCCTTCTATCTTTTCATTTTCTTTTCTAAACATAGGTCATAGAATATGGTTCTGAGGTGGGATGTTTCTTGTTCAGTCAGGTGGAGCATTGATAATGTTCCTGCACATGTACACATCAAAGTTAAACATGTGCTTGTATATGTCCTTGAGGAAAGAGAGTCTGAGAGTGGATTTTTCCTATCTTGGAAGTTATGTAACAATTAATCACTGAATTCAAGCATTTCTAAGTTTCAGAATTTGGATTCTAGCCTTTTTAGAAGAAGATTGCCTTTATCATTGAGCTTCTTGGAGGAAAAAAGGAATTGCCAACAGAAGATTGCCCACCAGCTGTAAGACTAAAGTCATATCACAGGTTGCCAGGAGACATTGAATTCAACCTTTTACTGCTGTGAGTTTTCTAGGCAATGAAAATCTGTGGGGAAGAGTGGTGTTTGGTCAACATCCCTCAAAGTGACCTTACCATCCAGAGGGGACTTAATAAACTGATTGCTTAGTGTGTTTCTATGTTTGTTCACAGGCTTAGTCTTTTTCATCTTACTTTCTGGGTGGGCTAAACAAAGGTTACCCCATAACTTTTATATATTTTAGGGAAACCTAGACATGAGCTATATCACGATTACATTAGAAATTTTTCTGAAGAACTCCATGTGTGAGCAATAAGACATATAATCTATCCCTTTAGGGGTTGTCTTCCAACTCCCCCAACCCCACTGAAACCATTCTGTGTGAGGTTAGGGTCTTTAGTTGGCTCTAGGCTATGATTACAGATTAACAGCAAGGAAAACTTTGTTCAATGGTCCTCTGATTATCAATATCAAATACAACATAAAACACAGACATGTTTGCCACTGCCATGAGGAATATACATCATAAAGTCTAAACAGAAGTAGAATTCACTATCATTGTTGAGGTTTTCCAGATTCTTCACTATACAAATGATGCTTTGCTAATTGCATTAAATTGTAGAACAATGTATAGTTTTCTAAATGAGGTTCATAATCACTCAAAAGATTTTGAGCTGTGGAGCCACAATGGTGGTATAAAAGCAGGAAAACTCCATGAGCTACCCCCCACAACCACCTCAAATACCTATAAAATATGAGTCTAAACAAACCTTAGAGCTACAGAACCCACAAAATGACAGAGAGAAACAAATCTCCCACTGAAGGCAGCCTGGAAGGCCTAAAGAAAGGGTCCTTTGCAGCACGCTGGGAGCCGAGAAGAGCCCCTAGTGAACCCAAGGTTTTAGCCTCAGGGTGGCCCTGAACAGCAGTGGCTAGAGCACCCTTCTGGAGAGTGGATCACCAGCAGCTGTGGCAGTTTCCAGAATTATCAACCCATAAATGCAAAAGACAAAGTAAAAGGTCAGTGTGGAACTCCATTGAAACTGGGGGGGGGGGAACAGAGGAGTAGGTCTGCCCCCTGTCCCCGGGGGTGAGAAGTGGCAAAGGTGTAGCATCGCTGCTGCTGCCTCCACATGGTTGCTTTAGAGCTCCTGGCCTACATATCATAGGGTGACCAAGCAACCATTCACAGGTTATTTGCTCTTGCTTTAACCTGCTTGGATCTGGATTGTGGTCTTGGGGGGAGGTCCTGGAGTGTGTGACAAGGTGCCAGAGCCTGTGGAGGCTTCAGAGAGGGCAGCCAACTAATGGCTCCAGAAGCTGTGAAAACCCCAGCTATTTGGGACAAAGCTCTCCTCTCTGGAAGCAAAATTCTACTGTGGCAAAAAAGCTCAGAAGTCAAGCAATTGGGTGGCAACATGAGTAACCAAAGGAAGCAAAGCAAACACAGCAGTCAAACTTTAGATTCCTTTTTTGGGAACAAAACAGATCAAAGCATAGAATGGGAGGAAGACAACAAAGTCAGAATTCCTGCACCAAAAGCTTCCAAGAAAAATATGAATTGGTTACAGGCCATAGAGGAGCTCAAGAAGGATTTAGAAAATCAAATAAGAGAAGTAGAGAAAAAATTGGGAAGCGAAATGAGAATGATGCAAGAAAATCATGAAAAGCAAGTCAACAACCTGACTGAAGAAAAAAATACCTTAAAATATAGATTAACTCAAATGGCAAAAGAGGCCCAAAAAGCCAATGAGGAGGAGAATGCCTTAAAAAGCTGAATTTGTCAGATGGAAAAAGAATTTCAAAAGCTCACTGAAGAGAATAATTTCTTCAGAATTAGATTGGAGCAAATGGAAGCTAATGACTTTATGAGAAATCAAGATACTATTAAACAGATCCAAACAAATGAAAAAATAGAAGGCAATGTGAAATATCTCATTGGAAGAACCACTGACCTAGAAAATAGATCCAGGAGAAATAATTTAAAAATTATTGGAATACCTGAAAGTCATGATAGAAAAAAAGAACCTAGAAATCATCCTTCAAGAAATTCTCAAGGAAAATAGCCCTGATATTTTAGAACCAGAGGGCAAAATAGAAATTGAAAGAATTCACTGATCACTTCTTGAAAAAGATCCCAAAAAGAGAACTCCTAGGAATATTATAGCCAGGTTTTGGAGTTTCCAGATCAAGGAGAAAATATTACAAGCAGTCAAGAAGAAACAATTTTAATATTGTGGAAACACAATCACGATAACACAAGATCTAGCAGCTTCTACATTAAGGGATCAAAGGGCTTGGAATATGATATTCTGGAAATCAAAGGAGCTAGGATTAAAACCAAGAATCACCTACCCTGCAAAAATGATTATAAAATTTCAGGGGAAAATATGTTAATTCAATGAAATAGAGGACTTTCAAGCATTCTTGATGAAAAAAAAGAGTTGAATAGAAAATTTGACTTTCAAATAAAAGAAGCAAGAGAAGCATGAGAAGATAAACCAGGAAAATAAATCATAAGAAACTTATCAAAGTTGAACTATTTACATTCCTACATGGAATTAATTATAACTTAAGAAACTTTTCTCAGTATGAAGATAGTTGAGGGGAATATAAATGTATATATAGTATACATCTATATGTCTATATAGGAGGGTATATATGCTTATGAATACATATATGAGTGTGTGTATATATGTGTACAGGTATACATAGACAGAGGGCACAACATCAATTGAATAGGAAGGGATGATATTTTAAAAATAAAATTAAGAGGTGAGAGAGGAATATAATGACAGGAGATAAGGAGAGACAGAATAGGGTAAATTATCTCACATAAAAGAGGCAAGGGAAAACTTTTCAATGGAGGAGAAAAACAGGAAGGCAAAAGGGAATGGGTCAACCTTACTCTCATTGAATTTGGCTTTAAGGAGGGAATAACATACACACTAAATTGGGTATCTCACCCTACAGGAAAGTAGGAGGGAAGGGGATAAGACAGGGGATGATAGAAGATAGTGCAGATTGGGGGGAGGGTAGTTAGAAGCACACACTTTTGAAAAGGGACAAGGTCAAAGTAGAAAATAGAAGAAGTGGAGGGGCAGGATATGATGGAGGGAAATATAGTCAGTCTTTCACAATATATTACCTGAATTGAGACCCAGTTTAATGTTTTGAAAAAGAAGCTTTTCTGAGTAATCAGAAGAGAAATAAAAGAAAATAGTAGACAAAACATAGAACTAATGTGCTTACATAGCACAGATCTTGTCTAGAGATAACTACTTTGTAGCCACTGCTTTGCTGATATACTTAAAAAAACATTTTTCCTATTCCTATTCCTCATCCAAATCTTGAATAAAGAACCTTGGCTGATGAGAGGAATTCTCTATCTGTCCCCAAGAATTTCTCTCCATCTCTGTCCTGAACTGATCCTAGTACAATGGAAAGTGTTCTAGTTTTAGAGTCAGAGAAACTAATCATTTCCCACCTTTGATGCTTACTACCTATACAACTTTGGGCAAAACATTTAACTTTCTTGGGTCTCAGTTTTCTCATTTAAAGAATGATGGGATAGTACAAGACAGTCACCAGAGTCTTTTCTGTCTGAAGACCTATGATCTTATGGTGTTGTATCTTTTTTCTAGAGGCCTTAATGGTTTTTATAATTTGTAAGACTAATCTCTGTCTCTGTCGGTCTTTCTGTCTATCTGTCTGTCTCTGTCTCTCTGTCTCTGTTTCTCTGTCTGTCTCTGTCTTTCTCTCTGTCTTTTTCTCTGTCTCTGTATCTATCTCTGTCTCTGTCTCTGTCTGTCTGTCTGTGTGTCGGTCTCTCTCTGTGTCTCTCTTTGTCTCTCTGTTGACCTTTCATTTTCAGCATAGGAATCTCTCTATTTCCAACAATCACCATGTGGTTCTATTAATACTCCTTACCTCAAAAGTATCTTACCTCTTACCTCAAAATATCTCTCTCCCTGTAAGTGTATCAGTATTATTTATTTTTCTAGGTTGAGACATTAACACCAATTAAAATTTCAACCGGCAAGGCTGGAAAAATAAAATAAATTCACTCACATTGATAATCGCATTACTCTTCCCAAGGGAATTTGCATAGAGTTTGGGGGGAGAGAGAGAGAGAGAGAGAGAGAGAGAGAGAGAGAGA
>NW_027185712.1:13248993-13261626 GCF_028583685.1 Petaurus breviceps papuanus | reverse complement strand
GAGAGAGAGAGAGAGAGAGAGAGAGAGAGAGAGAGAGACAGAGATGTAGAATATCCAGAATTGTCTTGGGTAGTCAAGGAGCCACATCCTTGAATAGTAGGGAGTGGTGATTCCCTCTTCAAAGAAAAGAAAGGGAAATAGAATGGACCCCAAAGTAAAGATTCTGCAACATTCTATTTCTGTGCCCCTGTAGATCATGATGTTAAGAAGATGTCTAAATTCTCTTGAACCACCCTTATTTGAGAGACAAATGTCCTCAGTCTGTTTGCTGCAGGTCAGTAGTGACATTTACATATACAGTCTTACATTTTGTTCTTCAATGATTCAACAGCTTTTTCATTTAGTTTTATGTATTGTTATTTTTCCTTATATGCATTGAGATCAACCACATTCAGTTTTTTCTCTTTTTCAGCTTTGGATATTTTCCCAGGAGCCTTTGTTATCCTGTTCCTCTGCCTCAAACTTCATAATTTTCACCCATGGACAGAATAACTCAGCAAATACTTCTTACAAATATCCTCTGTCTGGACACTCTCTCCAAGAATGATGAAGAAACATTTAAATATGTGTCCTTTTAAATATAGTCCATGAGCAACAGAGTAATGAGTAGAGGATGGGACAATTTATCTCTTGGGAAAGGGTTAAAGGAATGTGGAATGTTTTATCAAAAGAAGTAAAGGTTGAGGGAAGATTGATTCAGGAAAGTTATATTCTAATCCTAACTTTATCACATTGTCTGGACAACTCGGCAAATTGTTTACCTTCTCTGTGCCTCAGTTTACTCCTCTATAAAATGGAAAGGGAGGTGGAATAAATGATCTCCAAGGACCCTCTAGCTCCATGTGCTTGAATCATTTTTGATATTATATGGCTTTTCTGTGTCATTCATCCAAGTCTTTTAGTTCCCTGACTTTCATGAAATTTCCCCCTACATATAACTGTTCTTTCTTGGTTTTGGACACAGCATTATTGAAAATACTACTGAAGATCAACTTGGTTTAACTGAAGATAGTTCAATAGTAGAAAGTGTGACATACTCAAGAAAGGAGGAGACATGACCTGCAAAACATTAAACTTTTTTTAAAACATATCATGAAGAAGTAGGCCCTTTGAAGGGAAAGACTGGGTCTTCCTCTGCTCCCTTTTACTAATTAATAGTTCACACTAATGAAGCACTTTATCATTACTTTGTTATTATATTAAACCACTTTATTATTATTTAGGGGCATTACCTTATTTGGCATGCGCAATAGTCTTGTGAAGACTGATTCAAGTGTCATCATCCTCTTCTTTTTATAAATGGACGAACAAAGACTTGAAGAGTTTGATTGACTTGTCCAAGGTTACAAAGCTGTATTCAAAAGGCAGTATTCAAACCCAGCCCTTCTGATTCCAAGGCTGGTTACTTCACTTCCCAACTATCATTCTTCTTTTCATATCCATATAGCACTTAAATGTGCTCTGCATAAGATTTTCAACAAATAAATATTTCTTGATTGCTGATTAAAAGAAATAGAGAAGATATGGTCTTGAATTCTAAAGAACTTTGGGTTCCTTTGGAGATGCTTTCATGGAAAAGGTCCAAGAACATGAAAGCAAAAAGCAGTACCATCCATTGTACCCAATGCAATGCAGCTTTGGTCATCTCAATGCTAGACTTCTCTTTGAAGTGTCCTGATGGAATTGTTTTGGCTGGGGTTGGTGCTGCTCAAGAACTGGGAAATAAAAATGGGTCCATCTGCCAAATTTCCTTCAGTTTTAGATGTTGTATTCACTTTAATAACCAAAGACAGATTTTAGTGAAGAAAGTCTTTGTCTCAAAGATGACTGACAAGGGGGAAAGAATGCTGAAAGAATGCCTGAAGATATGGAAAGAGATGGATTAGGTATAGTAGGCATTATACAGATTCAGAGCCAGTTGGATGCCAGATTCAAAGACTTGAGGGTCAATGTTAGTGTGGTAAGAAGTTGGCTGGTAGAGTACTCCAGTAATCTGTGCTTGAGGGTACTATTTAATGTTTTTAATCAATGACTTCAATAAAGACACAGAAGGAATTGGTTGGAAGAGATAGCAAACAGGGCGAGAGAGTCAAGATTCTAAGGGATCTTGCCTGACTAGGACTTTGGGCTGAACTTAATACAGTGAAATCAAATAGGAATGCTAAAAAATCTTACAGTTGGGTACAAAAAATCAACATCATAAATATAAAATGGAGAAGGCATTGGTAAGCAACAGTTATTCTGGGTGGGGGGAAGATCTGGAGGTCTTAGTGGATTGTAAGCTCAATATGAGTCATCAGTATGACGCAGCAACTAAAAAGGACTATGAGAGGGACATACTTTTCAGGAAGGGGGAGGAGATGGTTTTACTTTATTCTGCTCTTGTAGGGACTCATTCTGAGTTCTATGCTGAGTACCATGGTTTAAGAAGGATGTTTATAAGATGGAAAGCGTTCAGAGGAAGACAACGAACATAGTGAAGGACTTTGAGTCTATGTCACCTGAGGATGAGTTGAAGGAAAAGGGTATGTTTAGTCTGGAAAATAGAAGACTTGGTGGAAGAGGGTGGGTGGGGCTGATAGTTGTCTTCAAGTATTTGAAAGACGATCATACAGAAGAGGGATTTATTCCATTTGACCAGAGAGGGCAGAACTAGGAGGAATAGATGAAAGTGGAAAAGAGATACATTTATACCTGATGTCAGGAAAAAGCTTCTAATAATGATAACTTTCCAAAGTGGAATGAGATGACCTGAGAGGTGCTGGCTTTCCCCTCCTTGGTGGCCTTGAAGCAGAGGCTAGAACAGTGATGGCCAGTTATGTTATAGTTGCAAGTTCTTTTATTTATGAGGTAGACTAGAGGGCTGCTAAGGCCTTTTCTCCCTCCCAAATTCTGCGATGCTGTGAATTGGATTCCCAGCTCTGCCATTTTATTGCTATATGACCTTGCCATTTGTGCCACAGCAAATTATTAAACCTAGCTATAAAATCAAGAAATTGATCTAGATCACTGATTCTGAAACTATTTTTTTAACTGTTCAAACTCCTTTTTCACTGGAGTGAATACAGTAATTATGTTATTCATAACCGGTGAGTGATAAAAAACATAAGGACCAACTCCTATGATACAGTAATAGTTTGTGTGAATTTTCATTGTGTTAATTAGAGGCCACAAGGTGGCACAGTAGATAGAACCCTGTGCCTGGAGTCAGGAAGCTGAGTTCAAATCCAGCTTCAGATACTTAATAGCTGTATGACCCTGAGCAAGTCACTTAACTTCTGTGTACCTCAATTTCCTCATATGTAAAATGAGGATAATAATCACATTCCCACAGGCAACACACCCGAGTATGAAGAAAGCACAGAGTTGTGGGATTTCCATAGAGTTACTTTTCTCTGAGGATCCTTGTGAGGGTCAAATGAAATCATATTTATAAAGTGCATAGCTTAGTGCCTAGCACATAGTAGGCACTTAATACATGTTTGTTTCCTTTCTTAATTACAATATTATACATATATATGTATGTGTATATATATATTAGATCATAATTCATATATTGAAGATCCATTATTTATTCAATCTACAGAGGGTACATTTGCTCATTTATTAAACTAAATCCCACTATATTTTGTAGGAGCTTAATGAAGATCAAAATGTCAAGGTTTAATAGGTCTATTCATTCCCATATCCCTCATAATAACTCCCTGGTTCATAGTTATTAACTACTGCATGAAAAGTCTCTGAGGTGTTTCAAAGTAAGAGAATCATAGAGCATAAGGGACTCAGACCTCAGAAAAGTGAAGTGACTTGTCCAAGGCCACACAATTTGTAAATAATAGGCATAGAAATTGATCTCAGGTCATTGACTTCAAATTCAGTCTTCTTTTCACCTCTACCTGCTCTCTCTTCTAACTCTGGCTTTAGGGGAGATTGAATCCCTTGGGTTTTCATTGCTACTACTACTAACTAGATTTATGACCATTGGTGAATCACTCCCTTTTTCTGAAACTCATTTTCCTCATCTCTAAAATGAGGGGTTGAACTAAATGAACTCTCAAAGCCTTTTCTGATATGAAAACTCTACAAGTATGTTTTCTTTATTCTGGGGGTATTGGCAATTGGGATGTGACCTCCCTTTTGAAATCTCAGAAGACCTTGGGACAATATTTAAAAAAAAACAACTTACCGGGCCAATGACACGACTAAATCAGGAATGTGCCAAGAGAAAAATGGAGAGATCTGGGCCAGTTATTTAGTTTGTCTACAAATCAGAGGCATAATAAACTTTCTCACTTTCAACATCTATTGAAATGATGACTATAAACAATGTACAATTCTAAAAACTAATTAAACAGCCAGCCTAAATCACAAAAAAAGCAAATTGAATTTTAAGTAACATTTACTTGTGCAGAGGGTGGGAGTGTGGCAGGTGGGGACACTTACTTTTCCAGGCAAGGAGCCCACTCAGACTTTGTAACTTATGAAATTCTAGCCAAGGTGAGATTACTTCCTTTGCTTCTTAATGCTTCCCTCTTAATTGTGTCAGCTTTAGTTGCAACTGCACCACCATGTTCTGGAGAGTTGGATCCTTCTAATAAGACCTCATATGAGGCTATGCATATAGTAGGAACTCAGTAAATGAACCAAGATCCTCACCATCATTATTGTGATTTTGTGCTTTTTCTCACCCTTCACCATTTGATTGAAATGGACTCTTCCATTTTGTCTATCTATCTTTTTACAGTCAATGGAAAGCCTTCCTCCTCCACAAAGGAATCCCTAAATATACCAACCTACAATGATTTCTCCCAACCTTGACCTACATGTTGGTGTTTTCTTTATAACTAAACTGCAAGCTCCTTATGGGTAGACACTCTGATTTACTGCTTTGTTTTCCCCACAGAACCTTGCAAAGGATCATATTCATTGTAGTTATAGCTAATATTTCTCATTTGTCATTTCTAACTCCAAAACATCTCTCACATCTATTCAATTCTCACTACTCACAAAGTCAACACCTTAGTTAGGCCCTTATCAACTCTTATCTGTGTTAGCCCAGGGCCTCCTAATTGGCCTCTCTGCTTCAAGTCTTTCCTCACTTCAATCCCTCCTTAATTCAGCTGCCAAAAAGGACGTATCTTCATCAGGGGTTTAATCTTGTCCCTCTTTTATTCAATAAAGCCAAATGGTTCCTTCTTGCCTCTAGGATCAAATAGAAATGCCTCTGTTTGCCTCGGAAAGACTTTATAAACTAGTATCAACTTATCTTTCCAGCCTTATTTTCATTATTCCTTTTCCTGTGTTCTGTGATACTGACAAATAATTTTTTCTCTCTTTTCCTTACATGCTCCATCTTCGGTTTCTATACCTATGCACTGACCACTCCCCATACCTGAAATACCATCTTTTTATACCACCACCTCAAATATTCCCTCCTTTATTTAAAGATATGGTTAAGCATTATCTTCTATATGAAGACCCTCCTGATCTCCCATACACTTTCTCCTTAGCTCTTTTTCAATTTAACTACCTTTTCTCTCCTTTGTATTTATTCTGCATACACTTTTATATTTATGTGTTGTTTCCTGGAGAGAAGGAAGGGTAAGCTCACTTAAAGTAAGAAGTATCTTGTTTTGTTTGTTTGTCTTTTGGTCTTTGAATCCACTGAATCTACCACAGTGCCTATCATGAAGTAATTAATAATCACAATTAATAATTGCTTGTTTATTGAAAGATTAGGTTTGTGAGAGTCAGTGGTTTTCTAGGGAAAAGAAGACTGGACTTTTAGCCCAGAAACCTGGTTCTGAGTTCTGGCTCTAAAATTTCTCATACAAATATCTTTCTTCCTATTTGTGGTACTTAGCAAAGCTGGAGAAAATTACAAAAGTCTACTGACAGGGTCTACTATAAATTGATGTCACATAATTTCAACTGGGTTCTCAGCAAGGTGATTCTTTTACACCTCCCTAATTTTCCAAATCTTTTCATCCTTCCTCCAAACTTCCATAACTCTATTGTGTTTCTCCCTCTCCCTAATCACCATCAACTGAAAACTTTGCTTCATTTTTACTGAGAATATTGAGGCCATTTTTGCCAAAAATTCCCTCTTCTTCTCTCTTCCTCATATCACATTATTCATGTGTCTTCTCTTTTGCCCTATGTCAGATGAAGAAGTCCGACCCTTGCCAAGGCAAACCCCCTTATATGTACAAATGTCACCTTTCTATCTCGTCCTCCAGCATATTACATCCTTTATCATTCCCCAATCTCACTTATCTTTAATTTCTTATTGTCTACTGGCTATTTTCCTACTACCTGCAAGCACATCCACATCTTCTCCATCCTCAGGAAAAAAAAAAAACTCTCACTTGATCCATCCATCCTTGTTATCTATTATCCCATATTTCTGCTCCCTTCTGTGGCTAAACTCTTTGAGAAGGCTGTCTGCAATAGATGTCTCCATTTCCTTTCTCCTCAATCTTTTCTTAACTCTTGATTCTCTGGTTTCCAATCTCATCATTCACCTGAAATAGTTCTCTCAAAAGTTATCAGTGATTTCATAACTGTCAAATCTATAATGGCTTTTTTTCTCAGTCCTCATCCTTCTTGACTTCTTTTCAGCCACTTGCCCTCCTTATCGACCTCTTTTCTTGATACTCCCTTCTTTCTGGACTCTCTAGACTTTCAGGACTCTGTTCTCTCTTGATTCTCCTCCTGCTCCTTCTCATCTCTTTGCCGCATTTTCATCTAGGTAATGTTTATTAAATGTGATGAACCTAGAAGGTTCTGTCTTGTTCTCCCTTCTTATTCTCTATCATTTGGATTGGTAATCTTACCAACTCCCATGGACTCAATTATTTTATTCTGATTTTAAAAATTAAATTTATTTATTTTTAGTTTTGAGCATTCAAATCTATAAGATTTTCAATTATTTCCTTTGTGCAAATGAATCTCATCTATTTATGCAGCCCTAACCTGTCTTACAACCTCCAATCTCCCACCTCCAACTATTGTTAGCCATCTCCAACTGGATATTTGTGAGCACCTAAAATTTAAGCTGTCCAAAACGGAACTAATTTTCTTTCCCCTAAAATGTTCTCATCTTCCTAACTTCTTTATTACTATCAAGAGTCCCATCATACTTAGAGTCAACCAGACTTATAACGTAGGTCTCATCCTCAACTCCTCATTTTCTTTCACCCCTCTTTTCTGGTCAGTTGCCAACTACTGTATATTTCACTCCTACCAACCTGGTGCTGACCTTATCACCTCATGCTTGGATTTTTGCAATAGCCTTCTGATTAGTCTCACTGTTATAAGTGTCTCCTGACTCATTTGCCCTCCACTTAGGTATCAAAATGATCTTCCTAAAGCATAGATCTGGACCATGTCATTCCTCTATTCCAGGGGTGGGGAATCTATGGCCTCGAAGTCACATGTGACCCTCTAGGTCCTCAAGTGTGGGTTTTTAAATCCAAATTTCACAGAATTCTGTGCCCTTGAGGACCTAAAGGGCCACATGTAGCCTCAAGGCCAAAGATTCACCACCCCTGCTCTATTTAATAAATTGCTCCAAGTCCAGTTCCTCCAAGATTAAATATCAAACCCTCTGCTTGGATCTCAAAAACTTTCATAAGTTGCCTCCCTTCTATCTTTCCCCTCTTCTTATACCCCACTCCTTTCTACATACTCTTTAATTCAGGAACATTGAACTCCTTTTCTGTTTCTCACAAAAGCCACTCTAGCCCTAGACTCAGTGTTTTTTACTGACTTTTCCCCATGCCTGAATTTCTCTCCTTCCTTGTGTCTCCAGCTCTTGTCATCTCTAGTTTTCTTCACATCTGAGCAAAAGTCTCATCTTCAAGAAACCTTTCTCAGTCTCCTTTGAATTATCTCTAATTTATCCTGCATCTGTTTTATTTGGACCTAGTTGTTTGCATATTGTCAACACTAGACTGTAAATTCCTTGAGGACAAGGGACTGTTTTTGTCTTTGTGTCCCCAGTGCTCATTTCAGTGCCTAGTGCATAGTAGGTGCTTGACAAATGTTTATTAAATCGATGACTTGATTGGATTTAGGAATGAATTATTAAATTTGTCTGAACCTTAGTTTCCTTATCTGTAAAATGGGTTTAATAATATTTAAATTCCCTACCTTACAATGTTCCTGTGAGGAAATTAATTGGGGAAACTTCAAGCACTATAAAATGTTGAGTTATAATCAAAACACGTTCATGCAGCTCTGAATTCTGAGTAGAATTTTAAGTAGACTTTGTCAGGTGGTAAGCATAGTGGACTTTGCCAAACTAGGCTGGATTGTTTGGACACCTACAGTCTAGCACTTGCATACATTAATCACTCAAAAAATATTTTTGATTGATTGAGGTGGACAAGAAAAGAGATGTAAAAATATGTCTATATGGCATCAATTTTTTAAAATGAATTCAGCCCCACACTTTTTAAAAATATTCAGATATTTTGACATTTATAATAATAATAATAGCACTTCAAAGGTTCTCTTAGAACTTCCCCATGCATTATATATCATCAGATTCTCATACTTACCCTGTGAGATAGGTAAGGCAGATGGAGAAAAGATAAGTGATTTTTGACAAGGTCACATATTTAGTTTCTTGAAGAGCTCAGACTAAATTGAGGTCTCTTGATTTCTGACCAAGACCGCTTTCCATATCGCCATTTCTCTTATTGAGAGCATCTGGAAGATTTGGTGAGATTATGTTCATTCCTTCCTGTGCCACATTGGTAGTCCAGGAAGCTATGCCTGAAGGGGAAGAATCAAATACATAAATGTAATACTGAGTATCCTGTCCCCCATTGTCTGAAGGTCAAGGATGTTACATTTCACCCCTTCCCCAGGGTTCTCTGTTACCTTTATGGGGGGTTGGGATGTCTAGGCATTCTGCCAATGGTTCTAGCTTCCACTATTGATGTTGCCTAAATTTTAGAGTGTGGTTCCTAGCATACCAGTTCCATCTAGTCACTAATAGTTGGATTAGTTTTTACAAATGAATATCTAATTCAAAAGGAATAATCACAAATATACAGATTTACTCACACTACATGGGAGGCTTAATTCCCACCCCAATCCCTTATATTACCCCAGTCTCTGGGGAGGGGAAAGGGATTAGGCTTATAGTTTCAACTGAGTTCTTATATAGCACAGTCTGAGTTCCATGTCCAATATTGCTCCCTCCCTGCCCCTACCCAAAGACTGAGTCCCAACCACCCTGGGTTCTTAGGCTTCCTTTTCCAGGCTGCAACATTCCTGGAGTCTTAGATTCAAGGTTGCCACAGATCAACTCCTGGTACTGTGGGGATTCTACCACCTGCCCTTAGAAACTGAGGACAAAACAAATGGAACAGAAGAGCAACACCCATAGGCCCATATCTCAGAGCTCCAGGATAAAAGGAAAAAAGTGAAGGGATGGTATTATCCTGCACACTTAGATTCAGCTCAGGCTGCCCATATGTGGGTAAACTATATGCGATCCTTATCCTCTGGACATAGCAGGAAAGAATGTGCAGGAAAAGAGAGAGATGATACAGGTTTGGCCAGTTCTAAAGACACAGCCTCTTCTGGTTACATATCCCATCAGAGGAGGCTGCATCCACCTACATCCACCTTGTCAAAAAATCTACCCTTTATAGAAAAACACAGGATGTGTAGTGCTTCCATGTTAGGAAAATCTGAGCATGGCCAGGGCAAGTCTATTACATGACTAACTGGCATTTGAATATTACTTGTATGTGTGTGGAGGAATATATTTCAATAATATGCAAGAAGATCAACCTCCCTCTTCCTCAGTCTACACTAATTTCTCCCTCAGCTGACCAAATCTTGGATTTAAACTTGTAACCATACCATCTGGTGCTAGATTGCTGATAATCTTTTCCTTTTACCCAATTGTATTATGTGATTATATTTCTCTCGGTTATCCTATATACTAGGCATAATAGTAACAATAATAATGATGATAATGAAAATGCTAATAATAACAGTAGTAATAATTATAAAAAAAAACAATAATATGTCTTCAAATCAAAGGAGTTGGGCCAAAACATCTCAGTAACCTGTTGATGGTTATGGATGACGTCCAGCTATATAGGACCAATTGAAACAAATAAAATCACTCCTTATCTCAGAATTTTTTTTCCAATGATAATAAAATGTATTTAGACAAAATAAGTCTAAAATTCTTAGGGTTTGCCAAAGCAAGATAGAGAGTAAAGGCTTTGAGATTAAATCCTGAGGTCACACTGAATCAAGAAATAAAGGCAATATCTGAAAATACTTTTGTCTCCTCTGGGAAAGATAAAGGCATCGCTGAGAAGACTGGGACTATATACATTGAGGTTTATATTTGTCAGGAGTTTAATTTATTTTTTTGTTATTCTGAACTTGATAAACATCAACAAACATGAATATTTCCATGTACAAAGAATAGGAAAAAAGATTGTATGTTTGTATGTGAACCTATGAATCTGTATTACATCCAGATTTTTAAAAAGTATAAATTCAACATATTAGATCTAAATCTCTCCTGCCTTGCCTATGCCTCCCCCTGGATTTCTTTTTATTCCTCTTCCTGGCACATAGTAGACACTTAATAAATGTTTGTTGGTTGATTGGTCCTTTTTTCCTCTTCTTTTTGATGATATCATTCTTACTTTCTAGCCTTCCCCCTTTCCTCCCCTCTCCCCCCCCCTCCACTGTCCCCTGCCAAAAGTCCTTCCTTGTAACAAATAAACACAGCCAAACGAAATAAACCCATACATCAACCATGGCTGAAAATGTGTACAAATTCTGCATTTTAATCCTACCACTTCTTTGTCAAGATGGGGGCAGCATGCTTTATTATCAGTCTTCTGGAGACATGGTTAGTCATTATGTAGATTAGAGCACTTAAGTTGTACTAAATTGTTTATTTTTAGATTGTGATAGTCATTATGTCAATATTTTACTTCACATTGTATCAGTTCATATAATTCTTCTCAGGTTTCTCTGATTCTATCTATTTCATCATTTCCTATGGTATGATAATATTTCAATACATTTATACACCATGTTGTTGAACCATTCCCAATTTATGAGAGGCCTTTTAGCTTTTTCAATTCTTTGCTATTATGAAAAGTGTTGCCATAAATATTTTGATCCTTTCTCTTTGCCTTTGATCTCTTTAAGGTATATGAATGACTAGAAGTTGTACTGCTCTGTCAAAGGGTATTCCCAGTCTAGTCACTTGAAGGACATAATTCAGAAATGTTTTCCAGAATTGTTCAACCAAGTCACAGATCAACAGGGAAAAATACTTTTTAAAGCTTTTGCTGTTGTTCAGTCATTCAGTCATATCTGACTCTTTGTGACAACATATGGAGTTTTCTTTGCAAATATACTGGAGTGGTTTGTCATTTCTTTCTCCAGTCGATTAAGGCAAAAAGAGGTTAAGTGACTTGCCCAGGGTCACAGAATTAATGAGTTTCTGAGGTTGATTCTGAATTCATGTTTTCCTGACTTCAGGCACAGTGTTCTCTCCACTGAGCCACTTAGCTGCCTCCTTTAAAGCTATTAGCACCTTGTAATACCATTTTGGGGACAGTTAAGTGGTGTAGTGAATAGAGGACAAGGCCTGAAGTCAGGAAGACCTGGGCAAGTCACTTCAATCTGTTTGCCTCAGTTTCTCATCTGTAAAATGAGCTGAAGGAGGAAATGACAAATCACTCAAGTATCTTTGCCAAGAAAACCCCAAATAGGGTCATAAAGAGTCGGACATGATTGAAATGACCAAACAACAACAAATACCAATCTTTCTCTTTACCTTCAGAACTACAAAATGAATCATAATAGATTTGGAAATTTTTCTAATAAAAATTATAATATATATATGCATGAACATATGTACATATATATATATCAATATAGTAGACATATATAATGTGTATATACAGTTATGTATGTATGTATACATACACACATACATACGTACGTATATGCTGGATTTCCCTTTCTCCCCTAGGCTAGAAGTTAAGGGATTACTCTTGAGAGCATTCCTGCTACTGACTCACACAGGAACTCTGACCTGCTGTTTTCAACCTAGGCAGAGTCATCCTTCCTTGGGCAACCTGATGGTCCCCTACTCATATAGGATCATATACTAAAGCTGAACTTAGTGTGGACAACCAGATGGCATAGCCTACTATAGCTCAAAATTCTTGATTTCAAAAGATTTTTCAGTTTCAGCTTTTCCAGTAGCTGGGATTGCAGGTGTATACCAGCAGACATGGAAAAACCTGTTTAATATTAATAAAACATAGGTCTATCACCCCAAGGCAGAAAAGATTAACATTCCTGTGGCAAAAAAAAGAGGAAGAGAATTGATAGACATCAAAGTTACATGATAAATGGGTTAAAAACTTGCAGGAATACTTTTGAAATAAGCAAACACCACTGAGCAATAATAAAAAAAAGTGATAATAAGTATTTGCTAACTCACCTTTGGATGTCAAATGTAACTGAAAATGGCTTATTTCAAGATAGAGCCTATGAAACAAAGACTCCTCCACAGGGGGAAAATACATACATACATATATATATATATATATATATATATATATA
>NW_027185712.1:13247101-13248893 GCF_028583685.1 Petaurus breviceps papuanus | reverse complement strand
ATATATATATATATATATATATATATATATATATATATATGTAGTCAGTTAGTTCAAAGGGCATCTATTACATGTCAGACACTGTGTTAAGTCCTGGATATGCAAATAAATGCCAAAACATAATCTGTGCTCTCAAGGAATTTACAATCTAATGGTGGAAAAAGATGTAAACAATTCTGTATATATAAGATATGCAGGGGAGTTGGGAGCTAACATCAGAGGGAAGGCATTTGCATTAAGAAGGATCCAGAAAGGTTTCTTACAGAAAGTAGGATTTTGATACTGTTATTGAGGGAAATTGAAGAAGTTAGGAGATAGAAATTAGGAGGGAGAGCATTCTAGGCATGGGGAAGAAGAACCAGTGAAAAGGTATGGGCTTAGGAGATCGAGGTCTTGTTTAAAAAACAGGAGAACAGTTTCAGTGGATCATAGAGAAGAACACAGAGGGAAGTCAAGTATGAGAAGACTGGAGATGTCTAAAGGGACAGGATATGAAGGACTTTAAGAGCTTAACAGAAAATGTTATAGTTGATCCTGGAGGTAAGAGGGAGCCACTTGAAATACTGAATAGGGGTGCTGACAGGGTAAGGCCTGTACGTTAGGAAGATCGCTTTGGAGAGGACAGACTGGTGCAAAGAGGGACTTAGGCAGGAACATCAACTAAGCTTGCAAATACTCTCAGCCAACAATATGACATCAAAGACACATAGCACAAAATGCATGAGCCAATGCTACAACATATTATAGAAGAATTGTCTTTCAGGAATCTGGAGTTAATGATTAACATTGATCCTCAGAAATATTGGAGACTATACAACACATCTCTGGCAGCCATCAAAATTAGCACCTACCAAATGCCTACCAAGACAGGCCCTGGTGGCTAGGCTCAGAAGTTTGCCTTCTTTTTATGAACTGACAGATGGAAAATCACCATATTACAAATAGAGACCTCAAGGTATCATGGAGAAGGTGAATTAATAAACTATTTTGAAACTAGGCCACTTTTGGGGACCAAACATCTTCCTACAGTTGCACAGAAAAAATATTGATTGATCAAAACAAAAAACAACAGCCTTGAGAACAACATTTTAGATTGTTATCACTACCCCAAACACACGCAATCTCCAAGCAACATGGACAAAAGGTTTTTAAGGTGATCAAAGGTGATCAAGATCCCTGTTGTCTAGTCTAGTAGCTGAACCAAGGACAATTTCAGTGAGCTTATATCCTGAAACTTTTATTCAATTACAAAAAAGCAGTAATTTTATTCACCTGTGCAATAATCTGAAGACTGTTGACTATAAAGGAATAATAGCAGAATAATGACTTTCTTCTTCTTCCTATCTGAGCACCTTTGAAAAAGGTGATAAGGAGATAATAATAACCGGCATTTATTTTTAAGATTTACAAAGCACTCTACATACATTAACTCTTATCTTAGGATATATGAAAAGGTCCTATGTTTAAGCAGAGATATTATGACTTCTCCTGGCCCAGAGCTGGCATATGATAGATACTTATTTAAAACCTTCTGAATCAGAAGAATGAATTAGTCATTACCCTCACTTGGATGCCCCTGTGTCCATTAACAGTAATCCCTGAAAAGAGGTAAGGTGATAGAGGAGGACTTGAAAGAGAACTACAATGGAGAAACACCTATCCTGGAGTCAGGAAGACCTGATTTCAAATCTAGCCTCAGACATATAGCAGCTGTGTTACCCTGGGCAAGTCAAGTCACTTAACTGTAATTGCAGAGAGAGAGAGAGAGAGAGAGAGAGAGAGAGAGAGAGAG
>NW_027185712.1:13217856-13247001 GCF_028583685.1 Petaurus breviceps papuanus | reverse complement strand
AGAGAGAGAGAGAGAGAGAGAGAGAGAGAGAGAGAGAGAACTACAGATAGGGAGAGGAGCATAGTTTTTTCATCAATCAGAATTTATTCTGGAGTCAATAGGGAGGAAACAAAGTTAATGTGACTTCAACGTGTGTCATAGGAATATTAATGAGGCAGCTATGTGACTGGAGGATGGACCAACCAGGGTAGATATTGTAAACAGGAAGAATGATGATGCACATAGATATGGACCTAGAAAGTACTTCAGAAGCCATCTAATTCAACCTCCTCATTTTATAGATGAGGAAATTGAGGTTTCTGGTGGTGAAGTGACTGGCCCAAGGTCACACAGCTAGTAAACATCAGGGAAGGCACTTGAACTCCTATCATCTAACACTGGTGTCTATGGACATCTCCAACATATTGCCCCTGGTTCATCTTTCTTTCTTATTTTTATTTTCTATACTCCTCAGTATATATTTTGCTGAAGCTGTCTGGAATAGCTAATAAAAGGGAAATGGATATAGATCAGGCCAACAAACATCTATAGAGGTCACATTGTGTGCTCAGCACTGGGATAGTTGCTTTGGGGTAGAAAGTAAGGAAAGGTATATAGTTCCTGCCTTCAAGGAGTTAATGGTCTAGTTGTGATGACAGAATTCAGACATGTGAAATAATCAGAGAACAAAACAGGGAAATAGATAACCTTGATTGGATTGTATGGCCCAAACTGTGAATGCAGTATGAATTGAGAAGTGGGAGAGATCAAGGAAATCTGGAGTAGCTGGAAAAGCATTTGACACCTTGGAGAGAATATTAGGATGGTGTGTCAGAAGTCCTGACTCTGCTACTTAATACTTACATGAGTAAAGTTGTAGAGCTGGAAGTAAAGGGAGGTATAGAAGATAGCATTAATTGATTCCCAGAGCTGATTGTTAAATATCCAGAGTTAGCATTTTACATCCAAAAACTACAAGTGAGGACTTGATATTGTTTTGTTGGTTACCTAGGCAATTTGTATTAAACTCCCATAGTAATGTATCTTTACTAGCTGCATATTGACTTAGGACCACAAATTAATATCCATTTTGTATTATATTTTTATTTATTTTGTTAAATATTTCCCAATTACATTTTAATATGGTTCAGGTTGCACCCAGGGGTTTGGAAGACCACATGGTGCCAGCAGATCCAGAATTTGTCACGTCTGATCTAGATTTAAGAAGGTGATAGAGAAAATGTTAATGATTCAGATTAAATTTAAAAGTGAGTCTTGGGTATTTTTTTTTTCTGGAGAAACCCTTGTTAAACATTCATTAGCACACACCCTCCTGGTTTCTGATGAAGAGAAGGGGTGTGTTGGTGAATGTACTCATGACACATTTTTAAATTTAATATGCATTATTAAAGCTTTCTTAAAATGAGATAATCAACAAAGCAATAAATATTGCCCTGATTTGTAGCTTTCAGATTTCTAGTGTGTATGAAAGTTCCTACTGAAAATTTAACCAATGGCTATTGGTTTGGACTGGTTCCAGCATAATTCAGCTTCAGAGGCTAGTTAGTACCACTTTTTTCATTTTACAGATGAGGAAACTAAGACCCAGAGAGGGCTTCTCTGACTTGCTTAAAGTCACACAGGTAGCAAGCAATGGAAGTAGTATTTGAGTCAAATACTCTGACTCCAGAGTCAATTTTCTTTTCACTTCATTGTGCTGTCTTTTATCTTAAGCAAATCACTTGACGTTTGGGGGTCTCAGTTTCCTCATCCATAAAATGAGTGGGTTAGATAGACTGGATGGCTTCTAAATCTAGGATCCAACATTACTTCATAGAGGAGGGAGAATTTTAGCTATGTAGAATGGAAAGGATTTGAAAGTAAGGGAGCATGGAGAAATCAGGACAAATATGACAGCATTTAGTTCTATAGCAATGACCTCTGAACTTAAAAATAGATGGTTAAGAGCTTGTCCCATTTATGGAGATGTATGTAAATGAGAGGCAAATCACTTGCCTACACTCTGTGGCACTCCTTTCTTCTTTTTAGACAAGACTCTTGCCCCTGGGGCAAGCCAGGTGGAGGAGGGTTGGGCCAGACCTAGCCCTATGGCCTGGGAGACTGGATGTGACTGAGAGTATTTAGCATTCCTGGGACACAGCAGCCTGCCTTTGGAAGGCTCTTTACAACCATTAATTAGCTAATCCCCAGGACTCCCTGTCAGGGTCAGGGCTATTAGCCTGCCTGCTTTACAGATGAGGAAATTTAGGCAAAGAGAGGTCAAGTGATTTGCTTGGCATGACACCCCCTGGAGACTCTGTGGGCATTAGCAGACAGTTAACCAGCAGGATCAGTGATCAAAGCTCCTTCTGGTCTGCCTCACTCTGCCTATACCACAATAGTCTGATGGGGGCCTTTGTTCTTAGGGGCCAGACTCTGGGATTATTTAATTCCCTTTTTATCTACTAATTCTCTTAGATGCAAACCTAGGAATTGATGGGATGTACAATATAGCTATCAACATATGAACTGGAGTCCTTAACCTGGGGTCTGTGAAATTAAAAATAAAAAGATTTTGAAAACTGTATGTGAATACCATTGGTTTCCTTTGTAATCCTATGTATTTTATTTTATGCATTTAAAAACGTTATTCCAAAAAGGAGTTCATAGGATTCAATAGACTGCCAATGCTGTCCAGGACATAAAAAGACCTTTAGAAATATTTCACTAGTTCTTCCCACCCGCTTAGCTAATTCATTTACCTACCTTCCCCATCTCCTTACCTAAACTCATTTCCTCACCTTTCATTCACAACTGACCTGTATACTCATTTAATGAACTCTCTATAAACCAACTAACTCCCTGGCAATTCACTTCTCCCTTTAAAAAAATATTTATTTAAAAGCATTTATTTATTACATTTCCCTCCCACCTCTTCCACTGAACAATAGCAAAGAAAACCTTTATAAAAATTGTGCCCTACCAATTCTCTTATATTCAAACCCACTAACTAGATTCTTTCATTTCCTATCTCTCATTTATGTTCCCACACTTTTGAGCACATCCATTAATCCATATCTTCTTTTTGTCCCCATTCCTCTTCCCCTTTCCACCAATAACCGTGACTCAGAATTCAGTGTCTACAAATTGGAAAGGACCTCTGAGGCCATCTAATTCAACTGATACCTAAATGAACAGGAATCTCTTCTAAACTTTAGTGATTAACACTCATTCAGACTCTAATGCTTCTAGTCAAGGGGAGTCCATGACCTCTCAAGGTGGGTCTTTCCAATTGTGAATAGCTCTACTTGTTACAGAGTTTTCCCTTCATCAAATTGAAATCTCCTTCTCTGTAATTTTTATTCGTTGCTCCTAGTTCTCTCCTCTAGGGCCAAAAAGAATGAGTCTAACACCTCATCTATGTGACAGCTCTTCAAATACATAAAGACAGGAGCCTTTTTCTCCCTAAGTTGTCACCAAACTAACTTAAGGATCTTCAGTCCCTTCAACCATTCCTTAAGCATCTATCCAGAGATCCTACCAGACTTAACAATATCATAGAATCTCAGAAGGAACCTCTTCTGCTTCCCTTATTTTTCCTTTTTCTTCCCTCCCCTTCCACTTTCTCCCAGATTTATATATCTTCTATTGCCTTCCTTATCAAGTTTCTTACCTTCTTACCTTCACTCCTTTCAAACATCTTGTGACATTCATGATGTCCCCTTTGCTTATTTGTCTAACCAAATATTAACTGGGGTGTGATTTTCATAATGTTGTACAGATACCTATTCAATCTATGGACTTGGAGTGACTTTTAGTTTTCTAATGAAAAAGGATTCCTCCACAATTGGATGGGTGTGTGATACATGACAGTATAGTTAGGTAGAGTTGCAGCCATACCCAAAATGTAGTCATTAATGGGTCAATTTCAGATTGGAGGGAGGCCTCTAGCAGAGTGGTCCAGGCATCAGGCTTTGACTTTGTGTTATGCAACACTTTTATCAGTTGCTTCAGTGAAGATATAAATGCTATATTTATCAAAATTTTCGAAGACCCAAGACTGGGAGGGGTAGTTGAGCTCTTAGATAGCAGGTAGTATGGTTCAATGGAAAATGTGTTTAATTTGCCATGAAATGACCTAGGTTAAAATCCCAGTTTTTCTACTTTGTAACTTTGTGACTTTAAGCAAGTCACAAATCTCTTTAACCTCTCTAGGTCTCAGTTTTCTCACCTGTAAAATTAAGGAGTTCAACTAGATGGTCTTTAAAATCCTTTTAGTTCCAAATCAGAATCTAAAATGATTTCCATGGACTAGAATGATGGCCTGACTTTCTCTATCTCTTTCTCTGTGTCTGTCTGTCTGTTTCCCTATGTATGCTATAGGACAATGGAGACGCAAAGCCTAGATAAGAAATAGTCCCTGCCTTTCTTGAGCTTGCAGTCTATTACAAGATACATCATTAACATTTCTTTCAACAATTCAATAAACATTTATGAAGTACTATCAATATACAAGGTTCCAATAACAAGAATTCTTAATTTTTGTGTGGATCATGGACCCTTTTATCAGTCTACTGAAACCTATGGACTCTTTCTTAGCATAGTGGTTTTAAATTAATAAAACAAAATACAAAGGAAACCAATTATATTGAAATACAGGAATCTATATCTATCTATCTGTATACTTGTGTATGTATGTATGAACCCAAGATGAAGGATCCCTCCTCTAGAATGATAAAGGCAAAAACAAAACTCCTTCCCTCAAGGAGCTTACATTCTATTGGATATGCATGCTATAATAAAAGAATATATGATGATAATGATGAGGAAACTGTTTCAGGGTGTAAGTGACTTGTCCTTGGATACATGACTATTACTAGCATGAACCAGATTACTCAAGTCTTCTAACTCCAAATCCAGCATTGTTTCTATATAATTTAGGACCTCTGTTAAATAGATTATATTGACATATTTATTCTTAGTTTTATTATTTATGTATTTAATTGATACACGATTCTTCATAAGGGGCTATTAACATGCTCAAGGGGCTATGATTTAAAAAAAATAAATCATGAGACAGGGGAAGATCAAGCAGAAACAAAATTCATCACTTTGTCACATTGACAAAGAAAAAAAAATAGAAACACTATTTTGTAATGGGGTCACTTCAGGTAAAGTGGTCAAAATAGTTGTTTGTAGGCTTGACCAGAATTCCATTGCCTGTCTATTCCAAGACCTGATGAGAGGGCAATCAATATTCAGAGTCTTTCACTTCATCTGTCTTGCTCCAGCTCTCTATCTCCTCCTGCTGCCTTTACTCCTGGTGGGCCCCCACACCCAGTCAAGCCAGGTTTTATTCCAGTGAACTTAGGTAACAATAGACATGATTGTCAGGCTCCCCGGGGCTGGCCAGGTTTTTATGAAATTAGACATATTTGTCTTGATGTTTAGGAGAGAACATGAAATTCAAATCTGTGTGTTTGGCATTCTGCAGGCTGGGCCTTTAATATTCAATGACATAACTTCATTGCGGTTTTGACAACACTATATAGAAGTTGTGCTCACCATTGAAAATTAAAGCCACTGAAAGCGTTGACAACAGCAAAATTGTGAATGCTTCCCAGCTCCTCAAGTGATTGCTATTCCAGTTTGTCTAGAAGTGCTTATTGTGTTTGTAATGCCGTCAGTTCCACTTAAAGAGGACTTGAAGTCAATGCCATACAGGTAAGTACCAAAGAAATCTCCATCTTCTTTCCTCTCTCAACTCCTTCCTCTCTTCTTAGAATAGTGTTTAGATAGAGGATGGTCTATTTGCTTTTAGTTGAGGGGCTCCTGTTTCCCTAACTTGTGAGTCAATATTTTCAAGGTTGAAGTTCCTGGGATGGTTGGACTTCCTTATTATTTTCTCCTCAAGAAAGTAGCAAGAAGAGACTGCTATACAGAAAATTTCTGAGTGAAAAAAACAGAGGAAAAAGTACTGGATCTGGAATCCGAAAACATGAGCTTGAATTTCTGGTATTCTGTTTAGCACCCAGAGGAACTCAGATAAGTTCTTTAAAATCTCTACAATTCAGTTTCCTGTCTCTAAAATGAGGGGATTGGGTTAAATGACCCCAAATATCCTTTTCAATTATAAATCTATGACTTTATTAATCCTATGTGTAGGTAAAACACCTCCTTTGTTGGGAGTGGAGGAAGGGATAAGGGCAGAATTATAAACCTCCCATAATTTATTGTTACAGTTTTAAGCAGACCATTCATTCTCAGTGGGTAAGGGAAAAGGATTTTCATGGGCAATTTTCAAAAGATGAAATGTAAACTATCAACAGCCACATGAAAATCTTTTCTGAATCACTAATAATAATATTAAGGGAGAGAGATTTGTGTTTGTGATTTCAGTAGCAAAGGGAACTCCCAGAGAAATAATTTCCTTTACCAAAGCAGGTCAGTGCCTTCTCTACTACTTATAATATCATTAAAGAGTTGCCTAGAATACTGAAGGGATAAGTGACTTGTCAAAGGTCACAAAGTCAGTAGGTATTAGAAGCGGGACTTTCTGGCTTTGAGGCCAGCTCTCTGCCCACTCTGCCACACTGACTACACAAAATTAAAATAACTAAGCTTTTTTCCTCGAATGCTTCAAACAGGCAACATGGAAAAAATGAAAACTATCTACTGGAAGAGAAATGGAATAATTGGTGATTTGATGTACTCTTGGTGTATCTGTTTGGATACATGGAGTGATTGTTTCTCCCTCACTACGTTGGACATGTATTTGGCTTCTGGGCATTTAACCTAAGGAGTTTGTGTGGAATTGGTGGAGTGCAAAATAAGTGGAAACAGGGGAACAATCTACACAATAACCACAATAATTTAAGGAAAACAATATAAAAAAAAACATTAGAGCTCATGGGAATCATGACCAGTCTCAATTTTAGAGGCCTGACTGATGGTTGAGTGTGCCGCCCCATTATTAGTAGAGAGCTGATATGCTGCGGCTATGAAAGAAACTATCCTTTTCACCTATGGTTCATCTATTTGTTCTGTTGTCCTTCATTACCAAGGAACATTTTTTGGAGGAATGGCAAGAGGGGAAGTCATTGGGAAATGATGATGATATAAGACAGAGAAAAAAGTATCAGTAAAATATGGGTTTAAAATAAATTAAAAAAACTAAAATAACATATATATGTAGATTAATGTCATTGATTAGTACCTTGAAAACACAATGTTACATCAGACAGTGCTTTTTGATATTTTGGGGAATGTGATTAGTTCTATAGAAATTAAATTGAATGAAACAAAGCAAAGTCTTTCTGGCAGAATATTAATGATTTTGCATGCTTCATCTTCCTTGTCTGGAATCGACACCCTACCTTTAATAATCTGTATGCTGGGAATGAATTAAAGAATCATAGAATTCTTTCTATAGACAAGGAATGCTAGGTTGGAAGGGATACTTCCCTTAATAGTCACAAATTTTTATACTAAATTCCTAGAATATGAATGAGTAATAAGGTAAACTAGAGATCTTAACATAAGGAGGCAAATTATGTCTTATGAGTTTTCATGACATTTGATGGGTTTGTCACAAAGTTAGATATGGATATGGAAGGGCATAAATTAGGGAATAAGGACTGGACCTGTGATTTTTTTGATATAGGGAACTCTTAAGTGAGGTAACTGAGTTAATTTATAAGGTAACCCATCGTTCCTTTTCATTGGTTAGCATCAGAAGATATTTCCTCATTGCTTCAACAACTTTTTGAAGAATAAAATTTTCACTAAGACAAATAAATGTTATCAATTTCTCTGCTCTTATAAAGAGAATATTCTAGCAGAAGTCTAGATAGTGGAAGGCTTAAAATCTCTGTTATGTCATAGATCTCATCAAGATTTGAATTTATTTCGTAATACCATCCATTTTTTTTTCCTTCTGACTGGGTTGTCTACAGTATAATCATACCATAATATTACTTATTTTCTTCCTCTATTAGTTCCCATTCAAATAATGTCTGCCACACTTCTAACCACTGGTTCATGGATTAACTCACATGAAAACATTTACTTGATATATAATGGTACTACTATCAATTTCATCCAATACATTCATTTTGATTGATGTACAACCTTCTATGAGGTAACTGTGGCCCAGTAGGTAAAGAGTTGTCCTTGGAGTTAAACATAGCTGGGTTCAACTCACACTTCTGTCATATACTGCCTGTGTCACCATGGAATCCAGCCAGACCTGGGTTCAAATCCTATTTATGTCACAACTGACTATTTAGCAAAGGTCATCTTGATCTTTCAGTGAGAGCCAATAAAGCACACAAAATGATCACTGAAGGCCATCTGTTCACCAAGAAAACCACATATTAATGCTATCTATATTCTCTTGCATTTTTATTGATTTTGTTAAATATTTCCCAATTGCATTTTAATATGGTTAGGTTGCATTCAGATTGGGGAGAATTGCCAGGTCTTTAACACCCCCTCTGTTGTAGGGAACTTTTTAAGAATACAAGTCTCAGAGGAGGTGCTGATCTGCATTTGTAGAGGAGTTCCCTCACTTAAGATTTCCCTCTATGAATGAAATCACAGGTTAGTTCTTATTCTCTAGCTTATGCCCTTCCATATCCATATCCAGCTATATGTCAAACCCTATCAATCAGCAGCAACATTCATAAGGTATAATTCACCTCCATGTGTTAAGATCTGTAGTTCACCTTGTTTATTATTCATATTCTGAAAATTTAAATATAGAAATTTTGACCATGAATTTTATTGTTGTTGTTCTTTTATATTGTCTCCTGTAAATTACTGATTTCTATGCTATTATTCTTTTCACCTGTAAATTTGCTGCTTTCTGACAACTTAGAATATGAATATTGGTAATATTTTTCCTTTGCCCCCATTTTTAGTGTGATTGGAAAAGGAACATTCATGGAATGCAATGAAAGTGACTTCCAAAGTGGAAGAGTCTGAGGAACTGGTTTCCAGGAGAGCTCTGATGGTGTGTAATGAGAATGACTTAAAGAGAAGGAAGCATGCATAGGCATTCTGTAACGTTTCTGTCTGTTAAGCACATGAAGGACAGCAATCTCTTTGGTTGAGGTTATGAAACTGGAACTGGAGTCACCTTCAAATGGCAAGAGTTTACCTTGGTATTTCTAGCTTCTCTCTTTTGGTAGATCTACTCTTAGTTTCACCTCTTCACTGGTGGCCAAGTCTGGTGAGAGACAATTCTATAAGAAGAAGGACTTTGGAACCTCTCCTGCTGAGGCAACACGAATATGGGCTATTCCTCTGCCTTCCTTGGTCTTTGTTCTTTTGTTAAAGTATAAAGTATTCTGTAGGCTTCGACCTAGTGAGTTTCTAAAGGTGAAGAAAATAAGGCTCTGGGAGCTTAGGAGTCAAGTTCCTGCTGGGTTTTGCATCCAGAGCATCATTAATGCTGGTAGTTAGGTGGCACACTGGACTTGGAATCATCAAGACTCATCTTCATGAGATCAAATCTGGCCTAAAATATTTACTAGGTGTGTGGCCCTGAACAAGTTACTTAACCCTGTTTTTCTCAGTTTTCTCATCTAGAAAATGAGCCGGAGAAGGAAATGGCAAACCACTCCAGGATCTTTGCCAGACATGACTGAATGGTTCAACAAGCCAACAACACCATTAATTGTCTAAAGGTCACAGAGAGGCCTATAGGACTCAGACCAACTATAGCTGAGGCAAAATTTCATTCCTATCCAATAAACATGCATTATGCACCTATTTGCCAGGTACTATGCTAAGCACTGAGGATACAAATACCTAGAAGAAAGAAAATTCCTTTGCCTGAACTTGGTAGGATCGGTGTTATGGAGAAGCTATCCTAAATTTGTAGCTACTCTCCCCAGAGACAAAAGAGATACACAGGAGAAGGTGACACAAATTTGTGGTGAGAGGGGATGTTTTTACTTTATTTATTGCTGTGTATTTGAAGTAGATATCACTCTAGATTTAAATGGGGCACTAGCTCCTGGTGGCTAATGGTTGGGGAAATAACCAGACAAGTCTTAGCTAAAGGCAGTAAAGAAGAGATTCCCCAACCCCAATTCTTTCAGGGTATCCTTAGAACTGTAAGGGAAATTGTAATCAGCTTTATTTAAAGAGGGTAAGAGCAGAATGTATTTGCTACCTGAGTTTAAAGCACACTTGGTTACATTCACAAATATCTGGGCAAATACATATTTAGCGGCCAGTGATGAATGATTCCTGTATCTTAAATCGTGAATAAGAAATAAAAAATCTACTGTGAAATTATCTTCTTAAAGACTTATTGTTTTCCCGGTTCTGCCTTTATCTTTGGAAATGTTAATTTTTAATCAGAAGCAGTCATTAAAATACTAGGTGTGGAACTCAGGTTTTCAGTTACTCACCCAATGCTTCATATTCCCTTAGTGATGCTAAGTTCCTTCTAAGAAATACATGAACGGAATCCTTTTAGAGTCTACACACACAACCAACCCGATCACTTTAATGGAACTTCCTGAATACTCAGTGAATCATTATCAAGACATGGAAGATGTCATCTCTGATAAACAAAATGGACTAGTCCTCCCATCTCTGTCTTTTCACTCCTTCAAAGTCTACCTCAGGTATCAATTCCTCCATGACTCACTACCTTCCACTAGAACTGATTCTGTTTCCTGGATTCTCTCAAGCTCTCCGATAGCTCCTACACACATCATTTTCTAACCTATATTTTTAGTTAGGGGAAGAATATAACAGATAAGTCAACATTTCAGTAACAAAAAAAAAATAGTGGAAAGGTATAAAGAATAAAAGACACTACTGTTTTCATTTCTCAACATATATGTTATATACACACATACATGCATATATATACATGAATATATATATATTCATTACGTATAATAATAGCTTGTATATATATGTGTTGTGTGTATGTGTAGATATAGATACAACTATCTATAGATACACACAAATACACACACATTTATACACACATAGACATGCATGACTTGGCAAAATGCAGTTTTATCTAGCAATCCCCTAGGGTTTACTCGCTAAGGGGTTGTTGAAAGGAGCTTCTCAGGATTAGTAAATCACAGCATCTTCAGAAGTTATTTTTTGAGTATTCTCACAATTATGCTATGGGATTAGGAATCAAGGAATAACAAAATTGCAGCAAACCCAAAGGCCATTCTTTGCAGTCTGACACTTTTTTTTTTGATCAAATGGAAAGTCAGGAAGCAGCATCCCATTTGGAACACTGAAAGCAGAAGCAACCACAGTACCTTAAGCTATGACAGTAGTCCCATAAGATACTGCACCTTCACATCTGGTTCCTCAGTCTCACAATGCCATTCTATTCTATCAAGATGAAAGCCATAGCCACTGAGGTTACCTTAACGAGCTTCCCCTGCCATCACTGCAGTTTGTGATCCCACATCTCCCAGCATGGCAGAATTCTTTGCTACCACTTATATTCACGTAGTTGAGCTTACCTCAGAGCTGAAGATAATCTTAGCCCCTTCCAGGTTGGGAAGAAGAAACAGTCTAAGGCTACATCTCTCAAGAACTCATAAGGTCAGGCTTTGGACACTTCTTATCTCCAAAATGGGTCCTTCCTGAAAGCCAATATTTAAACATTTACTTCCAGATTATCAGAACTTTTCCTTTGACTTGTATATCTCCTCAAATCTTTGTCAATGAGAACTTCCTTTTCTACAGCAAACATGTTTGAGAATATCTTTCCTGCCACTTTCTCATAAAGATCATAACTGGCAATATGCTGCAGTTTGCTTATGCCTCCAAATCATTTTCTGATGCCCTTTGGGTCCCTTGCAATCTTTCTGAAGTTGTGGTTTTTCCATGATTTACAGCCACATGATAATGAGAGAAGAATATTGGCATCAAAAAGATGGATTTAAGGGACAGGGAGCAACTTGGGATCATTAAAAGCACCATGCTTCCCTGATGCTATTCAGCTTGCTCTCTCTCTCCAATACAATTCTGGACTCAGTTTCTCTACAGTGCTCCTTCAAGAAAGTTAGACTGATGAACTAAATTAATGGTCTGGGCATTCACCTATATGTTATTAATGCTTTGTAGACAGCACTACAAGAGTTAAATAATGAAAAGTCAAAGGAATTGTATACAACATTACTAAATGAATAAGAACCTTAAGAATTCAGAATTCATAGTTAAGTTTTAGTGTGTGCATGTGAGTGTGTGTGTTGGAAGGTGAGGGAAGGTAAAAAGAGAAAGTGGGATTAATAGCTCAGTGGTGTGGGCATTGAAATCAGTAAAATTCAGTTGAAATCAAATTGACTACCATTTAGTTGAGAAAACTAGGATTCAGATACACTGAGGTGTATATACTTATGAAAGTGTCTAGTCCTCCATTCAGATGGCATGGAGTTGAGATGGGCCCCTCAAAAGCTATGCCATAGATCTGTTGGAGTCCACCAAACCAAGCAGGCTTCAAGTTTCTGTAGAGTGATTGACTCTGTATCTGTTCTTAGAGGACTAGCCTAGTTAAGTGCAGAAGTGCTTGCCAATGGGTTCTCTTGTAGGTTCATGAATTTTTTGGCCATCTCAACTCTGAAGCTGCTGGCACTGCAAATACACAGGCTATATAAACACATGAGTGGCAGCTCTTGGCAAGAAGAACTGATAGAGCTATAAATATAGTTCTCGCATTGAATATTGTTTCTTCCATGGCTATCGGCCTACTTCCATGATGTACTAAGTTCGTGTACTCAGTTGGCAACTGATGCTGGCTAGCATTAATACAGTGCTAATTGAAAATTTTCAAAGCACATTCCTCATAGCAACTTTATGAGAGAGGTAGTGAAAGTATTATCATTCCCATGTTGTACATTGGGGGACTGACCCTATAAGAGGTTAAATGACTTTCCCAGGGTCATGGAGCCAATATGTGTGTGAGGCAGGATTCAAACCCAGGTTTCCTGACTCCATGGCAGCTCTCTTTGCCACTGTGACATGTTTCCTGAATCAGGCAATCCCCAGGTACAGAGGAAATCCTTCAGAAGACTGTACCAGTATTCAATACCAGTTGACCAAGAAGAATGCAAGGCAGAGGTACAAAAGATATAATGAACTACCTTTCCTGTTCTAAAGATGCCTATGACCCATTTTTGGAAGCAAGGAATAAACATGAAAGTTATAATAAAAGGCAATGTCTGATGGGTGCTCTCTGTGAGAAATAACCAGTATTACAAAAGAGAGAGAGGTCACTTGTGCCTGCAGTGGTCAAGTAAGGATTCATATAAGCAATACCTGCTCCCAAATACTTATTCCTGGCATATAGAAATATGTCCAAAATGCTGGGTTTGGGGAGTGTAGACAAAGCCATGAGACGCTTTGACTAAGTCACACCTGTGCTTGAAGGTTGGGTTACCTGTCATTCCATCATTAGAACAAAAATCCTCAGACCTCCACTCTCTGGAGGGACTTTATTTGACTATTAGCTGAGACAGGTTATGCAAAATGCTTTTCAAACCTCAAAAAGCTACATGTAACTAAGAAGTGTCATTATTACTGGTAATATTAACTGATACTTTAGAAGAGATTATTTTGTGTACAACTGAAGGGAAGGATGATAGATTAATTTTGTGGGAAAATAGCTTAGGAGAAAGAAATGAGGAAAGGGAAGTGAAGAGCAGAGACAGATGGCATCGAAGACAAACTTTGTCAACTTTAGAGTTTTGTGGAGGGCTAGCCCTGTACCTCATCCCACAGACAACCCTGTGGCAAATACTATCAAGTGACAAACCTCTAATCTGAATTATCTGCCTCACCTCTGACAATCTTCCCTTTGAATTAAGGAGGTAATGTTTTTTTTTCTTTTTGGCAAAGAACATGAAACCTCCTGGGAAATTCTCTTATTTAAAATAAGGGACAATAAAGGTGATTGGGAAAGAGTAGCCGATGGCCTGAGTTTCTCTGTGTTAGGAACCTTTCCCCTCCCCTCCCATCCTCCATCTTCAGAATACTTTGCCAGGCCTGATCTTGTCCTTTTTTCTCTGGCTTTGCTGTTCTTGGCAACTGTCCCTTAAGCCTGTCTGTTCCCTGTCACTAATATTTTATGCTCATATTTTAGTACCAAACAATTACATCCACTAATTTGAAAAGGAAACAAGCAGGAAATTGCAATTATAAGAGCCAAAGTACTGCTCTTTTATACCACCCCCCTCCCCAAGCTTATGGATGTAAATTATGAGAGTTTGCCATTGCTGCAAAACACAATTTCCCTCTGTCCCCCCACTACCAGAGATCACTGACACTGGTGCCCCTAATAAATGAGCAGATGTGCAATAGGAATTTAAACCTTGATAACAATGGAGATAACCACATTTTTCTTTCTGTTTCATGCCCCAAGTGGAAACCATAAGGACTATCATCAAAAACCCTCTCTTTCTTCTTCTCTCTCACTCTCCTTTCTCTCTCTCTCCATATACATTTATACATATATTTATATACATACACATATATACATATATATGTATAGTGGTGCTTTATCATCTTTAAATTATTTTTAGGTATATAATTTAGTTTTAAGTTATATTCAGCAAGGCTTTGTTAAGTGCTTATTATCTTCATGCTCTTTATCACGACTCTTCCACCAGAATCACTTGAACGGTAAAATAAACTCTCTATCACTTTATCTTGCTCAAACCCATTTTCCCATGGCACTTCTAGGCTATTTCCAAACCATACAACTATGTGCTGCCCAGCCCCTCCCCTGTTGGCCATCAGCTCTCAATTACATATCATTTTCCTCAGTTGGAAGGGAAGGGCAAATGCTTAAGGGAAAGGACTGTCCTACTTTCTTGTACTTGTAGCCCCAGGGATTAGTACAGGTGAACAATTAATGAAAAGTTTATTACCACCATAGAAAGATAAAAATGAAAAAAAAAGACACCCCTTTTTTTTTCAAGTACTTTATTCTAAGGGAATATAAACTTCTATCCCTTATAGCTCCTCCCTGGAATGGGCAGGACAGATAACATTGTCTTCCATTTCATAGATTAGGATTGGATTTAGAAAGGTGACTTACCTGAAGTCAGGCAGCTGGCTAGTAGCACAGCTGAGGGACTAGAAGCAGAGTCTTCTGCTGCGCAGTACAGGGCTCTTTCGCTTAATGAATGCACTGTCTAATTGATAAAGTGCCCACTATGTGGAGGGTACTGATCTGGGTACCAAAGAGACAAAGGAACAGAAGATGTAATTGATGGGGTAGGGACCAAGCTGAGACCTTTTCCTTTTACCCCAAAAGAATTTGAGTTCCATTTGTCCATAGGCCCTGGGAAACCCACCTTGAACTCTCTTGGATTTTCCCATTTAATCTGGCTTTTTCATGCCTAGATCTATATTACCCTTAAACTAGCCTAGCCCCCCATTGTCTATTACCTCCAGATTGCCTCCAGTTGCTTTCCACAGTGGATCCCGTCAAAACCACATTCTTTTGGTTCCTGAGAAGCTGACCTCTAGTCACCGAAGTCCCATCAATATCCTCCTAAGACACCTCCTCAAGACCCTCCCTAAACCCCTCCTCTAGTCACCCCAGACCACTAGACCTCCCCTAGATCCCTCCCACAATCTTTCAGTATAGAAGATCCATCTTGACTCTCTGAAGGTGCTGAGATTCAGTCTATCTCAGATTCGATTTGGCTGAGATTCAATCTGGCCTGCTTGTCAATACAAGCATTACAAATGCTCCGGCTCCTTAAGATTCTACCCAATATGGGGAATCTTTAATAAACTTTGCTTTTCTTTGGCTGAGAGAAGACTTGAATCGACATCATTTGGCAGGGCCAGGCATATCAGCATTTTGGGGTCCTGAATACCCCTAAACCTAAACCTCAACACAATGACAGAAATTGATCAAATCATTTACATTACATCATAGAGTCAAGATGACTGAAGGCTGTTTTTATTTCTCAGATGCTTGATGAGCACAGATTTTGTATGAGCTTCTGGAATAAACACATTTCCCCCCCTACATTTGGGGAAAAAATTAAATGTCCATCCCTTCATTAGATAGACTCAAAGCATTTACCCTGATGCCCTGGAGCAGGGAACAGAATCAAGACAAGGAAGAATTGATCCTTTCTGATAGGATCCACCACAGGCAGGAGAAGGGAAAGAAACTCCATTTAGGGTCATAGATTTAGAATTGGAAGAGACCTCAAGGTTCTATATTCCAAATCCCTCAGTTTATGGATAAGGATAGTAAGACCAGGTAACATCAAATGACTTATCCAAAATCATTTAAGTAATAAATGTCAGAAGCAGCATTTGGACCCATATCTATTTCTTTCCATTCTACCAAACTGCTCCTCCATCTTCAAATAGATAACAAGCCTCTTTCTCCTTTGCTGGCCTTGATCCTACTCTCATTACCCAGTAATTCTACCACCTAGAATTTATAACTGCCATGTCTTGTCCTATAGGGCTTTCTTTATCTTATAACTCATCCTTCTGGGTTCTTTGTGTCATCTAAGGAGACAACTAGATAATATAATAGCCTGATCTGTCTTGATAGTCAGATGGGAAAATATTATTATTCAGGGGGACAAGTCTTGGATGTGGATTCAGCAGTTTTAAAACTTAGCTCTGGTAATTACTAACTGTGTGATCACAGGCAAGGCTGAATCTGAGTCTCAGTTTCCTCACTTAGCCAAGTCTGCAAGCATTAATTAGACTTTTACTATTGGCCAGACACTGTACAAAGTACTATGACCTTATATGTAAGAAGGGGATAAACAGTATTTCTATTACCTTACCTCGAAGGGATGTTGTGAGTAAAGTACATTGTGAAGCTTAAAGTGCTCTATAAATGTGAGTTTTATTACTATCAGGAGCCTTTGGAGACCATCCCTTCCTTTTATTCAATCCTTTCCTGACATCAGCTTTTATTCCTAAGGATGTAGTCTAATTTGGTGACTTCTGTCTATGGCAGGCTCATGCAGGAGATAGGTGGGATTAGGTAGGGCATTTGGGTGTTCCTTACATCATTTCATGAAGGCTACTCCTTACTCTACACCTATGTGTTGGACCTATCTTGGGTCATGAAATACACTAAGAAGGTTTAGTTGGTAAATATCCCTGACATCCTTATAAGAAAAGCTAGATAAGGCAATGGCTTGTTGTATGAGGCAGGGAAACATGATAGGATCTCATTCATCTCAATTGAAACATTTCAGTTATAGAGTTCTCTTGGTGCAAACTATCTCATTTTCTCTCTTGCTAATCATCAGATATTACAGACCATAAGAGTCACATTTATTAGGAGAGGGTTTTTAAAAAATTCCTTTGAATAATTCATGTCCAATTTAGAAGGATTAAACATGGTGTTATCTCCTACGCCAGCAATAGCTGCAGGTGAAAATCTTGCTGTTCAGGTGAGGGGGAGTCAGGGGCACAGCTGAGAAACTTTAAATGGCTTCAATCGCATATCTCGGCTGCTAGAGAGCATTGAATGGAGGCTTTTGGAGGTGTTTCCTGTGCTTTTGCCTGAGTCCCCTCACTATCAATCTCAACATTTTTCACAAACCTTCAAGATCTGGTTCATGCTCTACTCCCACCTGGACTACCCTCCCTATCTCCACTGAACCACACCTTACTCATTCAAAGCTCAGTAGAAGTCCCAACATCTTCCATTAAGCCTTTCACATCATGCTTATATGGAAAGTTAGGGACACCAAAATCCTGAACCCTCCTTCAATACCTCATTAAGGTATTGTCCTCCAGGGATAGTGAAGAGGACACTTGGAATCATAATCGGATTCAACAATTTACAAAGGGCTTGATATACATTATTTCATTTATTCCTGTAAGGATAATATCATGAACCTCTCTTCCCCCTTTAAAAAAAAAGGAAACTGGGCCTTAGAATGTTTAATAAGTTAGCCAAGGTTATACATGGAACAGAACTTAGAACAGAAGTAAGATTCAAAGTCCAAGGCTCTTATCCAAACCTTTCAGATCCTGTTTTAATTGAATAAGTCCACCATGGTCATTCCCATTGGGAGAGGAATGATAAACCAAGATTTGCTCACGAACTCACTCCCCTCAGTACTTTTGTCAATGTCTGGGGTTTAACCATAGATCTCTTTTTGCTCCTTATTTTGATTTTATACATAAAATGTCTTCTGTACTGGTCTCCAATTAGAAATGCTTCTATTTCTTTTTGTTTTCCTTTTCCTTCAATTATTGCCCGAGAGTAGTGTATAGGTTGGATATGACCATATCTCTGCCCTCACTATCCAAAAAAAAGAAAAGAAAAAGGAAAGGAAAGAGCACCAAGAAAACATGGGATCAGCTTTATTCAACCTGTCACTTAGATGGTTTTTCTATTTTATCCTTATTTTAAGCCTTCTCTAACTATGCCATGACCAAAAGAGTTGGAGTGTCCCAATGGTCTGGAAAAACACCTTCCACAGAGTGGGTATTTAATAAATCCTTGTTGGTGTATAAAGTCATCACAGTAATCACAGTTTACCCTGTAGAAACATAATACACGAGTGTGCCAAACTCAAATAAAAATGGGGCCACTAATTTGTACAAAAAGATTCCTGGGGGCCATATATTGACTAAGCTTTAAAATGCAATGTTATCTATGTTTTATTGCATTTTTATTAATTTTGTTAAATATTTCCCAATTACATTTTAATCTAGTTTCACAGGCTCTAGGGAGTGTTGCAAATGCTCCCTGGGGGATGTGTGTTTAACACCTCCCACCTACACAATGTGATAGGAGAAGTGCTGAAAGTTCTGCTAAAAAGTATATTCTTTCACCCCCACCAGTGAGCCACAGTATTTGGAAAGGATGTTGGATATGGTGTCAGACAACCTGCATTCAAGTATCTGCTCTGCTATTTATTTATTACCTATGTGACTTGGGAAAGTAATTTCCCCAGAAGCCTATTCTGGGCCTCAATTTCCTAATCTGTAAAATAAAGTAGCTGGACTAAATTAGGGGTTATTAACCATTTTTTTGTGCATCATGGATTTCTTTGGCAGTCTGGTGAAATGAATGAATCCCTTCTCAGAAAAAAATGTATTTAAATACATAATATGAAACACATAGGATGGCAAAGGAAACTAATATTATCGAAATATAGTTATCAAAGTAAATAAATAAAAAGAAAAAATTAAATAAAAGCAAAGATTCAGATCCCAGGTTAAGAGCCTCTGCTCAAGACAGTCTCTCTAACAACCCTCCCCAATTCTAAATCTATAATGATGATGTATGTTGTCCATCACCTCTTTGTTAGAAGATGTTGGTCCAGGGGTTCTGGTTACAAAAGGATATAAATTTCTTACCAGAAAATTGTCATATGTAATAAGTATTTTAAAAACAAATATACAAGTTCATATTTAATATTTTGGAAGAAATATGTTGCTAACATCAACATTTTATCACGGAACTACCCTGTTGACATCTCTTTGAATGTGAAGAAACTTCAGGACAAATTTGAGAAGGTCTACATTAAGCCGTTATCATCCATTAATATCTAAACACAGAATAATTGGTTGTATTAGCTAGAAGAGAGAAATATAATTTCTGTCCTCAAGGATTTTACATTCATGTGGTCATTACTTTCTAAGATAGTCACTTAAAAATAATCTTTTTCAATTAATGAAATGTGTTTTTTCTCACATCTGCTCCTTTCCCCCCCCCCCACATAACTTACACACTGGGTGAGTGGGTCATATTCAAACAAAACAAATTTCAGCATTGGCCATGTCCAAAAATATATGCCTCATTCTATCACCTCTTTGTCAAAAGGCAAGCAATATGAGTTATCTTTGGTCCTCTAGCTGAGTTAGTCACTTTGGAACTGAATTAGCAAATCTTTATTGAAACCATAGGATTCTGTGGAATGTCTGCAGTCTACCCTACTCTTTGCTAGTTTGTGTGTAAAATATCAGAAAAATAGAGTACCTCTTTTCCATCCCCTCTCTCCTCCTTCTCCCCTCCCTTCCTCCTGCTCTGCCCTTCCCTTTCCTTCCTTCCTTCTTTCTCTTTTTTGTCTTGTAGTAGGTAGGCACTTAATAAATGCTTTTTGGCTGAACATTTCTTTTATCTGTTTGCTTAGTTTTTTCCCACTTCAATATGTTTCCTTTGCTCTTCAAGGACAGAAAGTAGGTCCTAACTATCTGAATTTCCCTCCCTAAACACAGGGACCATGTATTCTCCATCAGAAATGAAACCGTGTCTCCCCACTCAACAGTAACTAACTTTCTGTAGTTCAGCCTTCAATGGAAGCATAATCTGATATGGACCTGATTATTCTTTCAGGGAGACCAAAGCACCCCACTATCCATGTCCCTCCACCTCAAATTCTTCCCCAATTGATATTAGAAATTAATTTGCCAGATGACAAAAGCTTAACTTTTGCCATGAGGGAAGGCTTAAGATGCAAATCTCTTTGGAGTGGCAGTACATGACAACCTTATTCACACTAAAGTGTAGATAATTGATATATGATCTTTTCCTAAGTAGGCTCTCATTAAGGGAAAAGGGGAGAGAGATAATGAGAGCAGTGAATTCCTGAAGTGGTCAGAGGGGCATAACTGATCCTGTGAAGTACAGAACAAGTTGAGATATCCAGTTCAATTCAAATTCAAAGGGTACTTATTACACACCTACTGTATGTGTGCTGGATGTTGGAGATGCAAAGACTAAAATGAGACAATGGATGTTCTCCAAGGGCATACTTTCTACTAGAGACAGTCTGGGTACATTGACAATTAACTTAAGAATGAGTTGAACAGGGAATGCTTGTGTAAGTGTGAGGCCACTGCTGCTATCTCCCTTCTATAAGGGGAAGAGAACAAAGGTATGTGCCTATTGTGTGGGAGGTCAGAAAGTCAGTCATGGAGTATAGTGAATTTTTGTAGATTTTTGGTTGTTGTTGAAAATTTCGATTTGATACTAGTCCCCATTTTTGTGTTAAGTTTATGAAAATGTGTCCCCTTAAATCCTATGCTCTATAAGGGTAGGAACTTGGTCTTTTTTTTAACTTATGTGTATTTCCCTATTTCAATAAAATTGAAATAATTTATAGACTTGGAGTTATGAAATTTAAACTAGATTAAAAGGTGACTGTTGTCCTGCTGATGAGGGAGGAAGGAGTGCTTGAAGCAGATGGAGCAAACAGGATGCAGGATATGAGATATGAGATAAGATGTAGGATGTGACCAACCAGAAAAGTGATCAAAGAAGACTATGCATTGGAACCCCCCACCTTGGACTTACCTGTGTGCTTTCAAAAAGTACCCTTAATTACCTGACACTCCAGAACAACTCTTAACCCTTTCCTGTTCTTGCTTATCTGTATGACAAAGCCACCTGTGGACTACCTGATATCCCAAGCATTCCACAGCCGTGCTTGCCTCTCTTCCCTTTTACTGTTCGCCTTCCCCCTATCCCATCAAACTATCTGTAGACTAGACACCCAACTTGGTCAATTGCTCTGCCTCTCACAGGAAGGAGAACCTGCTCCTGTTCGGCCTCCTATGGGAGCAGGTCTGCTGGGTGCAGTACCCCAATGAATGCCTTTCTTTAACTTGGAGATAGTCTGAGTGAATTCTTTCAGAGCACTAGGACCCACCTATCTATTCTTCATCACTGCCTTAGACCTGGTCATTACTGTACCTGTCTCTTGGGGCTAAAACCCAAAGTTTTTTTTTCATGATAGAAGTTCCTTTAATCTTTCTATCACTGTCATCTCTCCTTTATCTCCATCTTTCTCCAGATTCTGTTGGTCTCCACCTGATTCTTCCCTTATTTCACTATACATTCAGCTTGGATTTTTCAAGTGAACTTTTCTAGTAGAATTAAGGAGCATCAAAGTCTTACAATAGGATATTCCTAAACTAATCTTAAATAGCTAGCACACTTTGCTAGGCTAATTAGCTTCTATCCTCATCCAGTGAGGATTTTTGTCCCACCCATCTTCCCAACCACATGGTCAGCCACCATGATGTTTCCAGAGAGAGAGAGAGAGAGAGAGAGAGAGAGAGAGAGAGAGACTGATGGATGGCTCTTCTTAATCTATTCTTGAAAAAATCCTTTGTGCTTAAAAGTTGAATATCCTTCTTACTAAGTTTCACTAACTTTTCAAAAAGTTCTGACCTCAGGTTGATTATTCCCGGAGTCTGTAATTATTTACTCACTTCCTTGTGTTCTTTACACAGTGAATCATTTGGCACCATCCTATCCCCCAGCACACCCATGAGTGTTCCATCCCTTAATCTTGATAGCACCACATTCATTACCCATTGAATAATAAACACCTACAATTTCCACTGAAAGCAAAGGAAGGGTCATTTTACCCCATTGTGCCCAGAGACTGACAAGAATGCTTTGAGGAAGTAATAATAAAGAAGTTAAAATGAAAATTATCTACTTCAGCAAACGTTATTAACTGACAACTGAGATATGTTGGAGATATGAAAGAGTTATAGATGTGGGATAATTGACACCTGGAATAGTGTATTATTATTTTTTAAAAATGTTCATCATTGCTGCACAGAAATTCTAATCCTTACTCTACCAATAATCTGCTGAATGACCTTAAAGAAGTCACTTGATAGTAATAGATAATTTTAATAAAGCATCTTAAGATATTCAAAGTGATGAATTCATGTATGGACTCATTTGATTCTCACAATAAACCTGTGAAGTAGGTGCTATCATTATCCCCATTTTATAGGTGGAAAAATTGAGACTGGGAGAGGTTAAGTTACTAATGGAAAGTCACAGCCAACAAGGCTTAAAATTGAGAGCCTCCCAATTCCAGGTCCAGCATTCTCTATCCACCACGCCAGTGATGTTAAACTCAAATAGAAATGGTGGTCACTAAGTCATACTATGGGTCTCTGCAGGTGCACATTGACTTAGAAAATCACATATTAACATTATCTACATTCTATTGGATTTTAATTTATTTTGTTCATTGCTTCCCAATTACATTTTGATCTAATTCTACTGCACCTGAGAGTGTTGCTACACACTCGGTGTCTGACATCTCTGCAATATATATCATTCAGCTATCTCTCTTGGCCCCAATTTTCCCACCTGCAAAATTAATAGGTGGTACTAGCTCTGAAATTCTATTACTTGATTAGTCCATGAGGTGTTACTAGCTGTGAACACCAAAGGCCATCCTTGGGTGTGCATGAAAAGGAAAAGGCTGACCTACCTACATGGATAGTAGAATTATCACCAAATTCTCTTCCCTATTTCAAATGGCTCTACCTTTTTTCTGCACTTCTGCAATATGCCACGCAATTCATTTTTATATTTCTTCTGAAGAGCCAGAGCTAATATGAACTTTCAAAGGCTTTTTGTGTTCCATTCCTACAACTGGCTTGGATTGTCCTTCCAGTGAAATGTTGGGCATCTTGGGAAAGAACTTAGGAAGCTACTATTGCCAATGAAAAGTTTATGTGATTAACTGCTCCAGAACTATTCCTAGACTCTCTCAAACACGTTTTTCCTGACAAGTACACAGAAATCTTAGTCAAGAGGACCTAGTCAAAGTGCTGTTAAATGGCTATAACTTGGGGACTATCAACAGGACAAGAAGACAGTAGACCCACTTAAAGGCAGTATCCTTTACCCTACCCCAACCCCATTGCTTTACCATTATGAAGAGTAAATGAATGCCTATAATATGTGATTTTGTTACATTTGTACTCATAAATGATTTGAATTACCAAAATGGAAATTTTGGTTTATAAAACATAGATTCCCTTAGTGACTTAAGTGTTAATTGTAATCATCCTTTCATGTTTCAAGGGATCTCACTTTTATCAGCTTGAGTATTGCCATGACCAAGTCCAGCTATAGTCCAACTAGCCCAACTATGCATTAGAAGACATGTTCTGACATAGACAAAACAAGTCATCTCCTAGTGGCGCACAATGTGGTGCTGAGTTGCCTCTTTAAAAGTTTAGATGAATGAAGGAAAGAGTGAAAAGCATTTATTACACATTTACTACACTGGAAGCAATGTGCTGAGCCCTAGAAAATCAAATGGAAGCTGCATTGATAGTCCTTGACCTCAATGAGCTTATGTTCTAGTAGGAGAAGATAATACTAATTTCAGAGTAGTGACCAGAGAAGTGTTTGTTTTGGGATGATAAATGGAGCTAAATGGTAGACAATTGGTACAATCTTTTCAGAAATAATGGCCTCATTGATTTGATTACTGTTGCAGGGACTAGGAAATAGAAAGTGAGTGTGGGAAGGTGTTAGAGCAGTGGGGAGGAGAAAGGTGGTGTAGCAGCAAGCACCCTAGCATCCCCAGAATGGCTGACAACACAGGTTCTTAGATCCGCTTCTCCAAAGCAAAGCAACTCAAAATGGGTTAACAATCTTACTTTAATCAAACAAACATATATCATTTACCTAGTTCAGGGGAAAAAGTCAGCACCCTGAACTTCAGAGAATACAAACAGAAGTTACAAGCAGACAGAGAAACAGATTAACAGACAGGGCTTCCCATTGTCTGACCATTACATACAGACCTAGTCAGTTACTAGAGAGGGAAGCACCAACATGTGGGTTTTCAAAGGCCAGAGGCTCAATGGCTGCCCAGAGTCTCACCTGGTCAAATCACACAGCTCTTCCCAAAGTAAGCCCCAAAGCAAAACCTCACATCAGGGCATATATAGCTTTCTCCTGTGTCAGAGACCATCACAACCCTCGTGACCCACTGCCCAATCACAAAGTAACAAGGTGTGGGTGTTCCTGAAGAACAAGCCTCCCACCACAGGATCCAGGTGACCACATTCAGCCCATTAGGGGGCAGAGCATATTTTTAAATCAGGAAAGATTCTCAAAGTCACCTGAGCCTATTAAGGGGCCTAGGGACAGGGAAGATCTTCAGATTCTCATTCCCATAACAGGTAGTAATGCATTAGGAAGGTGGATGCTTTTGCACAGACTTAATCTACAGTCAGGCCTGTGAGATTTCTGGGTGGAGGTTCCCAAACTGAATGGATTGAGTAGCCAATGGCAGAATATCAGGAGGACCAGTGGTCTGCAGGGAGCAACAGTAGGTCAACTCCTTTCTTGCTTGGACTTGCCAAAACTTACACTTTACTGATATAGTCTATGAGAACCCAAAGTAATTTCTATGAGTCATCAGGTCAGAATTTTAGTGCATGATAATAATACCTATTATAATAGGCATCATCCTTATTCCCTCATATTTCATTTTGTACATCTCAAAATGCTTCCATAGCTAATGCATCATGTGAACCATCTATCACTGGGAGGATGGAAGAGAAAGTGTTTCTTTTTATTAGATTATTGAGGGAATTGTGACTCTGAGGGGCTAAGGTATTTACAGTAGAGGTGGTGGCAGTGGTAGATAAAGAAATACTAAGGCACTGGGCTTCAACTCCTACAGGTTCCTTCTATTGGTAAATTCTGTCCAGAACCTCCATTTTGAGGAAGGGCCCAGACCAATCAATCCTGATTCCCTGGACTTGGCCACCATGTCCCATTCTTCTCCTTCCCTTTCTCTGCCCTTTTCAGCTTCCCTCTTACATGTTGTCTTTCCCCATCAGAATGTAATGCCACTGAGGATAGGGGATGTTGGGCTTTTTTTCTTCTTGTATTTGTATTAGAATAGTTCTTAATATATAGTAAGCACTTAATAATGCTTGTTGATTGACTTACTGCTACAAAATTAGAAGGAATTTATATGTCCACCAGAACTGAAGTTAACTGAGTTCTGAAATGACAGAAGTCATAGGAAAATATGATTCAGTTTCCACAAATTTGATTTCAATTTTTTTTCATTCTATTGCTCAGAAAAATAATTGTCACATAAAATGAGATCTGTTTACAGTTGTTTTGCTTTTGATTTGTTTCTCTTAAAGGAATTTGTGTTGGAGAGGCAAGCATTTGGTTTTTCTGACTTTGCTGAAATGGGGAACGGTGTAAAGGTGTAGGGCATTAGTAGGTAAGGTTATAAGTACTTTATGAGTAGCCTCTGTGTGACTTAGGGCTCTTCTTCTAAAGTAGTTCAATACCTGTCATATAGTTTTCTTGTTATTCTAACTCAAAATTCATCATAGTGTCTCTTCAAATATCCCTGACTTCCCAGTTCATCAGTCTTTTCAACACTTTCTCTCTACCTCAGTCATATAAAGGAATTATCAAATACTTTATCTCACCACCAATAAGTTCTACTTATGTGCTCAAGAACTTTACAATTCCTCTATCTGACCATAACCTCCTGTGTATCCCTAATTCCCTGTGCTTCTTTGTTTTTAATTTTTATTTTCCTATTCATTATTACCTCTATTCAGTCACTCTATTAATACTATTACAGGTTCTACCCCATGTTCTTTCTCCCCCTAAGAGCCAGATTGCTGGGGGGAAAAACAAACAAAAAACACCCACAAACCCTTCTATACTCACTGTCTCCACCTCCTTTCATCTAACTCATGTTTCAACCCCTTTTGATCTGGTTTCAGATCTCATCATTCAACTAAAACTGGTCTTTATGAAATTGCTAGTAACATGTCTTTTCTCAGCTCTCATCCTTCTTAACCTCTTCAGTATTTAACATGGTTGACTATCCTCTCATAAATCCTTTCTCATTCCTATCTTTTTTGTATCCCTGCTGTCTCTTTGTTCTCTTCTTGCCTGCTTGCTCATTCCTCAGTCTTCTTTGCTGAATCGTCATCCAACTTCTGCTCCCAAACAGTGTCCCCCAAGGCTCAGTACTGTACCTCTTCCCTCCCCTCCTCTTCTCTCCTCTCTTCTCCTCTCTTGTCTTCTTTCCCTCTCTCTTAGTAATCTAAAAAGCTTCCCTTCTCTATATATACTAGAGGTTCTTAACCATTTTTGTGTTGTGGACACCTTGGGTGGTCTAGTAGAGACTGTGGATTTTTGTCTACATTCATAATTGAAGGACATACTAAATTGCAATTAGATATTAGTTAAAATAAAGGCTCCTTCCTCTCCACCCTAACAAATTCATGGATTCCCTAAATTTGTCTACAAACCACAGGTTAAGGCTCCCTGCTCTACACAATCCTTTTTGGAAATTTCGTTGGCTCCCATGGGTTCAAGATCATCCATATGCAACCAACTCCCAGATTCACATATTCAGCCCTAATTCTGATTTCAAATCGCACATTACTGTCTCTTAGATACTGGTAACTAAATGTCCTGTAGGCATATCAAATTCAGTGAGTTAAAAATAGATCTGATTATATTTTCTCCCCAAACCCACCTGACTTCTAAATTTTGGTCAAGGGCACTGACATCTTACCACTCATAGAGGTTCACAATTCCACAAGCAGCCTAAACAACCCTGCTCTCCCCCCTCCAAATATTCAATCAGTTGGCAAATCCTGTCCTCCACATTTCTCACAATATCTTCTCCCCTTTTTACTCATTTAGCTGATGTGTTCAGATCTTCATAACTTCATAACATAATTCACCTGAATTACTCCTAATGAGTCTTTCTGGTTCCAATCTTTCCCATTCTACATTCATTCTTCACACAGCCAGTAAATTGACAATCTTACAACGTGGGTCATCATATCACTTCTTGCTCAAGACATTTCTGTGGCTTCCTATTGTCTACAGAATAAGATATAGACTCTTCTGTTATGCGTGTAAAGCATTTCACAATTTGACTCCCACCTGTCTTTAAAGAATGATTTCACATTTTTCCTCCTCACAGACTCAATGTTTCAGCCAACCAGGTCTGTCATCGGCACATGACATTCCAGATTTCTGCTCCACATGTAAAGAGACCGTCTCTCATTCTTGGAACACACTTTATTCTCATTGCTACTTCTTAGAATCTCTATCTTTCCTCAAGGCTCCTTTCTATGGCAACTCCTACAGGAAAATTTTCCTTATTTTCCCTGCCCAGCTGTTACTACCACCTCTCCTGTGAAACTGCTTTCTTTGTATTTGTGTGTTTCTAGTAGAATATAAGCTCTGAGAGGGCAAGGACAATTACATTTTTGTCTTTGTATAACCAGAACCTAGAATAGTACATAGTAGATGCTTATTAAATCCTTATTGAATAACTGTTAGTATGTAAGGATGGTAGACTGAACTGGCTCCCTTCAAAAAGGTTTTATTTTTATTTTTGTAGGATTTCCCCTTTCCCCCTAAAGGATCTGAAATCCAAATGAAGTTACTTGTTCCAGAGGTCAAGACATTATGCAAGTTGGGGGATATTTGAGTACAAGGAGCTAGGTCATGAGCAAAGTAAAGAGTTCGAGGACCTCTGCTCAGCACCCTTGGCTCTGTTCTTTCATTCCTGGGAAAGTACAGATGTGGGGCAATCTCCTCCCCCTCCCTCCTTCATACCCTCCACTCTTTTCATATATTTGTACCTCATTCTTAAGTTACCCATTAACTGAGTTCAGCTTCCTTGCCAATTTTGGTAAGATAGGGCTAGGAGGCAAAAGAGCCCCAAATACTGTAGACTTAGGAGCTTAATCTCTCCTCTCTTCATCTTTAATATTACATTAAAATATGTCTTTTCCTGGGAAGCTTGTTTATGCAGCATCAGCATCAAAAAGCCATTTTCCTGTTTCTCTAATGCCTTTTCGGAGACATATAGTAAGTCACAGGAACCCAGAGCCAGAGCTATTCCTTCTTCTTTCTTTGATCTTTATGTTTTACAACGTCATCATTAGGGAGAATAACAGGAGCATAGGGGTTCATTCTGGGCACGGCAGGATACTTAAAATCCATAGTTCAGTGATAATGGATTTCCTTAGGCCCAAGATATGTGGTAGGGCCTCTACCCAAAGGAGAGATCATCTCTCTTCATACTTACCCCCACAAAACACACACAAATTCATACAGACTCATATTATTGGAAACTCCTAATTGATTTGGAAGTCTTTTACCTTCCTTTCAAAGCACCTACTTTGACTGTTTCTTTTCCTTCCCTTCTCTATCCCTCCCTCCTTTCCTCTTTTCCTTGTTCCCCATTCCATTTTCCCCTTCTCTTTCTTTATTCCCTCCCTCTCTTTCTTTTCTCCCTCTCTTTCTTTTCTCCCTCTCTTTCTTTTCTCACTCCCTCTCTTTCCTTCCTTCCTTCCTTCCTTCCTTCCTTCCTTCCT
>NW_027185712.1:13214550-13217756 GCF_028583685.1 Petaurus breviceps papuanus | reverse complement strand
TTCCTTCCTTCCTTCCTTCCTTCCTTCTTTCCTTCCTCTCTCCCTTCATCTTAGAATTGATTCTGTCTTTTACAACAAACTAGGAGCCAGTGTGTGTATGTGTATGGTTGGTGGGTGGAACTTTGTCTCCTCCCTCAGACCAGGTGCTTCCTAAGGATGGATGTTATCAGTCTTCTCTTTTTATCTTTTTCTGCAGAAAGAGTCCCTCATTCCTTCATAGCGATTCTCTTCCTATCATGATCCTTTAATACCAAATTCAGAGATCTTTTGATTGCACCATGTTGCCTCCCCCAGTCTACCACTATTATCCATGTTATATCTGATCAATATCATGGTTGGCCTCGAGCAATGGAATCCAAAGCATGGAAAAAGACTCAAAAGGCTTAGGTTTAAGTCCCAGCTCAGAGTCTTTGGAACACAGCAGGAGACTGAGTAATGCTTGTTGAATCACTGATCAGGTTCTACTTAGCTCTAAGTGTGTGATGAGACCTGTAGGAGTAGCTTTAGGGGTGAAGGAGGTACACAGAGGAAACAGAAGGCATGCTCCCTATCTTCAGTCTAATGAGGAAGGCAGGACAAATGCCAAACAAAGAACAGCTATTTTTTTTTCTTTTTGGAGGGGGGAAGGCAGGGCAATTGGGGTTAAGTGACTTGCCTAAGGTCACATGGCTAGTTAAGTGTTAAGTGTCTGAGGCCGGATTTGAACTCAGGTCCTCCTAACTCCAGGGTCTGTGCTCTATTCACTGCACCACCTAGCCGCCCCACAAAGAACAGTTCTGCCTAGGTTGTTGTTGGTTAATCATTTCAGTCGTGTTCAACTCTTTGGGAACCCATTTGTTTTTCCTGGGAAGATACCAGACTGGTTTGCTATTTCCTTCTCCAGCTCATTTTACATATGAGAAAACTGAGGCAAACAGGGTTAAGTGACTTGTCCAGGGTCACATGGCTAGTAAGTGTCTCAGGCTGGATTGGAACTCAGATTTTCCTGATTACAGGCCTGGTGCTCCATCTACTGCACCACTTAGCACCCACATCTTAGATAAGTAGTTTCCCTTCTCCCCACCCCAGTGTATGGAGCAAAATGAGGAAACTGGAGGAGCCTTCCAAGGCTCCTTCCAGCTCTGACACTCCACTACCCTAAAGCTGACTATAAGTGACCCAGGCACGAAAATGCACAGGTCCCACTCTTCCCCAAACCCTTTGATGTACTCCAGGATTTAGTAAGCCTCAGTCTATGGCCTGTTTTCTCTGAAGAGCATTCAATATCATAAATTCTGGTGGATTTAACTTAATTTAGGGAGTATTTCTTGAATACTAACTAGCTGAGGGAGAAGAGTATAACACAGACATTTGAGTCTGGTAGCAAACTCCTTGAGGGCAGGGGAAATTTTTTTTTCTTTTGTATCCTCAGCACTTAGCAATCACCCAGAAGGTAATAAGTACTTAGTGAATGCTTATTGTTTGATTGTTGGATTGATTGATTAATGTCATGCTCTTTGGCCTAAGGAGTGTAAATAGCTGGAGAGAGATTAATAACTCATATTTATCTATGGAAAATAACTTACATTGCCTTAGGGAAAACATGCTGGATTTCAAGGCAGAAAGTTCTAGATCTGAAGCCTACACTAGCCCTGTGACCATGGACAAGTGACTCTGCCCCTGTGAGTCTACTTCCTCATCTTTAAAATGGGAATGATAATATCTTGTAATATTAATCTCACAAGACTATTGTGAGGCTTAAATGAGATAATCTATGTATAACAGTTAGGTGACACAGTGGATAGAGCATTGGGGCTGGAATCAGGAAGACTTCCTGAATTCAAATCTATCCTCAGGCACGTACTTGCTATGTGACGTGGGAAAATGTCACTTTACCCTGTTTGCCTCAGTTTCCTTCTCTGTAAGATGAGAAAATAGTAAACCACTCCAATATCTTTGCCAAGAAAAACTCAAAGAGGGTCACAAAAACTCAGGCGTGACTGAAAAACGAGTGAAATGATTATTAATAATAATTTTATTGATGAGGAAACAGGTTCTGAGGAGAGACTTGACCATGATTATGCACGTAATAAGTGTTTGAGGTAAGACTGGAACCCAGGTCTCCTATATCCAATTCCATCACTCTATCAATACCACAAAATATGTGCATATTCAGCAAAGTATTTGTAAAGGCAATTAGGGTTAAATGACTTGCCCAAGGTTATACAGCTAGTAAGTATCTGAGGCTGAATTTGAATTCCATTACTCCTGACTCCAGGGCCACCTAACTGCCCCTATATTAACCAAAGTCTTAAATTCAATATAACAAATTCTATCATATGTGATCCATATAATAACCTAGCATAAGGAAATCTTAGCAAAGGTTGGGTTAACTAGGGAGGACTTCATGGAAGAGGTGGAACCAGAATCGTGCTTTGAAAAATAAGTTGTACTTGGATAGGCAGAGAAGGAAGGGTCAGGCAGGCCAGACACAGGGAACTCCAGGAGTAAGGAGTAGACTGAGTATCACCCATCAGATGGGAATGAAGAAATGCACTTGAATAGTCAAAGAAAGTTCCTGAAAACTAAGACTGGGACCCAACTGCAAAGTGTCTTAAGTAGATGTTGCCTTTACCATGAAGACAATGAGTAATGACTGGAAATTTATGAGCAGGGACGTTACATGGAGGTCATTCTTTGGAATATGTTGTCACAGGGAATTCTAGAGGAGAACACAGAGTTGTTGATAAAGGGACTGAGATTACTTGAATTCCCCATATTTAAGATATTTTCGATATGACCCTGGGGATTGACTTTGGCCCATCCAGTGGGAAGGAAGGAGAGAAACTTCCTCTTTCAGTAGTGTAAACTTGATGTCACTACTTCCAAAGGTGGCCTGGAGAGGGAATTGTATTTTTCTTGTCTCTATTATTTATAATAAATTCTAAGGGTGCCTGGAGGCATCTCTGTCCACTGTTAAGTGTCTGACTCACAGCTCAATGGGGAGAGATAGAACCACTAGGCCAGGCTTCCCAGGCCCTAACCCTGAAGAGAAGGTACTGTGCCATAGAAGGGAGAGCCCCTTCCCTGTATACCAAGGGCACAGCAGAGATTTATCCCCAAAGATAAGCTGGGTATAAAACTACATGTCATTCTACCTTTAAAAGAGGGAGGAGGAAGGAAGGAAGGAAGGAAGGAAGGAAGGAAGGAAGGAAGGAAGGAAGGAA
>NW_027185712.1:13117267-13214540 GCF_028583685.1 Petaurus breviceps papuanus | reverse complement strand
GAAGGAAGGAAGGAAGGAAGGAAGGAAGGAAGGAAGGAAGGAAGGAATATTGAGTGCCTACTATGTGCCAGGCACTTTACAAATATTAACTCATCTGTTCTTCACAATAAGCTTGGGAGGTAATAATTATTATTATCCCTTTTTATAGTTTATGAGACTGAGGCAGACAGAAGTGACTTGCCCAGTGTCACAAACTGGTATCTGAGGCCAGACAAGCTCAGTTCTCCATGACTCCAGGCTGGGCAATCTAGCCACTCTGCCACATAGATGCCCTTGAAAGGAGCACCCAAATTGGTGAGTTCACAGAGCAATTTGAATATTTTAGTATTTGTGTGTGTGTCTTTGTGTACATGTATACACACCTGTGCTTTGGAAAATGACTACATGGTATAACGGAGAGAACCCAAAGTCCTTGGTTTAAGTTTCTGCTTGGATACCATGGACTTCTCAAAACCTCAGTTTCCTCATCTGAAAAGTAGGGATGATAGGACTTGCACTCCCTGACTGATAGGACTATAGTGGGGAAGCACTTTGCTAACAGGAACTTTGTTTTAATTGAGCTGTTTAATCACGTCCAACTCTCCATGACCCCATTTGGGTTTTCTTGGCAAAAGTACTGGAGTGGTTTGCCATTTCCTTCTCCATCTCAGTTTACAGATGAGGCAACTGAGGCAAACAGGGTTAAGTGACTTGCCCAGGGTCACACAGCTGCTAAGTGTCTGAGGTCAGATTTGAACTCAGAGAGATGAGTCTTCCTGACTCTAGGCCTGACATGTGCTTGTATTTTGGAATCTGTTATCTTCTCTGTGCATGTATATTTCTGTGTGTTCATTCATGTGTGCATGCCTATATCCATGTTTTGTGTACGTATGTATTTTTCCTTTTTTGTCTATGTGCTCAAAGGTTTCTGGTGACAAAACAGTCATCTCTTCCCTACAATAAAAAATATTACTAAATCAAGCCTGCTGACTCTGTGCCCCTGGGTCTCCCAGTGTGACTGTGAAACTGATCAGTGACATTTTCTCCTTCTGAAATGGGGCTCCCATCCAGGGCAAACTCCTTCCTACTTCTTAGCTTTAGGTCCCAGAGAATTAATTAGGACAAGGGGGAGGGTACTGCTAAAGGAGGGCCAGGATAGGGGCATTTGTGAGGAGGCTGCCCCAGCTGGAAAAGAACATTGACTTGGGGAAGGAGGAGCTAGCCCAGAAATCCAGGGGAACCCACAGAAAGTAAGCACTCCATATGACCTTCTTAGAAACAGGTGAGGAGTGAAGTGGAAAAAAAGGGGCCCTCTCTGCTCGTTGAGAGCCTGGGAGACGACCTTAATTAAGAAATTGCCTTAATTTGGGGCAGAGAGGGGTTTGGAGAAAGTTGGCTGAAGAGCCCAGTGACTGAAAACAAAGTTAATTTCCTGAAGACCTAGGTTAAGGACTCCCCATGGCATCTCTCCCATAAAGTAGGCGACAGTAAAAGCAAGGGATTTACTCCAGAGCAGGCTGATGGCCCAGGAAGCACAGGGATGATCTGGGCCTGTGCTTAGGGAGCCTGTGCCCCATGGGGCCTTTTCTAGGTATAGGCAAAAACAGGAAATACTCAGATAGTAAGAACCAAGTCACTTAATCCCTGGCTCTCACATACTTGGGGATCTGCTCAACTAGTTCAGGAAAGGCTCTCTTTCTCCCCTCCCCGCCTCCAATATTTGGTGAGGGCTGGAAACCCAGGTGAAGCAATATTTGAAAAATGTCCTCAGAAGTCATTGCAGTTATCCCCCTGCCTTCAAGTCAGCAAATATTTTTAAAATAAACTTTTATTAATACCTTCTGCTTCTTATATCCTTACAAGAATCCCTTCTCATTCCTCTCTCAGTGAGTCATCTCATTTAACAAATAGTATCTTTTTTTTTTTGCTTTTTGGAGGGCAATTTGGGGTTAAGTGACTTGCCCAAGGTCACACAGCTAGTTTTTGTGTTAAGTGTCTGAGGCCGCATTTGAACTCAGGTCCTCCTGTCTCCAGGGCTGGTGCTCTATTCACTGTGCCACCTAGCCTCCTCAAATAGTATCTTTTTTAAAAAGAAAAAAAATCAATTAATCAATACATCGAAAAAGTCCAAAAACATGTGCAAGGTGTAATACCTGTGGAACCCTCCCCTCCAGAATGGGTAGGTTGGAGTGTCCTCTCATATATTTTTTTCTTTTTATATTCAGTTCTGAATTCTCTTCCTCCTTCCTACCTCTTCCCCACCCAGTGAGAAAGCATGAAAAATACACACATATCTTTTCAATTGAGTCTTGCTTGATCTTTTTGTTTTTATTGCATTTAGATTGGCTTTTTTTGGTGTAATTCTTTCCATTTGTATTGTAAATGTCATTTTGCATATTGTTTTCTTGACTCTGCTTGACTGCATCAGTTCCTGTAGATCTTCTTGCGTTTCTCTGCATTCATCACATGCTTTGTTTCTTTCAGCACAGTAATACTCCATTGTAATCCTGTACCACAACTGGTTTGCCCTTTCCCAGTTGATAGACATCTACTTTGTTTCTAATTCTTAGCTATTACAAAAAAAGTGTTGTTATAAATAAAAAATATTAAGTACATACTGTTTGTTAGGCAATGAACTGGGGGATTAAACACAAAACTGAAAACTGTTCCTGTCCTTAATGAATTTACCTTCTACTAGGGAATACAAGAACCTAGCAGGATAATATCTGGCATTGATTTAATTCTTTTAAGAGTTGCATAGTGTTTTAAATACATTATTTCATTTGCTCCTCACAATAGTGCCCTGTCATTATTGTCATTTTATAGACGTGGATACTGAGTCTGGGTGTTGTTTGCTCTAGGCTACACATCTAGAAGTAGATGATGAAGAATCTGAACAAAGTTAACCCTGAGTCTACTTCCTCCACTGTGTCATGTTGCCTATATGTGCCATAAAAGGAAAGATGGCTTCATATAGGAGGTGGCACAGTGAAAGGAGCTTTGTTGCTGTTGTTACTGTTGTTTTTTAGGCAATTGAGGTTAAGTGACTTGCCCAGGGTCTCACAGCTAGCAGGTATGTGAGGCCATATTGTTACTCAGGTCCTCCTGACTCCAGGGCTGGTGCTGAATTGAGCTTTCAGAGAAGCTAAACTCTAAGAAAAGGAGATTAGGAGGAAATCCTTTCTAGGGACAAGTAGCTGTTAGTGCAAATGTGTGAAGATGAGAGATGGGATGTCAAAATTGAGGAACAACTAGTAGGCCAATATGACTAGAAGACAGAATAGATATAGACATGCAATATAAGCTGTCTGAAAAGGAACGTGGGAGCCAAAGTGTAGAGAGTTTAAATGCCAAGCTGAAGCGTTCATACTTTATTCTAGAGGTAACAAAAATGATAACAAGATAATAGCTAACATTTATATAATGTTTACTCTGTGCCAGGCACTGTGCTAAGTGCTTTATAATTATTATCTTATTTGATCCTCACAACAACCCTGGGAGGTATATGAATCCCTATTTTATAATTGAGGTAGACAGATTCAGTTACTTAGTAAATATCTGAGGATGGATTTGAACTCAGGTCTTCCAATTCTTTCCAAGTACACTATAGTGCTCTTTCCAAGAATACTGTACCACCTCAATTGCCATAATACAAGTAAAAGTTGATGAGGGCTAGACTTAGTAGAGTGGGTGTGGGTACAGAGAGATATGGGAACAGAAATGAGAAAAGTTATGGAGATAGAAATGAGAAAACTAGGAAGTGATTATATGAGGAGAGGAGGATGGAGAAGGGAAAGAAGCAAGGAAGATATCAGGTTTTAAAGCTGACTGAAAGAACAGTGTTACCTTTTAATAGAAAGGAGAAAAGACAAAAGATGAATTCTGCTTTCACCATGTTGGAGATGCTGAGATACTAAAGTGGAAATATCCAGCAGGCACTTGTTGATGTAGGACCTGAATTTAAGACAGAGGTAAGGGCTGGATAGAAAGATTTGGGAATCTTCTGTAAAGAGATAATAATTATAACCATGGGAGTGGCTGAGATCACTAGGAACAATGTTCATTTCGCCCTCTACTCCACTGCTTTCTCTTCCTGGAATACTATTGCCATGTGTAAATCCTAATGCTAAGCTCCAGTCCTATCTGCTTCATGCAGTATTTCTTATCCATTCCAGGCCACAATTGTTGATTTTTTTTATTATTGTCATTTTTATGACTTTCCTACCCTCTACTAACATTTTCCTCCAAAGTCTCATTGCAGTATCTTAGTGACTCTCTATTCATACACATACACATAGAATCTCAGAGAAGAAAAGAATTTCAGAGATCAGATTATCTTGCTCAAAAATTTATATTTCTCCATTAACCTCTGATTGAAGAGCACCAGTGATGGTCAGCTTACTACCTACTTCCTTCTCTGTCAGTTGAGCATGGATTCTGACAGATAAGACCACACTAGAAAAGGAGTCAGGTACGGGCCAAGACACCAAAGGTACATCTGTCATCTGAATCTGGTTAAGTCTGGAGAAACTCAGGGCCAGATTGATCATTTTGTTTTTGGGTTGTTTCAGTTGTGTACAGCTCTGTTTGGAGTTTTCTTGGCAAAGATACTGGAGAAATTTGCTATTTCCTTCTCCAGCTCATTTTACAGATGAAGAAACCAAGGCAAACAGGGCTAAATGATTTGCCCAGGGTCATACAGCTAGTAAGTGACTGAAGCTGTATTTGAAAACAGGTCTTCCTGATTCCAGGACTGCTGTTCTATTCACTGAGCCACCTAACTCTCCCTAATTGATCATAGGATGATGAATTTCTTATCCACAGAAACTTCTGAGGATCAGAAAGAGAGGAGTTGTATTCTGTGTAGGTGGAGGTAGTAACCATGTTCTTTAAATTCGATTTTTTAGCATTTTTATTCTAAGTAAAATTTTATTGACATCTTCTGTTTTTACATCACCTGCATTTCCCAGTATATCTCTCCATCCTTGTTCCAGAGAGCTATTCCTTATAACAATAACTTCAAAAGAGAAGGAAGCATTTCGGCAAAATGAACCAAATGCAGTGAAAAAAGTCTGCTGTTATACCCAGTGTTCCACACCAACTGTTACCCACATCCACAAAGAAGCAGGGAGGTACCTTTCCATATTTTTTTCTTGGTCATTATAATTTCAGAGCCTTCACTATTTTTGTTTCTGTTGTTGTTTTTTTTTTTCTTTTGTCTTTTTTTTTTTTTTTTTTTTTTTTAATTATTTTTATATTTATATATATATATATATATATATATTCCTATTTCTGCTTACTTTAGTTTGCATTTGTTCATATAAGTCTCCCCATGCTTCTGTGTATTTATCATAGACATAATTTCTTAAGGCGCAATCATTTTTCCATTATATTCACTACCACAACTTGTTTAGCCACTCTCCAATCCATGGGCATATCTAATTCATTTCTAATTCTTTGTGAGAGGCAATATTCTTGAAGCGTGGAGAATGCGACTGTGGTTGACTGCAAGTCAACCACACAATCTGGCACTTAATTGCATGTTTTCATTTATTGTTCTAGGATTATTTTATGTGTGATGCTTATCTTTTCAGCAAAGTCGTGAGCTTCTTGGAGATATGTACAGGGTCGTTTCCTCCTGTATTAACTACAATGCTGGACCTAGAACAGGGACTTGGAGACACTAATGGGGAAGGTGCTTAATAAATGCTGATTAATTGATTCCTTGGCAGGTATGAAAACAGTTTTCATAATATGACTCCCCTTTATTCCTGGGTAATTTTTTTTTCTGGAGCTTAATAATCCCCTTGCAAATCAGGTCTTTTAAAAATAATAATAACTGACACTTTTAAAGGTACCAGACCTCTGATTTCATTGCTATGGGGAATTCCCAATGATTGGGAACTCCTACCAATGAAGACCTGTACCTGCTCTGCAATTTGTAGTCTTGGAGCTGCCTGGGGCATTGAGAAATAAATAACTTGCTTGGGGTCATACAGCCAGTATGTGTCAGAGACAGGATTTGAAAACATCTTTCTGACTCATAAGATTATTCTCTAGGAAATATACCACCCTATCTCCTATCTCTTTCTAGTGATCAACCAAAGTTTGTAGTACTTTTAGGTGTTCACAATATTTTACATACATTATTTCATATATTTCTTATAGCAACTCTATAAGAGGTACTTTTATAATAAATACATATTTTATAAATAAATAATGATGTATATTTTTATATAATAAAAAATTGATTGAGGTTAAGTGACTTTCCCATTTACAAAGCTAGTAAGCATCAGTTAGGATCTGAACCCAGTTTTTCCCTAGCTTTCCTTCCTATTACAGGTGAGAAAACTGAGAATCAGAGATTTCACAACTTATATGTGGTCACACAGCTAATAAGTGTCAGAGATGGACCCAAATTTTCCTGACTCTATCATACAAGTTGGACAGGAAATTTAACCTCTCTGGGGCTGTTTCCTCCTCCATAAGATGGATATAATTTCTCTTCCTATCTTACAAAGTTGTCTCAAGGATCAAATGAGATAATATACAAAATATTTTGAAAAGAAATTTAAAATTCCCTATGGAAGTAAAAGATGAAGGTTTGAAATCTCCTGAGTCCATAACAGAGACAAGCCCTCTTGACTTCTCTGAGGGCCTAACACAGTGTCTGGAACAGAGCTCAGAAGAGGCAAATAGGAATGAGTTTAAAAGCTTCCATCTAATGCTATTCTCGGCCTGTCTTGATGATTCTTCCAGATTTGATTGAGCCCAACTGAACTGGAATATTGCCTGTCTACCTGAAGGGGAAATGGTCTTCAATTTTGTCAAGTGGAGATACCCATAGGGATTGGGGAAGAAGGAGGATAGAGAGGAGGGAAAGGGTCAAAAACAGAAAAAGAGTCAGAGCCAGAGAAAGCAGACAGATAGAAGAGACAGAAATAGAGAAAAGAACTGAAAAAGAGAGAGACAGACAGAGATAGAGTCAGACAGAGAAAAATAGAGACAGAAGGAGACGGACAGATGGAAGAGATAGAGACAGAAGAAGACTGAAAAAGAGAAAGATACAGAGACAGAGGAGAGACAAAAACAGAATAGAGACAGAAAAAGAGACAGAAAGAGAGGGAAGAAAGGGAGAGAGACAGAGAGAAACAGAGAAAAAGAGAGAGGGAGGGAGGGAGAGAGAGAGAGAGGGAGAGAGGAGAGAGAGAGAGCTTGGATTTGCTTGTGCTGTATTTTACTATTAGTTGATTTATTTCATGGCAGCTGCTCGCTCAGGACCTGCTTTCTCTATCTTGCCTCAATAGGGGTTTAGTCCTCTCTTCCCCAGGAGTTTTGCCAGTCAGGCTAGAAGCAGAAGGCCCTTAGAGTTTAATATCACTCCTTAGATTTGTGCTTGCCTCAAGCTACCATTTCCAGGAGGTAAAATCTTTTGCTCCAATTAGCACCATCTCTGCCGCATCCCAATTCCCTCTCCCCTTGTTTCCCACTCAGCACTCCCCCAGCAAGGATCAGACAGAAGCCCTGTGCCATGAAAGCCTGCTGGGAATTTCTGGAGGGAGATGTCAAGGGAAGGCAGAAAGAGGAAGGGAAGTTGGAGGGGTGTACAGAGGGAGGTTCGATATTTTATTATCAAATATATTTCCATGCAAAAGCAAACAAAATAAAAAAAATCTGAATACCCTTTGCTGTAGACTGCAAGGGGTTTTTCTAGACAGAAATAGAGAAAGAATGGGGGTGAAAAGCAATTTCTCTCATAAGAAAAGTAAGCTAGGATAGGCATTTTTAAATTTTTTTAAAGACAGGCCTTAATAAAACTTCTTCCTTCTGAGACTTCCAAAGAGGCTTCCCTTATGAGCAGGATTGCATTTTCCCAGCCATGGCCCTGTCCCTTCCTGTTTTGATTGTGGGGACTTTGAAACAGATGAGAATCTGAGTGGGAGGGAGCCAGTGGCAGTGAGAATACAGTCTCTAGACCAGACCTTCGTAACACAGGCTCTCCTGCCTCCTGGGGCTGACTGAAGGATTTCAGGAATCCTCTGTAAAATGTGGGTTGCCACTGTGCTCTCTACTGTTTGTCATGTGACCAGTGGCAACCAACCATTGTCAGTCTGTCTCTAGTCTAACCTATCTGATGGTGGAAAAAGTTTAGCTTATTTTAATTTTTTAAATAATTTTTAGTAATAAACCTACTGCCAAGGTGTGCAGGTCTGCCCTAGAGAGAGATCATAGGCATTTCTCAGGCCACTACAGCTTCCTCCTTCCTGAAGGGAAAGGCCACACTGGGCAGAATCCTGCCAAGGTCCTGCCCTGGTCAGGCTTATAGCATAAAGTTTGACTGTCCAGGAAAAAGATTTCTGCCCCTGTCCATTATGACTTATTACCTTTGATCTGAATAATCCCTTTGTACTAGCCCACCCCTTCCCCTGTTCCATCTCCCTGGAATGGACTACCAGGAGGCCCTGGGTGGAACCCTACACCAACTTGGAGATTGCAGCTGACCTTTCTTCCAGGAAGCTGACCATCTCTCTAGTGAGGCCCAGGATTGCGTAGAGGTCAGACCTACTGGGACCACCCACCAAAGGAGATGGTTGGGTAATTGCTGATCAGAGTTCAAAGGTAAGGGAAGAAGACAATTAAATGATTTCATTCATTAACTAGGCATCAAACCCAGCCCTGTGCTAAGCACTACAGGGAAAATTTTGAGAGTTAGAAGACACGCTCAGGGAGACATACCTCAAAAAAATGCATTATCTGACCAAAGAGAGGAGCCAGACAAGAGTCAGAGAACAACATAAAACTAAGGATTGAATTATACAGCAGTAAGTACTGGAGACCTTGAGAGAAGGGTGATCACTGTGAATTAGAGTAGTTGGGAAAAGCTTCAGGTAGGGTGGATTGAATTGAGGTCAACCTGTAGTGAGCCTTTTAGTTTATATACCTGGAAACTTATTTTAGAAGTCTAGATGAAGTTAATTATCCTATCCTAATGGAGAAATTAAATTAATAATTGTTATTATATTATTTATATTAATTATTAGTATAATTAATTTAATATAATAATAGCTAACCTTTAAATAAACACTTAAGGGTAGCTAGGTTGCTCAGTGGTTCGCATGCCAGGCCTGGAGTCAAGAAGCTTCATCTTCTTGAATTCAAATCTGGCCTCAGACATTTACTAGTTGTTTGACCCAGGATAAATCACTTAGCACCTTTTGCCTCAGTTTCCTTATCTGTAAAATAAGCTAGAAAAGGAAATGGCAAACCACTCCAGTATCTTTGCCTACCCCAGTTGGGATCATGAAGAGTTGGACATGATGGAAAAACAACTGAACAACAAAAAATAGAAGTACTATGTGTCAGGCACTGTGCCAAGGGCTTTATAATTATCACCTCATTTGGTCTTTAGAACAACCCTGGGAGGTAGGTGCCATTATTATCCTCATCTTAGAGATGAGGATACTGAGACAAAGAGAAGTTAATGACTTTCCCAGGATCACATAACTAGTCACTATCTGAAGTTGGATTTGAACTCACATCTTCCTGAGTCTTGGGCTAACTCTTTATTCCCCATACTGCTCAGCTGCCTGGTAAGGGCTGCCCCTTGTCTGTGGTGAGAGCACCAGTGTAAGAATGACTATGGCAATAACAACAGTAAGGGGCTTTATGGTACTAAGAGTAGATAGACAGCTAGCCTTGGAATTAAGACAACCTGGTTCTGGGGTCTTGGGCATGTGCCCCCTAGCCCCAAGACAGTGCTCTGCAATAACTGTCATCAGCACTGTTACAGGGAGATTTCCTCAGACGGAGTTTGCTATACCAATAAAATCACATATCTGAACCCAATTTGACCAGCATTAATAACTATAACAGATGACATTTATCTAGAACCAGCTTCATAGTAATTGAGGATCCTCAGCATTGTGACTCCTAAAATGTTCTAAGATGTTTGATAAGGAGCATCGTGGGTAAAAGCAGGAGGGCCTGTGAATCTTTATCATTATTATTATTTAATATAGAGGTTCACCGATTGATACCAAACAGCCTGGATACCCAATTGGCATAATTCCTCCTTAGCTCAGAACTGCAGATCTTGAGATCCATCACCCTCAATCTCCCTGGTAGCTGAGATTATAGGCACCTCTAGGACTAATCATAGAACTCTATATGTCTGCTGATCTTCACATCTTTAAATGCAAATGGATGAGCCCAGATGTGCATTTTATATGAAATCAGACCAGTGTTGTGGTTTTGTATGTGCATATATAGGCACTTTAATGAAAAACTGTTTATGTATATACTTGGTTGCTTTTATATTTCTATAGGCAATTGGTAAGAAATCATGATTTGTGTATATAAGTGCCTTTTTGTATGTGGGAACATACATGACCATTTGTGTGTGAAATAATGTGTGGCATTTGTGCATTTTTGAACTTATGAATGTAAATATGTATAAGTTTATCTTCATGTAGCTATATGCATATGGGTCTATACATGTACACATTTGTGTTTATGTATTTATATATATTTTATTGTGTTTATACACATTTGTGTTTATATGTGAAAGCTATTTGCACATGTGTAATATATGCACACACAGCTGAGTGTATTCACATGTATGCTTGCATTTCTAGATGTGTGTGAGCATGCATCTTGGTTCACAATTGTGTATATATGCAAACCCTCTCCCCACCTTATCTCAGTCTTGGCTAGTCTGGAGGCATATAGAGTGACACTTGCAATATCCTTGCTTTTGAGCTGTCTGCAGCCAGGGAGTAATGAACAGAATTGAGCTACTTTCTTGCCTTCCTCAGGAGAGATCAAACCTTCTAATGGGAATGTGGTGATGGAGACTGTCTGAGAGCCTGTGTGCCCTGAGCGAGGACGACTTAGTCAATGTCAAAATGCACACCCTCACCCATGGGACACAGGGGCTTGTCTGACTCTGCCGCTGCTTAAAGGAGAATGCCTGGGATCCCCAAGGGTGGATGGGGGAATCAGGGGTTGAAAATCCTTGTAAAGTTTTATCTTTATTTGTTTATTTTGGAGAAGTTTCTCTGGACATATGAAAGAAATGCAGAGTTTCCAAACCGTACCCAGGAGCAGTTGCATGCTTCTTTTAAATGAGAAAAACAACGTTATTACATCTGTGGACTCCTTGGGTTTATTACTGTTTATTGTAGTGTTTGCCAATGAGCACTGCTGTGTGCAGGATGTGCACCCATAGAAACAGAATTCTCTTCTTCTCTGGACCATATTCCACAGAGCAACTTTGTGAGACCCATCAGCATTCCCAGCCCCTAGGAGGCACAATGCAGAGACTAACCTCCTATACCAACATCCCACAGAAAGTAGAGAATAAATTCACTGCACGGTGCTGTACAACACAGCATGTCAATTCAATCCCCAAAGTTAGAAAAACTCAATCAAATGAATTAGTTTACATTGTAGAGATGGAACAACTGGTTGATTGAGTTTTGTTTTTGTTTTCGTTTTTCTTCCCCCACATTCTACAAGACTCTTTGTGGAGATATGTCCCACGTTACTTTCTTTTAAGGTCAAACCCACATTTCCCATCCTTTGTGCAATTTATCCTGACTGCTTAAGCTCTTGCACTTGCTGACATTTTCTCTCTTAAAACTTCTACAGAAAGGGGCTATGGGAAAAAGGCACACTAATGCCTTGTTAGTGGATCTGTGAAAATTAGTCTACCTATTCTGGAAAGCATTTTGGAACTATGTGCCAGAACTTAGTAAATTGTGCTTACTTTTGTAACCCAACTGTACTCCTAGCTAGATCTATTACTCAAAGAGATCAAAGAAAGAGGATAAAGACTGATTTGTTCAAAGTTGTTTATAGCAACAATTTAGTAATAACCAAACTCTGGAGACAAAGGAGATTTGGGAATGGTTAAACAAATTATGGTATGTCAATGTGCTATAAGAAATTAAGTTCAGAGGAAATGCAAGTTCAGAGGAAACTGGGAAGACCTCTATGAACTGATGCAGAGAGAAGTAAGCAGAACTAGTAATGCAATCTGCACAACATTGTGAAGAAAATGACAACAATGTCATTAAGAAAAAAAAAACAACATTGAAAGACTTCAGAATGACATTCCAATGCAATGATAAACCATAAATCCAGAAGACTGAAGATGACCCCTTGGCAGAGAGGTAATGTCCAGAATGTGACATGTATATTTAGATATGGCCAATGGGGGGATTTGTTTTGCTTAACTGTATGTTTTTAATGGGAGACTTTAAAAGAAAATATTGGGGTGGGGGTAATGAGGAGAGATAATAATTGCTTTATAAAAAAAAAAGACTTATCCAGACAGAGGTCAGATCTGCCCACTGTGCCATTATTCTCAGATGGCTTGCTTTTTCTCCAAGGTTTCCATCAGCCAGATCACAGTCTTATCTTTCTTTTGCATTTTACTCCAGCAACATAGGGCTAAGTGCACAGCATGGACATCCCATCAAACTATAAGACTTCAGTGTGAATTGGTTTAAGAGCTTTCTTTGTGCCCTCTGACAGAAGGGTAGCAGGAAAGCACTGAGTCTATGGTAAAGCAGAGGGCTAAAATAGGAATTAGAATGGTCACAGTAGAGAAGGTAGGAAAGAAGAGGGAGGGAAGAAGGGGTAAATGGTAGAAAGTTGAGCTGTAGCTCTCCAAATCTTACTGACTTCATCATTTTGTTTTCTGTGAACAGGACAACTTTCAAGGTAAAAAGCATATCATCAATTCATTTCATAAGCACCTGCTTCATTCTGAACGCCATGCTAGGTCATAGAGAAATAAAAAGTTTAGGTCAAACACCATCCTGGAACAAGATATTGAACCTGAGACCCTCAGGTAAAAAGTCTACTTCTCTATTGACTAACATATTCAGATTCTTATGGAAGGTACTTATAAGAATATAGGGCATTATAAAACATAAAATGGCCTTCTGATGACTTGGTCTGAATGAAACCAATGGACCCCCTACTCCCACTCCCCAGGCACCTACAAACACACTGCAGTCAATATCCATTTTTCAATGTACTATTGATTTCAAGAGGCATTAATTTCAAAGCAAGCAATAGTTTCCTTTGGTAATTTCCATGTAGCTGATACAACTGCCATTGTTGCTGACTGGTCTGTTGTCAGATAATATTGATTGCATATGGAATGAAAGCGGACACAAGCTATGGTGTTGTTATCTTCCTTGTGAAGAGGGTTGGGGGTGGGGAAGTGTGATGGAAATGGGTCCAAAGAATATAGATTAGAGAAAAACTGTTGGCTTCCCTTCATCCTTGGTAGGCCCACTCTCCACTATGCCCAGACTGGCTGCTTGCTGAGCTTCCATGACTGTTGTCCCTGATCTCTGTCAAATTATACACTTAAATCTGTCCCTTATCCTAAAATGCATTCACTCCTGACCTGGATTTTATTTTTAGTTTAAAACCAATGCCCAGATTGATCAGCATTTATTTTTGCTATTTTTCTTCTTGACACAATGTTTTATTTATTCCTTCATTTAACTGATGACCACGTTGCTAATTAGCAGGTGTTAGTATATCAACAGTGAATGTTGAATCTGGAAAAAACAACAATTTGTAGCTATATTCCAGTTTTCCAGATTATAAATATCCTATTACATTTTTAAATCATTCTTTTGATGTGACAACTCCCTAGTTTATGAACATATAGATTTACCTATGATCTCATCTGTGAATACTTGATGTATCTTAGGCAGGTGAGAAATTATAACTTCCTGTCTATTCAAATTTTGGTCTAATGTTTCTTTCAGCTATGTATTATACATGTTTTAGTATCAATATTATTTTCTTATATTATGTTTCATGGGGTCAAAGAAAATTGCTTGGTGATATTCTTTGTATAATGCCCAGCCCAGAGATATATAAATAAGGTTCATGCAATAAAACTCTCTTATGCAGCTAGTGGAACTCTCTGCTAACTGTTACTCTCAAATTTAGTACTATGGTAATAACTGGCATTAACATCATAACTCTAGAGAATCAGCATGTGCCTTCTGAATCATCAAAAGAGAATTTAAATGTTCATTCAAATGTTTATGTTATATTTGTATACCAATTATGCCTTGGGGTACTCTTGGAAAGCATAGCAGAGAGAAAGGTCTTACTTGGAGACTTGAAGATTAGGCAGGATTTGGTTATTATGTTGTTAATGGTAATGATGCTGCTGGTGTTGATGTTGGAGCTGAACATGAAGATAAGGGAGATTAAGAGGAAGATGATGGCAATACTCACCTTATGCTTGATTGAGATTTTACAAATTACAGGATTTTTTTTCTGTCTCAAGAAATATTAATAAATGAAGGAGGAAGCATTTATTAATTGTTTACTATGTATCAAGAAATGTGATAAGTACTGAGGATATCAATGTAAAAGGAAATACAGATTCTGATCTCAAGAAGTCTACATTTTAACATAGGGAAATAACAGACATAAGGATGTACTGGCCAGGGAGAAGCACTTTGGTCCTGAAAGTTACAGGAATGGTGAATGCAGCCTTAAAGGCATAGAATGAAGTACTTTGCTGACTTCTTTCCTCATGGCAAAGGGGTAGCAATGAGAAGTTAAGTTTGCAAAGCCTCTAAATACCATACTTTGTGTTTTCTTTTGTAACATGGCTAAAATAGAGATATGTTCATCATGATTCCACATATATAATTGATATCAAATTGCTTACCTTCTCAAGAAAAGGGGAAGAGTGGGAGAGAAGGACAGAATTTGGAACTCAAATTTTTTAAAAAATGAATGATAAATTTTCTTTTTACATATAATTGGGAAATATTTAATAAATTAAATAAAACATAGTTGAATAAATATGACTGTTTTAATATTTAATATTACAGTTTCTATTTTCCTTTCCCCCCTCTAAAAACTCACAGATACTTCACTATTCCAGTGGTATGAATAATAACTATATGTTTCCCCTTCTCCTTTTGCCTCTGCAAGGAAAGGGCTAGAAAAGTGTACATTTGTAGTACTAAAATTAAACAAACTAAATATTCTTTATGAAAAAATAGCTACTTTACCATTAATTAACCAATAAAATTCTATGAAATATAGATGTCAGGGTTTTTTGTTGTTCAGTCATTTCAGTTATGTTAGACTCTTTGTGACCCCACTGGGAGTTTTTTTAGAAAAATACTGGAGTGGTTTGTCATCTCCTTCTCCAGCTCATCTTACAAATGAGGAAACTAAGGCAAACAGGGGTAAGTAACTTCTCCAAGTCACACAGCTAGTAAATGTATGAGGCCAGATTTGGACTCAGGAAGATGAATCTTCTTGACCCCAGGCCCAGTCTATCTACCGTGCCACTTAGATGCCCCCAGGGCAGGGCTTATCTTTATTTTATAAGTGGAGGAACTGAGGCACAGAGAGGACAAATGGCTTGCCTAAGATCACACCATAAATGTCAGACTGGAGACTAAAACTTCAGTCTTTCACCCTCAGTCTCCTACTTCAAGTTATAGGAGAGAAAAGGGTGGTGGGGGGCAGGGGGAGAAGATTGAGGAATAAAGTAATCCAAAGACCATAAGAATGACAGTGGTGGATCAGCCTACATTTTCCTGAGCCCAAAGTTTTGGCTCTAGGAAAGCTATCACGCAATGGGCTGTGAGCGGGGTAGAGTTATTCACTCTAATTCTTTATTCACAGTTTAGAAACATGACGTAAATATTCATAACTTCTTTTTTGAGGAATATAGATCAGTACACATCTATGAATTTACCTAAACCTTCTTAAGCCTCTTCATCTTCGCATCCTGTACTAACTTAAAGATGAAGTCCAATACAGTAGGAAGGAAGACTTCTTTGTATCTATCTTAAGCTTACCTCCTTCATGCTCTAGGGGAGAAGAAAGGGAGGGCATAATTCTCTTAGGCAGCTAAGTAGCACAGTGGCTAGATGGCTGGACTTTGTATCTGGAAGATCTGAGTTATTTCAATCTCAGGTATATACTAACTATGTGACCCTGGGCCTATTAAACTAAGTCTCAAATTCTCATTTGTAAAAATGGAGATGATAGCCATGTGACCTTGGGCAAGTTACTTAACCCCAATTGCCCTCCAAAAAGCAAAAAAAAAAAAAATGGAGATAGTGATAAAACCAACCTCATAATGCTGTGGTCAGGATCAAATGATATACATAAAGTGCTTTGCAAACCTTAAAGTACTGTATATGGTGTCTGACCAGTTTCTGTTTTCAGCCTTTCCAGCTCCTGGGTCTTAGGATTTTTGTGTCTGCATTCTGAACCTTCATCTCACCACCGTGAAAATACCCAACGTTTCTAGTGTGTGCTCCTCAACACATTCTCAAGTTCATTTGGGTCGTCCTTCTTGGGACCTTTCACAGTGCTCTTGTCTCTCTTTAACTCTGAATGACTGACATGTGGTGTTTTCCTTCTCAATCCTGTGTTTGTCTTAAAAAAAAAAAACCACAACCCGACCATCTTGCACCTATGTTTTTTGCCTACGACTTTATTATTAAAAATGAATCATGTTGGAAACAAAGTACTGATTGTGAATATATTGTGGATATTAAAAGGGAATTAGACATCACCCAGTGAAGAGACAGCTCTGGGTTTTAAATTACCTTGGCAGGGGGCGGCTAGGTGGTGCAGTGAATAGAGCACCGGCCCTGGAGACAGGAGGACCTGGGTTCAGATTTGACCTCAGACACTTAACACAAAAAATAGCTGTGTGACCTTGGGCAAGTCACTTAACCCCAATTGCCCTCCAAAAAAGCAAAAAAAAAAAATACCCATCTCTTCGGGGCAGCCAGGTAGCACAGAGAGTAAGAGTACCGGCTCCAGTGTTGGGATGACCTGGATCAAATCCGGGCTCAGATACTGAGCACCACACCCAGAAATAACTGGCCATGTAACCTTGAGCAAGTTACTCAACCCCGATTGCTTTAAAAAAAATAAAATAAAATAAATTACCTCGGCAGCTGTTCATTTGGGTCACACACAGCTCTTGAACTGACCAGTTAAAATTTTCATTACAATTCATTCCCTTAAAGGTGCAGGAGGGACTTAGTGAATTCATCTTGATCTTCCTCTTGAATTCAGAAAGGATTCTTCTCAAACACAAGTCAGGATTTCCTATTATTTAAAGACATTAAAAAATATTCCTTAACTTCCTACAATCTTTAGTACCAGGGTTCTAATTTTTCTCATTTAAACTCATTCAAACCTTGGTGAGACAGGGACTTTAAGCAGTTAACACTCCCATCACCATGGGCTCTAAAGAATTGAGTCCAGTCTCCAGGGAGAGGGGCCCATGTGGAAAGGGAGGCAGGGTCACAGTAGTTTCAGTGAAAACTTCTAATAACTCTCAAAGTTTGTGCTCTTGGTTGCAATTTTGAAAGGAAAGTCATGCTTCAATTAATAATAGACAACAGAGTCAATATGATGGGGGAGCCGAGACAATGGTGTGATCAAATGCCAAGAAATGACTGACAGCTGAAAAAATATTATGTGAGCCGAAGCAATTTCTTCTGACTTCTAACTTCATTCATCCAATGAATAACATTTCATCATGGTTTTATCAATGGTATGCAATTCCACCCAGATCATTCTGTCAACGACAAGAAACAGCATCAAATCATTTTGTCCATACAAATAAATCATTCCTTCATTATTATTTTTCTACCATTTGGAAACCAAAGAGGATAATCAAAATGTCCCCAGCAACCTAGAGAAAAGAGGAAAGAAATGGCTTGTGTGGGCCTGGACTAACTAGTAAAATGTATGCTTTGCTTGACACTCCATGGCATAAAGGAGAAATAAACTTTTCTTTTTTTTTGTCTAGGAGATTCTAGAAAATCATTCTGGGAAGAGGAAGGAGAGTAACACATTTGCTCACTATTTCTAAGCCCACTATGCACATTTCCTTTCTCCAGGTAAGTCTTCTTTGCTAATAGCTAGCATTTATATAGACTTTGAGGTTTGCAAAGCATTTTACATTTATTATCTCATTTGAGCTTTACTTCAATCCTATAAGGTACACACTATTATTATCCAAATTTTACAGATCGGTCCTGAAGTTCAGTGAACTTAAGTGACTTGCCTAGGGTCACACAGCTAGCAAGAGTTTGAGGCAGGATTCAGTCTCAAAGTTTTCTCTATCCACTGTCACCTACTACTCCTACTTCCCATCTGTAAATCTCACTCAACTTTTCTAAACTCAGGTCAGACTTCCTTCAAAAAGTCTTCCTGAACATACCCCATTTTCAATTGTTTACCTTTCTTCTTAATTATCTTAGCATTTGTTGTTGGTCCCTGCAATTGATCCATGTACTGAATTCCTTGTTTTACTCATCTTTTTTCTGTACACACACACACACACACACACACACACACACACACAACATAACCACCTCTCTGCATCTGTCTCTCTATCTATCTATCTATCTGTCTACCTACCTACTCTGCAGCAATAGAAGGTGTGACCATTCCAGGAGGTCCCCACATCAATGAAATTAAACATCAAAAGGATGACAAATGTGTAGGGCAATAAGAAAGACTGGAAATATAATAATAAAGTACAGGACGTATGTATTTCTTAAGTCTTAGAATATCAGTATAAGACAAGGCCTTAGAGATCATTTATGCTAATCATGGTCTCAGGCTTCTGTGGGCTTCTTATCTAACTTGGGAGATCTTGTCTCCCCCAAAGACCTAAATGATCTCTAAGATCTTGTGCTACTCTGATATTCTAAGACTTAAGAAATATGTAGATCTTGAACTTTATTGTGTTTCCAGCCTAGCATACTTCCCTACACATGTTACCCTTTTTACTTTTAATTTCATTGGTGTGGGGACCTCCTGGAATGGCCACACCTTCTATTGCTGTAGAATAACCACTGATCTATCAATTATCATCTTAGAGAGTTGACTGAGTTTTCTTTGCAAAGATACTGGAGTGCTTTGCTATTTCCTTCTCCAGTTCATTTTACAGAGGAGAAAACAGAGGCAAACAGTGACTTACCCAGGGTCACACAGCTAGTAACTTTTTGAGGTCAGATTTGAACTCAAGTCTTCCTGACTCTAGGCCCCCTAAGCACCGAACCACCTAGCTGCCCAATGTCAGTAAATGGACATTTATTAATTGCCTACTATTTGTCAAACACATCTGACTTGCCCATCATTGCATTGTATCAGAGTTGGAACTGAACCCAGGTATACTTGGCTCTAAGGTTGGTTTTTCTGTCCACTACAACATACTGACTCTCTGCTCTCCAGATAACAAGGGCTGAATAGTGGTTGTTGATGATATTGGCTGTGCCAGGCTATATAATAATGATGCCATAGTCAAAAGGAAAAACTTGAGATTTAAAAATCTTGAGATTCAAAAATCTGAGATTTAGGAGAGTTGGAGCCCCAGCCCACTTAAATGTAGCTAGGTGGCACAGTGGATAAAATGATAGGCCTAGAGTCAGGAAGACTTCAGTTCAAATCCAACCTCAGGCACTTACTAACTGTGTGACCCTGTATAACTCATTTAATCTCTGTCTGCCTTTGTTTCTTCAATTGTAAAATAAAGATTATAATAGCACTCAGGGTTGTTGTGAGGATCAAAGGAGATCCTATTTGTACAGGATTTAGAACAGTACCTGGCACAATATGTACTTAATAAATTCCTGTTTCCTTCTTTCCTCCCTACCTTCCTTCATCCCTTTCGTCCTTCTTGAGGATAATAGGTTTTATACTTCTGTGCTTAGTTCCTGTGGTGACAGAGCAGTGCATGTCCATGGCATACATATCTCCTTTGACTTTTGTCAGGTCTTTCCATTGACCTGTGTTGCCCACCATGAGGTAAGGCTCCAAAAAGTAACCTGAGGAAAGTACAGGAGACTTGGGCAGGGGGCCACGGCTACAGCAGCATCAGGGAGGAGTTAGCCCTGACAGCAGCGGAGTAGGCTGTCAGCAATATTACAACTGCACATTTTGATGATTTGTCCATTTTATTTAGACACTTTTTCAATAGAAACAAGATGTTTAGTTTGGAGTAGAGAAAACATGATTGCTGCCTTCAAATATTTGAAGGGCTGTCATGTGGTGGAAGGAGGAGACTCACAGTGTTCCACAAAGCAGAACTGAGACCAATGGGTAGACATAACTGGGACATAGATTTCATGGAAAATTATGGTCATTCAAAAATAGAAGTAGCTGCCATGAGAGCTTGAGGGGATGTTGTTCCTCCCCAGTTCCCTCCTCCCCATAAAATGTAAGCACTCTGAGGGCAGCTACAGTTTAATTTTTGTCTTTGTCTGACTCATACCTAAAATGGTTCCTGGGGTACAGCATCTGGAAGCCCCCTTGAATTCTCCTTAAATCTTTCCACCAGATCTGGCATTCGCCTGAGGCTATAAACATTTCATGATGGCTATGCCCAAGTCTCTGTTACTGTTAACCAGCCTATCCCTCCTTAGGTCTGTTATCTTTGGCTATTTCCCCCCCTTAATACCATTCTCTTGGTTCCTAAAGTCTGACCTCTAGTCACCGCAGTCTACTGGCCACTCCCATCAAGTTCCTCCCTATACATCTCCTTTAGTCACCCCAGACTACTTGGCCACCCCTAGATCTCTCCCTCAGTCTTCTGTACATAAGATCCATCTTGCTTCCATGAAAGTGCTCAGATTCAATCTGGCCTGCTTACATTGGTGGGATGTTCAGATTCCTTAAGAATCTAAACAATATGGCAAATCTTTAATGAACCTTTTTTTCTTTGGCTGAAAGGAGGCTTGAGTTGAACTCATTCAGGCAGAACCTGCATTTCGCTATTTTGGGGTCCCAGTACCCCTAAACCTCAACAGTACCATGAGCATTTATTGAGTGACTAAGTGAGTGAATGAAGCAAAGACTAAGTGATCTTTCCAGAGAAGTTATAAAGAAGATTCCTTGTTTGACTATATTGTCTCTAAGGCCTGCTTGCCCCTCTAAGATATCATGAAGACAGGAATAGAGGACAATCTGTGTAGTCTGATATGACTATGGTACTTCCCAGAGGCAGGAGGATGAATAATTTGTCCATCTGGGTTCTATTATTTCTGTGAGTCAATGTTTATCTTTCCATGTCTTAGGCATTAGTGGGACTGAAAGGGGACTATGACGAATCTAATCATAACCCTTCAACTTTAATTTTAATATGCTTTTAGACTATAAAGTCTATATAAAATTCAAGAAAATAGTACACATTCATACTTTACAAAGCTTTTGCCTCATAATAGTCCTATTAAATAGGTAGTGCAAGTATTATACAGATAGGGAAACTGAGGCCAAAGAAGGTTAAGTGGACTACCTAAGTCTATAATGGCCAAGAAGTAAGGAATTGGGACTTGAACCCAGGCCTTTTGGCCTGCACTCTAATGACATTTCTACTCTATAACCTAAATTATTTTGCCTTCAGGGCCTTAGTTTCCTTATCTGCAAAATGAGGAGTCTGGACTAGATTAATTCTAAAATTCTTTCTGGTTCTGACACTTTATTTGTCTATACTCCTAAGGTTTTCACTGAGCCCTTCTCTGGATCTCAGATCCAAGGAGGTGCTGCATTCTACCTGCTAGCTCAGTGAGCCCCTCCCTCCCTGTCTCATGTTCTCTCTCCCCTCCCCTCAGGGCCCTTGCAGACCCATTTGCTACACAAACAGAAAAAGAGAGTTTGGGCTTGTAATTCCAGTCCCAGAAGGGGCTTTGGAGAACAAAGGAGGGAACACTAGGCAATCCTAAGGAGAAGAGTGAAGCAGCAAGCTTGGCTCCAGGGCACATTTCCTCAAGTGTGTGTATGTTCAACTTCCTTCAGAAAAAGTCTGGTGCTGTTTATATTGGAGATTTTCCATTAGCATCTGCAGTACAGGGAGCATTTTCACAGAATGCCGTATAAAATGGAAGGTAAATTTCAAAAGATATTTTTCAAGATAAATTAGTTGAGGCACTTAAGTGGAAGGATTTGAGGGACACTAGGAAGTTCCCCCAGGTCTCCAAATTTCTCCCCACCTGCCTGAATCGGTGCTTGACAATCTACCATTAAAGATTAATTTCTTTGGGTTCAACATTGACATCTCCAACTTCCTCACAAATTCCCTTGGGAAGAATGATACATTATATTGCAGTGTCAATGAGTTTATTAGAAAATGGGAAACAGGAGGGATAGGTAGTATAAGTACACTGAATACATCCAAGGGGGCCTTGGGCAATTTCACAGTTTTGCTGAGGGCTAACTCTGGTTCTTACCCCTGGGGAATGAACAGTCTAGAAATTGTTTTAGATGATGTAGATGCAATCCCAAGGACTGACATTTTGAGGTCATAACTATCATTCTGTTATCATGATCAAGACCAGAACTGTGGCAGAGAAACTGGTGGTAGATGCCCCCCAGATCCTTCTTGTTGGTGGTGGTCCTTTGTTTTTGAAAAGGACCAACCATTGAGGCACCATTTACAAAGAGAAGCCTACTATTTTCTGAATGGTTTATTAACTCTATTCATGAATACTGGAGACCTGAACATCATGGACTGCGTGTAATGTCCCTCAAAGACCACCTGGTCCAAACTCTAATTTTACAAATGAAAAATCTAAGTCCTGGAAAGATGAAGAACTTTGGCCCAAGTCACATGGCTAGCAATTAGCAAAGCAGCACTAGAACCCTAGATTCCTGGCTCCTTCCTTAGCATTCTCTGCTCTTCCCTCTTCTACACTTTTCCTGATACTACACTCCCTACACTATACTTCCTTCCTTCTTTCTTCTATTAAATTGTATTGTATTGATTGATACATTTTGTCTAGGCAGAGTAGCTACTTTCCAACAGACAACAAAACAATCACCAAGGACATTCTACCAAAAACATTAGATGAGGCAATATTAACAGAGAAGAATGTACCCTTGATCTTAAATAATTTGGCACAATCACTAAACATTGCACTTGCCAATTTTATGGCCTCTTCATCTTGTTTGCTTTTATATTGCTGCATACATTGTCTATTGTTCTTTTGGCTTTGCTTTTTTGACCCCTTATCACTTTGAACATGTTTTCCCATTTTTCTCTGAATTTGTTATGTGATAGGAGAGGTTTTTGCCCCTGCTCCAATAATTATAACCACAGAAGGCCCAAACATCTAGAATCTAGGGAAACCTGTGAACCCAAGGCCATATGTGAACCTCTAGGTCCTCAAGTGCAGCCTTTTGACTGAATCCAAACTTCACAGAACAAAGACATCGAAGGGTCATGCTTGAGGACCATGTGACCTCCAGACTCCAGATTCCCTACACCTCATCCTAGATGAAATCAATCAAACAACAAACAAGATTAACTCAATACTTCATCAGTTTTAAAGGATTGTTGGGGCTCTGGGTAATTGACTGAAAACAGAAAATGTTTTGTGATTGGCTGAAGAGATTAAGTTTCTTTTAAATCACATCCTCCAGAAGCTGGCAAGATGAGTGGTAGTAGAATTTAATGGTGGAAGGCTACTGAAAGGGAATTTCTCTGAAGGAGTGGGAGATTAGGCAAATTATTTTTCTTTTTTTCTCCATTGACTAGTGATGTCACTTTGTGAACTTTAAAATGTCAGAAGAGCAAGTAGTTCTCATTTAATGTCTGTAGCAATGTCTCCTGAGCAGCAGTGGCTGAAGACAGTCTTCAGCAGAAAGAGAGAGACATACCAAGGACAGGTTGAATGCACCAAGGAAAGGCAACCTCGGGATTCTACAAGGGCATGGACTCTTGGATCCCAGCTGAGAACTATACCTAAGGGGAATTTCATTAGCACTCTGTGAAGGAAGAATAAGACTTCTAACAACTAGGAGTTGTGACTTTATCCTCTGCACACATATATTCTATAAATTTGATCCTCCCCTCCCCAGGGACCTGGTGGAAAAGTGCTTACCTGGTTTGACTATATGTATCTATAACAACTACCCATAGTATGTTTTTTTTTCAGTAAATACTCTTTCTAAAAGCTAATAAAATTTGACTGATAATCAATAGGGAATACACCAGTGGGGGCTCATGAGTGACAATATTAGAAATCTTAGCCCCTTAGGGTTACCCCTCAAACCCTGAGGATAATATTAGTAGTCAGGTACCCTCTGTGGACCCAGCCTACCAAAACATAGGAGAGTTGAGAAAGTAGAACCAGAAGGGCATACTGCATTCATATTCATCATTCCTTACAGCACAGTAATAATTCATTCATTCTTAAGTTGCAACTTTTTTTAGATATTCCCACAGTCATTCAGTACATATTTTGTTTCCAGCTATTTTCTACCACAAATAATACTGCTATTAACAACTTTTCTTTCCCTTCTTTCTGTCAATAACCTCTTTGGGATATACAGTCCCAGTAATGACATCTCTGGATCAGAGGTTCTAAACAATTTAACAACTTGACTTACATAATTGCTAAGTGCCTTTCCTTCTTAAGGTTATTCTCCAATACTAGGAGTTGTAGGATCCAGAATCTCAGAATTATAGAATTTAGGACTGAAAGGGATCTTAGATACCACCTAGTATGACCTCCCACCCAGTGCCTTCTACACCATCCAGGTAATGATCATCAAATGACAGCCCCTGCTGTGCCCAGCTCTGTTTTAGGTGCCTTCTTCTTTGAATTAGTATTTAACTGCAGCCCCAGCATGAAGCTAGTAAGTGCCATTGCCCTCTTTCCAAAGAACTGTGAGCCAGCAAAGGATTAAACATCTCACAGTGCTTTTTAAAGAGGAAATTTGACTCAGAGGCACAGCCAAGCCCCAGTTCAAGTGAGCAGTCAGTAACACATATTCCCTTCTGGAAAATGGGAAGTAGGGCACTGAGTTGGAGGAATGATGGAGAACTTCAATGAAAAATGAGGAGGGAAAAATGACACCTTGGATTACTTCAAAGGTCATCTGGCTAAGTTCAAAGACTAGTCCAGGGGTGGGGAACCAGTGTCCTTGAGGTGACATGTGACCCTCTGGGTCCTCAAGTGCAGCCCTTTGAGTCCACACAGGACTCAGAATGATGGGGTTTAGGCTCTGGGAATCCCCTTGAATCTTCCCACTTGATGAGGCAGTTGCCTGAGGTCATAAGCCTTTCATTATTGCTAAACCCAAATCTCTGTTACTCTTAACCTAGCCCAGCCCAAATATCTATACCCAAAACTGTTACCCTTAAACTAGCCTAGCCCTCCATAGTCTGTCATCTCCAGGTAACCCACCCTTAATCTCATTCCTGGAGTCTGACCTTAGTTCCTTAAGATTCTCAGACTCCTCCTTAAGACCCTCCCCAAACTTCTCATCTGGATCACCTCTAGTTTACTCCCACAGTCTTTCTTTATATAAGATTCATCTTGCCTCCATGAAGGTACTGAGATTCAATCTAGTGCAGACTCAGTCTGTGTCAAATTGTTCTGGCCTGCTTGTCCAATACAAGTGTCACAAATACTTAGACTTCTTAAGAGTCTACCCATTATGGCAAATCTTTAATTAACTTTATTTTACTTTGGGAGAAGATGAGTGGAATTCATTCAGCAGGACCCAGCATTTGGGAATTTTGGGGTCTCAAGCACCCCTAAGGCCCCAAACTTCAACAAGAGGACCACAAGGACCACCTGTGGACCTTGAGACCACAGGTTCCCTACCCCTTCTCTAGTCTCAGCTCCCTTTCTCCTACCCTTCTTTAATCCAGCCTTCATGCCATAGCCAGAGTAATTTTAATACCACAAAAACCTGGTGGTATCATTCCCAGCTCAAGAACTTCACTGACTCCTCATGGCTTATCACATCAAATCCATACTCCCCTATGGAGCAACTCAGATTCTTTTCTAGTTCTACTAAGGACAGAACAGGAGGAAAGAACCTTATTCAGCATCATGAAGGACTGAGGATTAAAGCACTGAAAAATGTACCAGGAGAAAAAAAATAGTAGATACTCAACATTGTTAGAAGTGTTGAATGTATTTTTCTGGAACTTTGAAAAAGAGGAGTTCTTGTGTGACTGAGATGTTTTCAGTGCGTTCTTTTCTGGAAGCAGGGGGATGGATGGTATATATTACTTCAGGCTCCATAGCTTCAGGCTATCAAACTTCCATAGATATTTATTAAGAATTAATCATATTTCAATTGTTCTTTAAGGTATATTTTCCCATAGCTAGGAGTATTAGTATCTCTAGTTCTTGAACCATGATCAAATAAACTCTGTCATTATTCCTGGGAGGGATGTGTCAGACTTGCTCCCCTCCAGCTCCATTCACCATCTCTATAACTTTCTTTGACTAAAAAAGTCTTCCCTGGGAACTATTTCCCTCCTTATTGGAATTTAAACTGCTTGAGGACAGAGAATATGTCTGCGATTGTATTTGTATTCCCAGAGCACAGCAGCAGATTTGACACATAGTAGGTATGGAATAAATTATTTTTCTTTCAGTCTTACATAGTACTACTTGGCCTCACCCCACTACTTTGCTGCTGCTCTAGCATCATACCCTGGCTATCTGAATAGCAGGCCAGATAATTTAAAAGATCACCCACAGGGTCTCTAAAGGATTCTTATATTAAAGCTACAATTTGGGGAGGAAGAAGAAAGGGTAGTCTGCAGAGAATTATGGGAAGTACTTTTTTTTTGGGGGGAGGGGGAAGATCGATGCCTGTGGAGTCACCTGGACACTTCTCGGGAGTAGGGATGGAGATCCACTTGAAAGATATGAAGGAGGTATTGCTGACTGCCTAGCAAGTTTCTGTGTGACCAGAAATAGAACAGTACCATCAGGGAGCTATCCAGAGTAGTACCACTTGTTTGGTGCTGCATTAAGAGTGCCATGAAGAGAAGCCAAGTGTCTTCAGTGAAGACAAGGGAACTCTGGAATATCATCATAATTATGGGACTGGCCTCTGACCTCTGCCTCAATGTGGCAGAGGAGGACTGACACCATCTGCTGGAGAGCTGAAGGCAGAATTATACTGTATGAGAAGTCAGAACTAAGTCAGGAAGTACTGGCAGAAGCAATGACCCTTGACAATTGCTGGGAGCTATGAAGAAAAGACAAACTGTGCAAAAATCAATTGGAGAGCCTCAGAAGGAGACACACACTGAGAAACTATCCTGGAGGCAATTCCTTCTGCAGGGAACCTATCTAGGGTGTGATTGCAAGGGGCAGGGTTATAAAGGCCTCTGGGAAGGATTGTTCCTCAATGCATATCATCATTTTCCATGAGTTCTTCTTCGAGCATCATTTGTTTTCTCTGACCTGCAAAGTAACCTGTCCATTCTTTGAGCTTTGTGACCTATGTACCTGCAAGGAAAGGTTATGATAACATATTGAATTAGGGTTAAATAATGGAGCTCCCAGATAATTGGGATGGGGGAAATGAGTCAGAGAAATGAGAAGTTTTCCAAAGAAGACCTTTAATGTCACTTGAAAGATTCTGACAGAGAAGGAAATTGAGGTTCAAAGAGAGGAAGTGGCTTTTCCAGGGTCACAGATTTAGTAAGTGTCACAGCTGGGACTCCAACCAGACAGGTCTTCTAACTCCAGATCCAGTACACTCTCAAGGGGGCCAAATGTGACATCTCTGTAAAAAGACTGTGCTATGTTTTAAGGTAGATGCAAAGATTAAATGACATTGTCCCTTCCTTTGAATAGAAAGTACTCTTTATTGGGGGGATAGGACATATACATTAATGACTATAATTCCATATGATGAATGCACAAAAAATACAAAGGTAGTGTTATTCAGGTTCCTAAGGGGAGCATCATTACTGACTGGTGGGTTTGGGGGAAGGCTTCACAAATGAGATGACATTTGACTTGGTTTTTAAAGCATTTAAACAGATAGAGATCAGGAGCATTGGAGGATGAATGAGAAAGAAAGACATTCCAGGCACTGAAAAAGAATATTATGAGCAAAGGGATGCCTGAAATAGTACAATTTGGCTGGACCTGAGGCTCATAATAGAAAGAGTATTGCCCTGAGAATCAGGACACTTGAGTTGTAGTCTTTGCTCTTCGTTAAATGGTTGTGCAAGCTTAGGTAAATCACTTAACCTCTGAAAATGAAAATTTGGATTAAATGATGTTTGAGTTCTGTTCCAACTTGGCAATTGTCTCCTAAAACTTCCATCATTATTATCAACAATAGTTGCTTTTAAGTAGCCTCTCATCTCTCCCTCTTCATTTGTCACTCCCTTACTATGGCCTGATCTTTTCCCACTTATATCACCACCAAGACAAAGGTCATTTCTGAGACTTCTGTTACATCCTTCACTGCACCTACTATAGTGGTGGATATTAAAGAGTGCCCAAATAATATTTAGAGATTGATTTGTTGATATACTTCATTATATTGACTCACATTGATTGATAGCCCAAAGGGCTACCAAACTATACATATCTTTTGACTCAGAAATACCACAGTTAGGTTTGTATCCCAAAGAGATTAAAAAAGGGATGTAGGAGAAGGAGTTATTTCTACAAAAATATTTATAGCAGCTTTTTTTGTAGTGACTGAGAACTGGAAATTCAGGGGATGTCCATCAAATGGGGAATGCTGAATAAGTTGTGATACATGATTATAATGGAATATAATTGTGCCATAAGAAATGATGAGCAGTATGATTTCAGAAAAACCTAGATAGACTTACATGAATTGATACAGAATGAAATGAGCAGAACCAGGATAACAGTCACAGCAATATTGTACAATGAACAACTGTGAGTGATTTAGCTATTATCATCAATACAGTGATCCAAGACAATTCCAAAGGACTCATGATGAAAAATGCTATCTGCTTCTAGAAAAAAAAAAGAACCCCTCTCTCTCTCTCTCACTCTCTCTCTCTCTCTCTCTCTCTCTCTCTCTCTCTCTCTCTCTCTCCCTCTCTCTCTTCCTTTTTCCTTTCCTTCCTTTCTTTCATTCCCTCCTTTCTTTCTTGGTTTTGTTCAAGTTTTTTTCTCATAAAATGATTAGTATAGAGATGTTTTACATGATTACATATATATATATATATATAACCTATATCATATTGCTTATCATCTCAGGAAAGGGAAAGGAGAAAAAAGGAGGCATATAATTTGGAACTCAAAACTTAACAATGAATGAATATTAAAAATTGTTTCTACATGTAACTGGGAAAAATAAAATATTTTATAAAGAAATTTAAGAAGTACTTTCTTCAACACAGTCTTATGAAGTTGAGGTGAGTAGGGCAGATATAGTATAATTATATACATTTTACCAGAGTAGTATAATAAATTTCCAAATACCAATTGCTCTAAGAAACCTTCCTTGACAAAGACAAGATAAGAAGTGAATCACCTTAATTTTCCTTCTACAAAAAGTACACAGTTATTGTTCTTCCTTTGTTTTGTCACTTCACATTTTATACTTTTCCCTTTAACTTATGTTAGGGGTTTACTTCTGAGTCGATTAGTTGAGTACATCAGCATGTAGTTCTAGTGAAGCCAATATCATGGGTCCAATCCTTCTATATATCAGTTAACCTCATTTTGTCCAAGTACTGACTATGTTTTCCAAATTTGTCCATGTACCTTAAACTCATAACTGCCTATTGAGAAAGTGGAGATCTGACCTGAACCTGTTGCAGAGTCCCCAGGCTTTTGTACAGAATCCAATATGGGATGGGGTTGGTGGGGGTTGGGATTTCCCTTACCTGTGGAGAAACAGCTCTTCTGCTCCCAGCGCCCAACTGCAGGACCCCCCCAATTCTCAGCATCTTAGCCTGCCCTAGGCTACCATCTGCTAGGGTTCTTATGACCTTGTCCCTAATTACCTTCCCATCAGGGTTGGGTGAAAGCTCCCCTCTAACAGCTGCCTGTGTAGACTACTTAGGATGCCTATGAGCAATTCAGGGGAATAGAAACAAAGGGTTATGCATCATTTGCATCTGACATTGCCAGTCCCCTCCAATTGTGTGCAGGTAAATGTTTAAAAACCAGCTTCCCACCCCCCAAAAATAAGAGGACACTTTTAAGTTTAATCTGCAATACAAACATTTTCACCATCCTTTTCTCAAGTCTATTCAACAAAACAAAAAATTAAAACCTGATTTGTGCTATTTGATAGTTTCTAAGTTATAAATGTTCTCACTTAAAATTTAACCATCAGCTTTCAGGATCAGGTTAGAGTTCATTCCATTACACCTCTCCCTCCCCCATCCCTTCCACAATAAATTCAGCACAAGACTTTCTGAGTCTCTACCCCCTTCTTCCCTCCACTTCTATTGTGCCACTTGGGTAGAAAGTCTAATGGGTTTAGAAGGAGAGGACCTGAGTTAGAATTTTAGCTCTGCCAGTTACTAGTTGACTAGATATATAATCATGGACAGGTTATGTCACCTTACCAGGCCTGTTTCCTTATCTGAAAGGTATGAACTATGTCAGAAGTTTTAACACTTTTCTTTTTTGGTCATGGATGACTTCTGGCAGTCTGATGAAGCCTATGGACCTCTTCTCCAAATAATATTTTAAATGCATAAACATAAAATACATAGGATTATAAGAGAATCAATTAAATTAATTATCAAAATATTGTTAAAAAAACAAGTTTATAGAATTAAACTTTCCTCACATTAAATGATCTCAGAGTCCCCTTCCAGGTTCACATCTATGTTCTTATACTATGACCCTGGGTCTCTTCATCTGCCATTCTTTCCATTTTCTGGTATTCTAGAATTCTAGCTTTCTCTCAGGATACCACATTTCCTAGGATCCTCTCCAACCAACAATACTAACTGATCCTTTTCACATGTCCTTTTGTAGAGGGCCATTAGGAGTAATTGGCATAATCATCGCTCTCCACTAGCACTTTCATAGCCTCTTTCTACCACATTATCCAGCAACTAACTGCCTTTGAGGTTCTCCCAGTCCTATTCACGTCATTGATATTTATGAATTTCTCTGTGTGTCTCTCTCCTTCCCAATATATTTAATACCTAGCTTGAAGTCCTCTTTTCCAACCCAATCTCTACCTGGTTTTAAACACCCTGGCTTCTTAGTTCCTCATCCTCCTCAGCACTCATGATTTCTGTTTCTAGTCTTCCTCAACCAAACATAAAATAAATCCTACCTTAGATACTCAGTCAGGCTTCCATACCTCCACCGCACCCCCACCATTAACATACTGAATTTGCCCCACACTGCAATTTATAGTTATAGGATTGGTGGTGTTAAATTTGTGTTATTTTTCCCCATTTCAAGGGAAAAATGATGCCCTAAAATGATATTCCAATTATAGGTCAAAAACATAACTTTCAAACCATGGTTGCACATTTGTTTTATGCATTTAACATGTACACACACACAGATGTACACATACACACATTAGTATTATGAAGGTGCTCTAATTTTATTATGGCAGGGACTCCCAGATCTTTTGATCAAATTTTACAAGCATTTATTAAGCACCTACTGTATAAAAGCACTGTGCTAGGCTCTGGAGATATAGAAACAAAATAAAAATGAATCCCTACCAAAAACATGCATGATCCATTTAAGGGACCATTAGGAGCCTTGGCAGATTAGAGCAAGTGAACAAAACAAAAATGGATCCTAGATTTAAAACTGGACGTGACCTTAGAGGTCATGTAGTACAACTCTTTCAATTTTATGGATAAGGAAACTGAAGCTCAGATACATTAGGTGACTTCCCCAAAGTCACACAATCAGAATCCAGTCAATTTGAATGAGTGTTACCACAACCAAATCAATTTTTTGATCCATTCTTCTTCTCTAATTGGGGCCAGTTGCCCAAACAATGCAGATTTCTCATTTGGGTTGGATGATTCTGGTCATGTCAAGAGTTTGAAGATAATAAATTGACAGTTATGAGATAAGTAGTACAAGTATGATGACCATTTTGAAAGATGAGAAATTGAGATTTAAAGATATTAAATTACTTGCCCAGAATCACATAGCCAGTGATTTAGCCAGGCCTTAAATCCAAATCTTCTGACTACAACACCAATGATAAAATTTCTTTTCTCCCTTCTATAAAAATGCATTATGATTTCTATTTTTTTTTTATTTTGAGTCCAAAGATTTGGTTGTATACTTCTTTTGTATCATTGGCAGCCCCTAGCACAGTGTTAGATATTGAATAGATATCTATTTTGTTGTTATTGTTGAATCATTTTAAACATCCAACTCTTCATGACCCCATTTGGGGTTTTCTTGCAGAGTTATTAGAGTGGTTTACCACTTCCTTCTCCAGATAATTTTACAGATGAGGAAACTGAGGCAATCAGAGTTAAGTGACTTGCCCATGGTCACATAGCTAGTAAGTGTCTGAGGCCAGATTTGAACTCAGGAAGATTAATCTTCTTGACTTCAAGCCTGGTACTCTATCCGCTGTACCACCTAGCTACCCCAGGTATCTAGAGATATCTCTATATCTATCTATATACTATCCATACAAATATAATGATGTCTTTTTATATATGCTATGGATGTGTATAGACAGATACATATATATATATATATTGGTAAATATCTAGAGACCTATATAGACAGATATCTACACTTATAGATTATGTATTCATATCTATAGCATATCTGGTTTATATCAGCATATATTACACATTTTATATTTGAAAGATAGATAGCTACATAGCTACCTATTCTTTACCTATCATTATTCTGGGGGATGTTGATGATACAGAAGAATTATGTGACCAAATCCTTGCTCTCAAAGAAAGAAAAAGAAACCATTACATTTCTACGGAATGGAGAAAAGATGTCTATAGATATCTAGATCATAGGTATATAATTAGACAGATATTCTGTGTTCCGGCCAAGTCATTCTTCTCAATCTTCTTAGCCATTCCTGTTTCCAAGATGTTTGCTCCTGTCAGTTCTCCACCTTCATCCCATCTTCCACTACTCAAATATTATCCATAGTTTCAAGATAGGATCTCCTCCAAGAATCCTTCCCAGACTATTCTCATACAGTTTTTCCTTTAAAACCATTCAACATTGGTTGACTGAACCATTCATGTAGAACTCATCCTATACTTTTTGAGTTCTCTTAATATTCATGAGTGAATCTTATTTCCCCAGATGTACTGTAAGTTCTTTGCAGGCAGGTATTTATGGGTCATCTTCTCTTATGCCCTATACAGGCCTAAGGATAGGCAGGCATTCAGTATCCATGGGTATGCAATTGCTTGATGATAATATATTGGGAATGAGTGCATGTTAAACACTTTGGAGGAAAAGGAAGGATGGTTCTTGATCAAGAAGATAAGGGAAATAATTTCATCTAAGGGTGCCCAATCTTGGAGGCCATAGTAACATAGATGCAGCAGGTAACATTTAGCATGTTGGCAAAGCTGCAATGGAAAATAAAACTCTAGGATAAGAGCCAGGGGTATCATATAATAGGAAATAAGGGAAGTGAGATATTGAGCTATTGGAATATTCAGGCACTTGATAAAGGCCTTTGAAACTAATAATTGTTACTTTCATCTATCATGAGGCTACAACAAACGTCTCAGCTAGGGACCAATGTGATCCAAATGATTCTGCTCATTTGATCAAAAGAGGCTTGGAGGTAGAAGGAGGCTGGAAGCTGAGATATCATCTAGGTCCTAGAATTTTTTAATCCAAACTTCATCGAACAAGCACAGAACCAATTAATAAAAGTATTTGTTTTATAAAACTTGGATTCAGTCAGTAGGTTGCACCCAAGGACATCGTGCGGCCTCGAGGCCACAGGTTCCCCACTCTTGATCTAGGAGTTCTAACAGTTATCTAGGCATGAAATAATAAGGGCCTGGCCCAGGGAGGAAGCCGAGGGAATGATTAGAAAGAAGCCCCTGAACTAGCAGGTATTTAGGTCAAATGGAATGCTAGAGATAAAGGAGAGCTTGGTCGTTGGTGAGGACTACAGAAAGTAAATATTGGAGGGACCAGACAGAGACAGGAGATAGCCAGAGAAGGTGGCAATGAGCTATGAGAACTTCTTCATTCCTATCCAGCAACCTACACTACAGCTCAATTCATCTGAAAGAAAAAAAAAGTAGGATGAAAAATATATTTAGTAAAATTATACGTATTCATTTCTTAAAATAGCTTTCAGATTTAATCATAGGAAACATTTGTTTTGGTTTGAATTTCTGTAGGTTTTAGAAACCATTTTCTTGCTCAAACTAGGTCATTTGAATTATCTGCTGATAGTTCAAATCTGTAGATAATTTGCTTTTACTCACATTCCTAAGAACTAATTACCTGTACATATAAAATGATGAAATCTCATTATATTTTCTTTTAAAAATCTGACATGCATTTAATTACATTAGCCAATTATTACTGTACATGCAGAGGATTCTGGTATTGACCATCACGCACTGGAATATTTACTGCACAGATGTGTTACTTTAATTAAACAAATGTGATTACACACATATCAATTTTTATTTGGTTTCAAAGCCCAGATTCTAAAAGTGGAGCATTTGGAGGAGTCGTGTGGAGTGATTCTGGCTCCCAGAAATGAACGCAGGAGGCACTTCCCTGGGAGCATGCCACACTGCAGGTAACTGAGTGCTCAGAAGGGCTGTCTGGGTAGAAAACACAAGCTACAAGTGGTTGGTTTTTTTTTCTTGCTATGTAATTGTAAGTGATTTAGCCAAAGAGAAGTGCTGGTGGTGGTGGTGCCAGGGAGTGGGGAGTGACACACCAGCTTAGGATTCAAGCTAACATATTGTTTGATACAGCCTTGGTGATGCTGGAGAGTCCTGTGAATGGAAGATGCCTCATGCAAATGATGACTTAAACACAGGCATTATACTCCTGCTTGGAAAGAAGTCTGGACAGGTAGACTTGGGCTAGATTATAGAGAGTCGTGAATGTCTGGCAAAGGAGTTTGGACTTCGTCTTGAAGGTTATTTGAATGAAGATTTTGGAAATAGGGAATACTTTGAACAAGATTGTACTTTAGGAAAATGGATTGGAAAAAAGTTGAATGGGAAGGATGGGGGAGGAAGGTATGAGAGGTCCTTTAGGGAACACTTGTTATACTTTAGGTTTTAGATTATTGAGGTAAAGTATTGGGTATCAGTAGAGAGAATAGAAAGGAAAGGGTGGTTGGAAGAAAGATAATTAACTTTTAAATTATTTTTTTCTATTTATTTATTTTTAGTTTTCAACATTCATTTCCACAAGATTTTGAGTTGCACATTTTCTCCCCATATTTCTGCTACCCCCACCCCAAGATAGCAAGCCTACTGAATACCCTCCAATCTTCTCACTCTCATATCCTCCCTCATACCCTCCCTAACTTTCTAGTAGGGCAAGATGGATTTCTAGACCCCAGTGCCTGTATATCTTATTTCCCAGTTGCATGTAAAAAGCAATTTTTTTAACATTTGTTTTTAAAACTTTGATTTCCAGGTTCTTTCCCTTCTTCCCTCCTCACCCACCCCCACTGGGAGAACATGCAATTCAATATAGGTTGTACATGTGTAGTTCCACAAAACATTTCCATAGTAGTTATATTGTGCAAGACTAACTATATTTCCCTCCATCTGTAATGGGAATGTAAATTTTAAAGATCTTCCCTGCCCCTAGGCTAAAGTGCACCTGGAGCCTGAGGTGGGAGGCTTGTTTTTCAGTAGATACTTTTTGATTGGCCAGTGGGTCCAAAAGGTTGTTACATTCTCTGAACCAGGAGAAGGCTATATAAGCCCTGATGTGAGGCTTTGTTTTGGGGGTCACTTTGAGAAGTGTTCTGTGATTTGATATGGATTATGGGAAGCCATTGTCCAGAGCCCCCCAGCTTTGAAAAACCCAGATGTTGATTGGGTATGGATGTAATGGTTGGACAGTTTGGAAATCTATCTACTTGATCTGTTTCTGTCTTGATAATTCTGCCTGTATACTTTGAAGTTCGGGGTGCTGACCTCTTTCCCCTGAACTAGGTAAACGATATATGTTTGACTGATTAAAGTAAGCTTGCTAACCCATTTTGAGTTGCTTTCCTTTATCAAAGCAGATCCAAGAACCTGTATTGGCAGACACCCTGGGGACACTGGGGTGCTTGCTGCTACACCATCCTATCCTGCCCCCCACTTATTCTCCTTTGACCCTGTCCCTTTTCAAAAGTGTTTGCTTCTAACTACCCTCTCCCCCAATCTACCCTCCCTTCTATCATCTCCCCTCTTATCCCTTTCCCCCCTACTTTCCTGTAGGGTAAGATACCCAATTGAGTGTGTATGTTATTCCATCCTTAATCCAAATTCAGTGAGAATAAGGTTAACCCATTTCATTTCACCTTCTTGCTCTTCCCCTCCATTGTAACAGTTTTCTTTTGCCTCTTTTATATGAGATAATTTACCCTATTCTATCTTTCCCTTGGAAGGAAGATAATTATGAAGGCAGAATTATTTGGGGGTTTGACTGACTACCGTAGTGTTGCTGAAGGAGGCAAAGATGAAATCATAGAATCCAGGTGTGGAGCTGGAAGTACACTTGGAGGTCAAGTAGTCCAACCCCCTCATCTTACAGTCGAGGAAACTGAGGTCCAGGGATGTGAAATAACTTGACTAAGATGATATCTGCAATAATTGTCAGAGTTAGAATTTGAACCCAGGTCCTCTGACTCCAGAGAAAGTGTTCTTTATACTGTATTGCAGTAAATAAGAAGTTTCTAAGTCTAGGTGACAGGGAAAAAATTCTGGTAGTAGAAATAAAAATGAGAATCTCATTTTGGGAAAAAAGATGATGAATTAAGGTTCAGAAATGTTGACCTTGAAGAAACAGCAACATATCCAGCTTCAAATATCCAGGAGAAAGTTGAAAATTCAGGAATGATCATTTGAATAGGGCTAAAGACTAGAACTATATCATTCTGGGCTGAATATTGATTAGTTTGCTGTAACACTTTTAAGTAAAAATTCTGAAAAATAAACAATGAAAAACAATACTGATAGGTTATTCTTGTGTTTTTCCTGAGATTTGTGGGAAAAAAGTGTGACTGATCTTTAGATCAATATGTAAACTTAAGGGTCATCTATACAGAAGAAAACTCCTAAAGCATTGTCTCTCCCACTTCTTTTGCACTAATCTTCTGCCTTTTATCACTGGTTGTCTTTTAATGCATGTAACCCCCATCTCACCACTAGGATAGTAAGATCCCTGAAGACAGGGCTTCATCTAGTCTCCTTATGTCTCCTGAACATATATTAGGAGTTCAATAAAACTTGTTTTCTTCTGGAACCATTCTTGTAGTCCATGTATTTATTTCCTCCTCTTGTGAAGAAGATATTCATTTTATTCTAAATTTTGCCTTTATAAAGTTTTAAGGTGTAGATGGTCTTCTCTTTTCATATTTTGAGAGACAATTCCTATTTGTTCCCCTATTCCAAGTTTTTAGCAAGTAAGTCAATTCCACAAATGATGTATTCACTGTGTATCTACCATGTAAAAGGTACTCTGAAGGATGGAAAACAAGAAACCAGGTGTCCTGACTTCTGGGGGCTTTGTATCTGGGTTTTGATTTGATCAGGTTGGTTTGCCATGGTTTTCTTTACAGGGTGCTTTCAAATTAGTTTTTCTTTGTGGCTGTTTTGTGGCCATGGCACTGAAGAGTCAACCAGTCCACTTAGTCACTAGAACCACCTCTACCAGTTATCTTTATGTCTTGTAAACATGGCTCATCTCTTTCAGTGGAGATCAAGATGTGCCAAGGCACTCATTGGCTTGAATTTGATTCCAAATTGTTCCTGGCTCTGCATCAACAGAGACCAGACTAAACACAAGAGTCACAAAATCTTGACTGTAATGAATCCATCCATAAATTAGCAGATTCATACATGTATCAATAGGTCCTTCTTCATACCTTCTTGTCCAGCTTTGTGCTGGGTGCTACATGGCTTGCAAGAGAAGAAGGCAAAATCTCTGCCCTTCAGAAGTTTATAGTCTAAGTAAGAAAACAAATATCACACCTTTGAAATTAACTCCTAAATGGTGTGACGTTGACTCCGTATGTAGTTTAGAGAAAGGGCAAATCAATGTAGACTAGAAGAAATCTGAAAGTATCTGATGAAATGGAAAAAGCATTGGGTTTGGAATTAAGAGACTTTGGGTTCAAATCTTGACTTAGCTACTGCACACGGGGAAGTCATCTCATCTCTCAGACCTCAGTTGTCACATCCTTAAAATGAAGACAAAAATATTATATCAATTGTTATGCAGAGTGATTGTGAGAAAAGTTCTTGTGCAGTTCCACATTATGACTTTCCCAAACATGGTTTCAATATATCATGGGTAGGCAAAATAAATAAAATGAAAATTTTGGGGGAGTTTTGCAGAAGCCACCAATGACACATGAAGGCCAAAAGACACAGAAAAGGTTTAGAAACTCAGAAATGCATAATATATAAATAGCATTGTATAACATCAACATATTTTATCTTTTAATGCCATAATTCAGACTTCTCTAGTACAAAGGGAAGGCCAAAAATATTATGTGGATTTTCCAGATTGAGGAGGTGCTGTGGCCCTAACCCCTGTGATATGGAAGGGATAACTGCAAACGTAAAGCAGTACACAAATGTGAGTTATTTTATGATATGATTAATGGAACAATCTATGATTTTCTTGGTTTTGGTAATACCTCTTCATTTCAACTTAGTAGGTGAGTCCTAGACAATGGACAGAAGCAGTAGAAGTTAAGTGACTTGGTTCATAGAACTGGTAAATACCAGAGAAGGGATTTGACCTCGTCTCCCTAGCTTTAAGCCAAGTTTCCTCTCCCCTATGCCATGCTACCTCTGTGTAACCCATCTCATTCTAATATAATAATTTTTATTATTGGGTCATTCTCATCTCATCTCATCTAGAAATAGCCCTGGGACAAGTTGCTCTCCTCCTGTTAATCTTTCATGCAATCCTCCTCCTCCTCCTCTTCTTCATCAGTATTATTATCATATAACTAAAATGTGCTCTTGATGAATCTATTTGTTTTCTATTCCCTGACCCATTCCCAATCTTTCATGCCATCTACCTCTTTATAATGAAGGGAAATATCTCATAAACATATTCATGACTTGGGGAGAATTCAGGCACCACAAAGCCAATGGAAGAGAAGTTGCCTGGAAGCACAAGCTTCTATTAGAAGGATGGGTTTTATAAGAGCTAGGCATTTCCAGGCTTCAGCGGATGGTGGTGCTGGAGGGAGTAGCAGCAGCATGTACCTGCCAACCCAGTGGGCTGTTCTGCCTCAGCAATCAAGACTGAATCCTCTTTCAGGCCCCTTGTTCCCTCTGATTCCTCCATTGTTCTTTGTGGCAAGACTGGGGCAAAGCAACAGTCACCTACTCCCTTTAAAAAAGCCCTTGCTCAGCTCCGGTCCAAGCCCTCTATCCCCTTTCCCTCCATCCACATTGTCTGCAGCTGATTCTGTACTTTCATTGGGGACAATCAAAATTAAGACACGACATGGAGGAAAGGAATAAAGAAACAAACAAAAAAGCAACCAAAAAAAAACACAACAAAAGATTGGAATTGTTTACATGAAAACAATTTTTTTTTCCTCCTTCTGCTCCATTTCTTTCTTACCAAAAAGAGGATGGAGGGGCGGGGTAGAGCCTGGAGGACAGGAGAGAAAGAAATAGGCTTTCCTGTGCAGTGAGGAGGGGAAGGGGGATGGGGAGAAGTCTGGGAGGCCAAGAGTAACAGTGAAGGCCTGGCACTTCGGGTCTCCTGGTGGATCCTGGGAGCAGGAGCTCATCAGAGGTTGACTTTGGGAGCTCAGTGGATGGGACCAGAGGCCCCCATCTTTGCCTGACACTTCCTAATTACCAGCTGAACCTGGCACGGCTGGGCAAGGGCTGAGCTGCTAGCCCACTGTACCTCATTATGTATTCCTTCATTGTTTCCTATGCAAATTAAGTTAATGAGAATTAGGAACATAATGGAGCCCATTCACCGTTCTAGTCGCTGGAAAATGGGTTTGACTACCAATTTTCCATTACAGCTGTTTTGTAATTACCGTGGAATACTCTGAATTCTAATGGAGATACTGAACTGTGCTGACAGTCTCTTGCCTTTTTTTTTCTTCATGGGGGGGGGTGAACCCACAACACATAAGCATTTCCATTTGAGTGCCTGGGTTTGGCTTCTGCTAAGAATAACCCCCTTGACAATTGCCAGAATGACCTGTTTCCATCAGAGCCGCTGGCTGCCCTTTGCTTATGGTTGGGTTAGTTAACTGACAAAAATGGCATTACCCCTTTTCTCTCAAAATAAACGAACCAAAAATTATTGCTGCCCCTAGCCAGGCATTTTATTTTGAGAGAGGACCAGCCCCACCTCAAGGTAGACTGCAGTCCCCCTCTCAAGGAAGGTCATCAGGGTCTCAGAAGTTCACTCCTCCATCTCTCTCTCTACCCCCAATCCAGTCTCCAACATCAGGCTGTGCTTGGTGTCTGAAGTTCTAATATTAATGATTCATACTTTCAGCTTAAGCATTGCTACTTCCAGGCTCCTCTTTTAAAATGCAAATCCCTGAAGATGGGAAACATAAGCAAGAGAGACCTAGAGCATTAGAAGAGCCTTAGATGTCTGGAATAGAGGCAGGGTTTGGAGAAGAATTAGAGATAGGAAACAATCCAAGGAACTGAAGACAGATTTTACTGATTGATTGATTGACTGATTGATTGATTGACTGATTTCCAAACACTATTTTGCCAAGGATTGTCTCAACTTTGATAGGTTATTCAATGCTAAGGAAAGCTTTTGGATTGGCAATGGGGGTGATGAACAGATCTAAGCTATTTGTCAGAGAGAAGAGATGGAGGAAAAAGCAGTAGGTAATAACGGCATACCTCTAAACTCAGCCCCAACTCGCTCCTAATCCCCAGTGAAGTTGCAAAGAAGCCAATTTAGGCTTGATGTCAAGAAAAAAGTTCCCAACAATTAGAGCTGTCCCAAAGTGGAAGGAGCTGCCAGGAGAGGTGGGGAGTTCTTTCTCTTTGGAGGGCTTCCAGCAGAAGGTGGATAACCACTTGAGAAGTACATGATAGAAGGGATTCATTTTGGGTGTGGGTTGGATGCTGAAGTCCCTCCCAACTCTCAGATTCCTTGATTCTATGAACATCCTCTATAATATGAAATTGGTAAAGAATTGGATTTCAAGACAAGTCTATGCTATCATCCAGGGTTAGGTTCAAGTCCCTTTTATTATGGCTATTGCTATTCACTTTTATCTCTCTCTCTGTTGAACTCTACCCTTGATGCATTTGTTTTCCGTCCCCTTTTGTATTGCTTTCGAAAACCTCTTCTTTTGTTATATGGTCGCTTTTTACTGATATGCAGTTTCTAATATCTCTGTTCAACTAACCTGAAAGATTGAAAGGCAGAGACTAAATCTTAAATTTCTTTGTAATCCTCTATAGAACTACCACAGGAGTGTTAACATGGTAAATTATAAAATAAACAAAAAACTGAATGATTTATTGATGCAGTCTAATATTCAACTCCTAGAATCATGAAATGTTAAAGTTGCAAGGGGCCTTTAAGATAATTTAGTCCCATCTTCCTCCACCTGCCAATGTCCTGGAAGGATCTCCTTTCCAATGAAAACTACAAAATTACCAGCAAGTGATTGTACAATCTCTATGTGGATACTTCCAGTGATAGAAAGTCCCTTATCTCTTTGCCCATTATCCAGGTGGTACAGTAGATAGTATTGGACTTGGAATTTGGAAGAGTACAAATCCTAGCTGTATGACCCTGGGTAAAATACTTAATTTCTCTTAGCCTCAACAATGGGGATAATAATACTTCATAGGATTACCAGGAGGATCAAATGAGATAATTTACATGTTTGTAAACCTTAATGTCTTATATGTTAATTGTTACTATTATTATTTAGATCATTCTATGATTGGACAGTTTTTGCCTGTTAGTAGCTTCTTCTACGCTTGGTACTGTCTCTAGTTCACTGAATGAGCTTAATCCAAACACTTAAATCAAGCCAATTCTACATCCTTCAATTTGCTACAATGGTACTGTGGAAATAGTACTTTGACTTGGGGACATGGCATCAAATCCCTAGATCTGTCACTTCCTACCTATGTGACCTTGGATTAGCTTCTTAACCTGGACTAAATCATCTCTAGGTTTTTTTCTGCCAGCTCTATATTTATTGCCTACACACTACATGAATGTCACCATTCTAGTCACAATCTTGTAGGGATAAGGCAAGTACGTGATTAATTATAACACTAGTAAATGCCATAAGAGAGGTATAAAATACTAAAGGGGGTTAGAAGGAAGGAGAGGTTACTTTCAGCCTGGGTATTAAAAGAGGCTTTATGAGAGATATATCATTTGGCATAGAGGGAAGGTAGAGATGAAAAGACTTGGAGATGGGAAAATACAGAATGTAACTGGGAGTAGCAAGTAGGCTGGTTTGATCTGAACATGAAGAAAAGCTATTAGAGGGAAGAAAGGGATGTAGATTAGGACCATATGGTGTTGTTTGAAAAAGCCTGAGTATTTAGAGCTTAACTGGGTATGTGATGGGGAGCCATTGATGGTTATCATGTAGGAGAACAGTGCATGCAAAATGAATCTTGCAGAGGAAAGAATCTAGAGAAGGAAAGGCCAGTTAGGAAGCTATTATAGAAGCTCTAGAGAGAAGTAATGAAGGCTTATAATAAGGTGATAGCAACCAGAATAGAAAGGAGGAGATGAATAAAGAAATATTGTATAAGTAAAATCTACCTGCTTTAGTTAGTCCTTGGGTGGGGGGGGGGCATTGAAGATGACTCCAAGGTTTTGAATCAGGGTAACTAGGGCAATTATGGTGCCATTAGTAGTCATGGGAAAGTCAGGAGGAGGGTGAGTTTTTGGTGGAAGATGATCAATATAGTTTGAGCCATATTGAGTTTAACATTCCAGTGAGATGTCTATAGGGATGCCTCACAGGCAATTAGAAATGTGTCACTGTTGCCCAGGAGAGAGGTGAAGGTTGTAAATACTGAATGAGTCATCTAGAGATCATAGAGATGTCACCTGGATCTATGGAAAGAGGCGATCTCACTGAGGGAGAGAGTATGGAGAGAAGAGAAAAGGGCTCAGGTGAGCATTTTGTGGAATCACTGTATTTTAGGAATGGGTACCAGGATCTCATCTGGTCCTCAGTTCTTTTGAGACCTGAGTCATAGATTTGGAAATGACAAAGAACTTTGAAGTCATCTAGTCCTCACATAGGTGAGGGCATTGAAGCCCAGTGAGACTGCATTACCCAAGTCATACTTAGTAAATGGGAGAAATAGGGTTTGAACTTGGGTGCTCTAATTTTTAGGAAGTATTTATTTACTCTCTGACTTCTTTCTGCCTGTTGCTCCTAGTTCTGCCCTCTGGGACCATGAAGAATTAACCTGATTCTTTTTCTACACAATAACATTCCTGATACTGGAAGAGAGCTATTCTGTCCTCCCTAAGCCTTCTCTTTTCCAGTGACTTCCCTTGACACTTCTATGGAATGATCTGAAATCCCTTGACCACCATCTCCTCTGAGAGATTCCCATCTTACTTAAATTCTTTCTTAAACAGGACACCCAGATCTGACCATGATACTCAAGCAATGACCTCATCAGAGCAAGCAGACTGTGGCCTCTCCAGTCCTGGGCACTCTGACTCTGTAGCCTAAGATCGCATCAATATTGTTGGCTGCTGTATCACATGGCTGCTTCATTTTAAAAATTTGCAGTTCTGGGGCATCTAGGTGGTGCAGTGAGTAAAGCACCGGCCCTGGAGTCAGGAGGACCTGAGTTCGGTTCTGGCCTCAGACGCTTAACACAAAATAACTAGCCATGTAACCTTGGGCAAGTTGCTTAACCCCAACTGCCCTCCAAAAGGCACAAAAAAAATTGCACTTCACAAAAACCTATGGATTCTTTTAAAAGAAATTTCTGTCTAACTGTTCTTTTCCTACCTTGTATTTTTGAAGATAAATTTTAGAATTCAAATGAAGAGCTTTACATTCATCTCTATTATATATTTTATCTTGTTATACTTGGTCCAGTGGTCTAGCTTGTAAAGTTTTTTTTTTGGATCTTTAATCTGCTATCCATTGTGTTAGCTATTCCTCTTGGCTGTGCGCCATCATATGATGTCTAATTTCTTACTGGAGTTAGAAAGGCCTGAATTCAAATCCTGTCAAAGATAATTACTTAGTTGAATGACTCTGGGCAAGTTACTTAACCTCTCAGGTACCTCATTTTCCTCACCTGTAAAATGGGGATAATAGTTGCTTCTAACCTTACATGTTTGTGAGTCTCAAAAGAGATTTAAAAAAATGTAAAATTATTTGAAAACCTTAAAGCATTATTTAAATGGTAGTTATCATCATCATCATCATCAGATCATAGATTTAGAGCTAGAAAGGAAATCTGGTCCAATTACTTCATCTTAGAGCTGAGGAAACTGAGTTCTAGAGATGTTGAGTCACTTGTTCAGTCATACATGTAGTAAGTGGCAAAACTTGAACTCAAGTCTGGTTCCTTTGACTTTCTACCCAACATTCTTTCTGATATACTATACTGCAAATCAGTTAAACATGATATCTATATTTTTATACAAATTGCTGTCAAAAATTTTAGACAATACTAGTCCAAAGACTAATTCCTGAAGCATTCCCCTAAAAAAGCTCTTTCCAATTTGGCATCAAATAATTGACTATGACCTTGTAAGTCTGCCCATGTAATAGTATAATTATTTAGCTTTCATGACTCATTTTCAAAAGGAGAATACAAAAAACTGGCAAATTTTTTGTTTAAATCAAAATAGAATCTAGCTAGATGTGTGCCCTGATCTACTAATCTGCCCATCATGGAGCTGTGATTTTGTTGGCATGGCAATTCCTTCTATTAACACATGTGTAGAAAAATATGGGGAGGGAGGGAGGAAAAGAGGAAAGGATGAGAGAGAGAGGGAGGAAGAAAGAGAGAGGGAGATATCTCAACTTGCATATAATATTATCTTAGAGGATTGTCTGATAGAAGTTAAGTGATATACCTCCCTAGTATCAGAGGCAGGATCTGAATCCAGGCTTTCCTGTCTCTAAATCCAGCATTCTATCTATCATGACATACTGTCTCACTGATCTTTTGTTATGTGCTTAATTAAATTCTAGGTAAACTCTATCTACAACATTCCTCTGATGTACCAATCTAGTAACCCTTATGAAAAGGGGAATGATATCAGCCTGGTACGTCCTGTTCTTGATAAAGACATGCAATCAGTATGTGAACACTCACTGCTTCCTCTTCTAGTCATTGGCTGTGCATCCCTTTAATGATACATTCTAGACTTTTACATTGTGGACTCTATATTCGAACCAGAAATCAAAGTCAAATTTATTGGTCAAATTTTCAGACTCCACTGCCTTTCCTCATTTGAAAACTGCTATTTGCACTAGTATCACAAATATTGCTTTCTGTATGAGGAAATTGAGACTTCTAAAGGTGGCTGCTTGTTAAGGATTCACACAGCTAGTAAGTGGCGACCCTGGGATTCAGCCTCAGATCTTCTGACTCTAGGTTAACATACTATAGAACACTGCCCTCCATCTCTATGAAAGTCACTGAAAGATGTGGATAAGAAACAGCATACAGAGTTAAATGGTTAGAGTAGCTACCCTGACTGTGAGTTTACAGACTGAGCCCTGAAGCACAATGTGTAGAAGTGTGTGTGTGTAGATATATGTGTATAAATAGAGAGACAGAGATAGAGAGAGACAGAAAGTGATTGAGAGACAGGGATAGAGAGGCACAGAGACAGAGAGACACAGAAAGTGACAGAGAGATAGAAAGAGACAGAGAGAGAGACAGAAACAGAGAGAGAGAGAGAGAGAGAGAGAGAGAGAGAGAGAGACAGAGAGACAGAGAGACAGAGAGACAGAGAGACAGAGAGACAGAGACAGAGATAGAAAGACAGAGAGCATTTCAGGGCTAGAAGGGTCCTAGAAGATGACCTAGATAGTAACAATGAGGAAACTGAGGACCATAGGGATTTAATTACTCTTAGTCTGGTGTTCCCTGCTTCTACTCCCCATATCATGCTGATTTATAAATGTATGCATGCATATGTCTAAATGTAAACACATATCTACTAATACATAAAACAGCACTCATATATGCATAAATATGCAGAGACATAGGCATAAAAATAAATAAATAAATGAATGAATGAATGAATATATATTATATATATATATAATATATAATTTAGCAACATAAATAATTTGTTTATATGTTGGTGGGCATACTGCAATGCCTGGGAATGCCTTAGACCACAGTGTCACATCTATATAATGCCTAGCAATGTAGAATGAAAAAAGATATGTTTGATAAGAAATACAGACCTTTTCAAAATAGTTGGAAGTCTTCCCAGCTGCCTCATTACCATGGCCCTACTTTCCAACCATTAGCCCTCCCATCAGAACCTTAAACACTGTCCCTAGACCCTCCTGCTCTGATAAGTGTGCTTTTGACTTATCTTGCCAGGACCCAGGCCTCCATACAACCATCTCATTACTTCCTAGTCACCTTCTTACCAACAACTACCCTCACCCCTCCCAAGCTAATAGTCTCCCTACCCCCACTTTCTTTCACCCTTTATATTCCCACAATGGAACTAAAACACCTTTGAGGTTAGGGACTGTTTGGTTCAATTATATTGGTAACCCTAGAGCTTAGTACCTAGTCTGGCACATAAGTCCTGAATAAATGACCACATATTAGGTGCCAAATAAATGCTGTCTTTCTGTCTCTATCTGAGGGATATGTGGACAAAACAAATAGCATTTTAATTGGAAAGGGGGCACTTTCTTCTAGATGCTTGTTGTTGCTCAGGCATAAGATCATTTTATTTTATTTTTCCTATTCATACAGACTCATCAGAATACGCCTAGAGGTTAATCACTGCAGCTTCTGCCACTGTTCTATTAAAGGCCAGGCCTAAGCTAGACCAGTCCAATACTTCAGGCTAGAGGATTAAGATGCAGTGAGGTACTTATGGATCATAAAAATTCAATTACAACAAACTTTACTGATAAGAGATTACAAGAAGCAATTTAAAAGAACACTAAGTCAAAATGAAATACTCCTCTCTTCCTCCAAACTTACCACCATAGTCACAGCTAGATCAGGAAGACACCCTCTGCTACCCCCACTTCTTCTCCTCCAAGAGGAGAAAGAGTTCAGGTGAAACTTTTGACAGTAATTTTCAATTAGCTTGGTCTTTTTATACTTCAGGCAGCAAAACACTCAAACAGCCCTGCTGTCCCCTCAAAGAGCTACCCAATCACATGCCACTGGAGCAGCCAACTGATCTATTTAGTGCCAGGTGGTGTTGCCAAGGAAGAGAGAGGAGGGGCAGCAAAGAAGACTCTGGCTGTGGCCACAGCAGGGGAGGAGGCAGGACTGAGGTGGGCTTGGCCACCCCCTCCCAGCCATGACCCCAGATACCTCACCCCACGCATGTAGGCATAGAATCACCAAAAGCAAGAGCAAGATGGATGAAGGCAGCAAGAATGGTACAAAACAAATTCCTGCCACATTGTCCAAATGTACAGATTGGGGAATTGGCACGTATAACTGACTGGAAAAGTCTAACTTCTAGCTATTGAACTAGCTGACTTCTTGGTGTAATTCTCAAGCAGTCTTGACTCTAGCTAGGTCATCCTTCACCTTACTCCTGGGGGACACATTTCTCCAACCCTTCTCCTATTCAGATCAGGGACTGTCCCCTGGAGGATTTAATTTTCCCACTCCAGAAATTCTCACCTAAACCCTACAATGTCTGATTAGTGAGTGCCTTTTATGACTCACTATATCAATTGGAGGCCCAGCCATGCTTTACTTTATTCCCTGACTACCTTCTTAGCTTCTTTTCCTTCCCCCTTCAATTATTATTATTATTTTTTGGTTCTGGAACCATAATCAAATTAACATTACCATATTGCCACTAGGAAAGATATGCTCATCTCTTCTTCTATGGCTGTTGACTCAGCATCCATGTCAGCTTCCAAGCCAAAATTGCCCCAGTGGCCTGTATGTTGTCTCCCCCTAAAAGAATATAAGCTTTTTGAGGACAGGGACTATTTTCATTTTTTATATTTGCATTCCCAGTGCTTGCCACAGTGTAAATGCTTAATAAATGCTTTTTAATTCATTTTTGCATTCATTCATATGCTGCTTATTCTTTTTTTCCATTGATGCCATGATACATTCCTCAAGTTATTTTTTTTCTGTCCACTGATGTGAACAGGTGATTTTTAAGGAATAAAATATTAAATTAGATCAAATGTTCAGGGTTTTTTTTTCCTCTGTGACTCTAAATAAACAAAATGGGTTATTTCCCCTTTTTCCTTTCCCCCATTTTCTAGGCAGTTAGTTTGACTTTGCAACAGACAATGAAGTTTGGAATGAGTTGCTGTAGCAGCAAGCACCCTAGAATACCCAGTATGGCTGTTAGCACAAGTTCTTTGATCTCCTTTTCTAAAGGAAAGCAACTCAAAAAAGGGTTAACAATCTTACTTTAATTGAACATATATATCATTTACTTAGTTCAGGGGCAAAAGTCAGTATCCTGAAGTTCAGAGAATACAAACAAGTTAAAAGCAAACAAAAAAACACAGACAGAAAATAACACAATTAAGCAAACCAACAGACAGTGCTTCTAACTGTCTGATCATCACATACCTACATAGGTAGTCATCAGAGAGAGAAGCACTAACATCTGGGTTTTCAAAGCCAGGAAGCTCAACGACTGCCCAGAGTCTCATCTGGCCAAATCACACAACTCTTCTCAAAGTGAACCCGAAAGCAAAACCTCACCTCACAGGTATATATAGCCTTCCCCAGGGTCAGACAACATCACAAGCCTTGTGACCCAATTGACTACAAAGTAACAAAAGTTGTGCTTTCCTGAAAAAAAAAAAGCCTCCCACCACGAGCTCTAGGTGAGCACATGCAGCCTATTAGGGGGCAAAGTTTATTTTTAAATCAGGAAAGATCCTCATATTCACCTGAGCCTATTAAGAGGCAGGGAAGACCTTCAAATTCCTATTACCATTACAGTGACCAGATGGTCATACATGAAACAGAAAATATTTATCAAGCACTTAATATGTGCCATGTGCCATGTGCCTAGCACTGTGTCAGTTAATAGAAGGCAGAACCAGGCAGTCATTGCACAGTTCTGAGATATAAATGCAATCCAGACCTCTACTGCTTTTTCTTCAATCAGTGAGTCTGACTGCTCTCTAAAACTGGCTTATTTTTCTACTTTGCCTCTTGTAGGTACACCTACAAGTGAATATCACAGCCAGTATGCAGAGGCATTAGAGGAATTGTTGCCTGAAGAATCAAGAAACCTGATTCTCTTCTTTCTGCCAACTGGGAACTTTCTCTCCCACCCGGGGAAGGCATCCTGGGAAGAGGGTTATCCTGAAATTCATTTTGGAGATGGGTCTACCATCTTGGCTCCAGCAGACTGAGTATGCTGTATATTTCCTTCTTCTCCACAGAGAAGTGGTGGCTACAGGTATGGAATGTTATATAAATTGTTGGCAGTGATTGATATTTTGGTTTGTTCTGCTTAATTGTTTTTCTTCATTATATAAGGGAGAACCATGATGGGGGAGAGCTGGGGATGGGGTGAAGAGTGGGACAACAAGGATTATTGAACAGTGACCAAGGCATAAATACCAAAAAGAGAATAAAAATCCATCAAATATTTTTATAAAGACTGGCTTAGAGGAATTTCAAACCCAGGTATAATTTATTCTAGTATTCCTGCTCTTATTGGTGAAATATCCTGCAATGTATCCAATGGGAAGAAGGGAGAAGTGCAGGGCCTAGTGGCTACCTCACCGTAGGATTGGCATATATAGGCCACATTCCATTCTCCTCTCTGAGGGAAGTTTAATTGAAACTCAAAAAGCAAAAGGTCATAACCATGTAAAATTTAAAGGCCAGTTTTATTATTTGACATGGAACAAATTGTAACTTTATATTGCTTTTAGATGCAATTTTGTTCATTGAAATTAGATTATGCTCAAGTAAAGCACCTTCTTTAGAACTTTAGGATTAAATATTAGAACTTATTATAGGGACTTTGATTTCGTCAGTAAATATCAAGGAAAATATTTGGTGGGAAATGCAGCTGCCTAATTTGCATTAATACAAACGAGAACTATTAAGATGAGCTAATTAGCATATTCATATATACTGTAGGCTCCCTTTATTTAAAACAGATTCTGATTACAAACTTAATGTATGTGTAACATTGATAACCAGCATCTTTGCAATGTAGAACCAGGCCCTGATTGTATTGGAGAGGGATAGAGATAGATATCCTTTGGGAAGCATGCAATCAGTTACCTTGGGTTAGAAGACATCTTAGAGTCTAACCCTTTCCTTTTACAAATGAGGAAAATGAAGACCAGAGAGATTAAACAATCCATGTAGTGAATGGCAGACCCAAGATTCAAACCCCAATTTTCTGATTCAAAAGTGAATATATTTTTCAGTACAGAGCACTGCTGTAGGATTCCTTTACGTGAATTTTAAAATATCTAGTATCAAAGTCCTAATCCCAGTGACCCTAGGAAGGGGAGAGCCAAAAGAGGTCAAAGATGAGGAAAGCCTAACCAAAAGGGGCTGAGTTATAAAAAGCATGAATCCCTGTACTTGTGTATGCATCCAAGAGAGACATATCTAACAGGGGACGATGAGGGCATTTCTGGAGGATACGGGAGAAGGTTCCTTTCTACAGTGACTATTATCATTGTACCTTGTTTCATTATCTTCCATCTGCAAGGAAAGAGCTGGTAATAACATCCTTATACCCACTAGGGTTCTGTTGCCATGGTTCCCTTGCCTTCTGGAGGTCTTCTCCCCTAACTCCTCTCTGGCAGATGCATCACCCCTTTCCTGTAACTGTCACACCTGTCACTGAACTGACCTTCCATTGCCATCCTTCTCTCACCTCTGCCTGCTCTTCTTCACTCATTTGAATTTGCTTTAGACACAAGAATGCCTAGTTCTAGCCCTAGCATTCAGTGTGATATAAAATCATGGAAAGAACACTGGCCAACCAAACCCAGAGTATTATACTGAGACATGGCCTGTACTTTTTGAATGTTATTAGCTCATTAGTCCTCGGTTTCTTGATCTGTAAAAAGGGGACAGACCATCAGGAGGCAACTATTTGATAGTCAGCTGGGTGGAGCAGAGCTTATTTCAAGGTAAATAATGATCTTTGCTCCTACCTGTTATCCCAAGGAGTTTTCCTAGAGAGCCTGGCTTCACACAGTAGCCAAGAAATGGGACTTTTGGTCAGCTGAAACTATTTTCTCCTTGGCTTTTGTGAGATACTTTATTTTTGATGAATAGTACATATACAGGGACTCTTGTTTATTTTGAAGTGTCACAGAGTGCCTTTCGTCAGTAAGGAAGTGAATGAATTCTAAGAAACCACTTAACAGACTCAAGGAGCTCTTCTTAATTGAAACTTTATCATAATTGTTTGTATAAATATCTTGTCCTTCTATATTACATCCTAAGCATACTGAGGTCAATGACTCTTCTATTCATCATTCTGAATGCTCCATTAGGGGAGCTAGGTGGTGCCACAGTGTACCATAGTGCATTCAGTGCAGGGCCTAGAGTCAGGAAGACCTGAGTTCAAATGTGACCTTGGATACTTAGTAGTTGTGTGATCCTGGCCAAGTTACTTAGGAAATAGCAAACCCCTCCAGCATCTTTGCCAAGAAAACCCCAAATGGGGTCACGAAGAGCCAGACATGACTGAAATGACTCAATAACAACACATCCCATTAAGAGATTAGCACAATACCTTTCTACTAGTCTATACTCAAAACAATCCTTAATGACTCAGTGAAAGAAAGTTAAGGAGAGATTCTGTTAGTAAAGGCAATACTTAATAGATTTTTATACTAAAGTGCAAAGAGCACAGGACTTGATATCGGGAGACATGGTTAGGTAGCACAGTGTCCAGAGCACTGAATCTGGTGTCAGAAAGTCCTGAGTTCAAATCCAGCTTCAGATGCTTGCTAGCTGTGTGACCCTGGAGAAGTCACTATACCTATCTATACCTCAGTTTCTTTGACTGAATAAGGGGGAATAATCATAGCACCACCCCCTCCCGCATTGTTATGAGATTAAAATTAGGTAATATTTATAAAGTGCTTAGCATGGTGCCTGGAACATAGTAGTCACTCAATAAATGCTTTATTATTTTCTTCATTCCCTTCCCCATTGTAACCTCATAGCCTTGGGCAAATTACTTAAGCTTGCTGAGCTGTTTTCTCATGTATGAAATAGGGATTTCTACCCTTCTAACTTCACAGAACTGTTGTGAGCATCAAATGAGAGAAAGTATGTGAAAACTCTCTGCAAACCTGATGCTGATATCCTGCACAATCAAGGCCACCATGGAGATGGGAGTAAGCCAGAGGATGTGGGCTAGTGTCTAGGAGCCTAGCTCAGAGGCAATGGGAAGCCAGGGGGCAAATGGTAAATGTTGCTCCATTTTACCTGCCTCTCTCAAGAATAAGAAATTCCATTTAAGACTAGCAAAACTTTAGTCTTTTTCATTTGGAAAATTATTTCATCTTCAGCCTTTTTTTCAAAGCTTTTATCTATAGTACCCTTCCCTCTACAGCTGGTTAGTGCCTTCAAGTTGGTTTCCTTCCTCCCTCTTTCCCATACTGATAATAACCTGCCCTCAGATCCATTATTCACACTGAGAGAAAAGTAAAAATGTGGCCCTCATCAAGTGGGAGGGAAACATGGTCTTCATTTAAATTTTTTTCCAGTTAGTGAATATCCATTTATTAACATTTTACTATGTGCTAGCCCCTGCCAAATGCTGAGGATACAACGAGAGGCAAAGTAATCCCTTCTCTCAAGGAGCCTCTGTTCTAGTGGGGGGCATATTCAGAGTAAATGAAAGGTGATCTCAGAGAGACAGGCACTAGCATATGGAGGATGGAGGGATGGGGAAAGGGCAGAGGCCTTTTTTTTTTTCATCCCTGAATTCTCCAGTCTCTGGAACGGTGGGTCTAAGAACCTTTTCCAGACTGTGAACTCCTTGAGTTCAGAGAACCTGTGACCTTTTCTTGTCTCCTCCTCCATCTCTTCCCCGCCCCCCTCCTAGAATAGGTCTCAGGCACATAAAAGAAATATTTAGCCTGAAAGCTAAAGTAAAAAAAAAAAAAAAAAACAAAAAAAAAAAAACCTTAAAACCCAAAAACCCCTTCTAGTAGTGAGATTTCAGAAAAGGCATTTTCAGAGAGAAGGAGGAACTCTTCCTCCAGCCCCAGCAGGCAGCTGCCTATCCTGCCTAGATACTCTCCCCCCCACCCCCCAAACCTTGTAGCCTCAAAAGAATAAAGAAGCAATCTTGCTGAGAAGCTCTGCCTTACCTTCTCAGAAGTAACCACCAGGGGGCAGTAAAGCACACTCACAGGACAGCTTCAGCAACAGTAGCACAAAAGGTCAGACATCCTTCCCCAAGCAATGCCTTGCAGAAAGCAGGATGACCTCAAGGATGCTAAACAGGGTTCCCATGATGCAAAGCCACTGGCTTAAAGAGAGCAAAATCCATATTGGCCTCAGACTTTCCTAGTCCTGCACATGCACACACACACACACACACACACACACACACACTTCTACAGCACCCCCTTAGTCTGTCCCCAATTGTTCTCTCATTAACCACAACTTTTACTTTTCAGGTATGAATAACCCATAAAAGCAGGGTAACTGAACCAAGACAATGTAATAAGGGAATCAGAATAGCTGGGATTAGAACTCACAGCCTTAGAGTTTTCAGGGTGGCAACTGGGACCCTCTGCCTCCTGTCATAGATTCCCTAGCATAGGAACAGGCCTGAGCCAAATTGTGATTCTGCCAGTTTTGTCTTTAGTTTCTCTCTTTCCTTTTGGAGCATTCAGTTCACCAGATGCCTGCCTTGGACACTGCCATCAATAAGGCTCCTCTATCCATTCAGCAGTTTGTCACTAAGGCACTCTGTCTCCACCTTCACCCCACCAGATTGAAGTTTTCTTGTCTCCTATCTCTGCTCCTCAAATTCTTTGCAGCTTTTAAGATGAAAAGTAACTAGTCTGAGAGCCATTATCCTGAGTAAAGTGCTAGTGGAAGATGGTTAAGGTAAAGAGTCAACTCCCCCCCCCCCAAGCATATCAGGAAACATGCATGTTTTTACAGTATATCACATACCTGGCTTATATTTTTGTTGTTATTGTTTAAACCTAGACTCTAAAGGGAGGAATTTTAGGTCAAAGTAGTGGGGATGGCTTCAGTATGAAAGATTCATAGTGTAGGTATTTGGGGGCCATATAGAGATGTTAGGTATCATGGTAGTGGCCAAATCCCTCCTCTCTTTATGGGTAAGGCTTGATTTATTTTCAAGTGAGGGACCCAACTGAGCCATCTGAGGCTCTCAGATTAGCTACATTTCACCTTGAGAGGTACAGAGAGTTTAAGGAGTAGAGATGTAGGATAAGTAAACTCTAATCTGGTGGGGTGGAGGTAGAGACAGAGCATCATAATAAAAGAGCCTTGCATGGTAGAGGAGCTGTATTGGTAGTGGGAAAGAGAAATTGATGGGCTGGCATGGTGAGGGAAGGTTTTGTCTAGGTCTGAGGTCTCTACCTTAAAAGACAAATAGGATTTTAATAGTTGTGGGCAGGAGACATTTTCACTCTTCTGCTCAAACATCTTCAATGACTCTTCATTTGCCACTTAAAATAAAAACTTCATTAACTGCCCAATATGAGCAACTACTACTTTTATAGCTTTGTTAATGTACTCAGTGCTTCACGTATCCTTCATACATTCTATAATTCAGCTCAACCGATCAATTGTTTATTCCCTAAGTATATTGCTGTCTTCTTGCTGCTCTACTCGCACTCTTATCTGTTGAATTCTCACCCATCCTCTAAAACCTGAATCAAATGTCTCCAGGAAGGCTTCTCTGATTTCCCTGGTTGATAATAACCTTTTTCGATTGGATGGCACAACACACTTTGTTTTGTGACTCTCCAATGTGCTTGTCTTGCTATGTTGTCTGTTATAGTGTTGGATTTTTAATTCCTATCCAAGATAATAAGCTCCTGGAGGGCAGGGACAATATCTTCCCTAACCTTTGCATCTCCCCCCAGAATCTAACAATACTTTGTACAAACATTGTACGGATGTTTTCAATATGGATGGAAGAAAAAATAAATTCTAGGGAGAGTACTAGTATGGACAAAGGTAGACAAGTTGACACATAGCTTTAGACTGTAAAAAGCATTGTCCATATATTTTATCTCATTTGCTAACACATGGATGTAGGTTTCTATTGATGAGATTGCCCCAAGGTGAGGCAGCAGGGAGCTGCCCATGGAAAGATGGCCATGAAATTAGGAAGAACAAGATCCAAATCTATCCTCTCATGAGTATTTGCTGTGTGATCTTAAACAAGTCACTTAACTCCTCAGTGCCCCAGATAACTCTCTAAGAGTCTAAGTAGAAAAATTGTTGCCTCTCTTCAGTATGTAATAGAGGATGTTTTCTCAGTGAGAATTCCCTGCATCATTGAAATTTCAGGTCTGGAGCAAAAGTAGCAAACATAAAAAAATTCCAAAGATGTGTCCTGAATCTTAACATTGAATCAATCAATCGACAAGTATTTGTTAAGCACCTACTATGTTAGAAGTTCTGCTGCCTACTCTTAATCTACATAGGCTTAGCTTAAGTCCTGAGGTTTATGGCTAGCTCAGTGCACTTCATCCTCACTGCTGGATACAGCAGGAGGAGATAGGCACCATATTCCTATATGAAGGATAACCCAAGGGTGTGTGTGGAAAAGCACACACCAAGGGGACTGGGTCGGGGAGGGAGGAGAGAGGACTGGTGGCTCCTGTTGCATCAGAACCAATATGGCTTTGCCTGCTTCCCTGATCTGCAAGTGGAAAACAAGCATTGCCAGCAGCCCCGTGAGGGGACTGAGTCTTGGAGCCAACTGCTTTTTGTGCTTCAACACGAGCCTGCCACTGCCAGCACCCACCCCGCTGTGTTTTATTGCGGCATCACACACAGGTAGCTGATTGTTACCTTCTAAAGAACCAATTTGCCAGCCTCCTATTTGATCAGATTATGATATAATGTCCCAGGCAGCTCTAGGGGTGATGCCCTGATCTGTGGTAGATTTCCAAAGATCCCTGCTCCCTCTCTGTGTTCCTTCCCCTCTGCATACACGTACACACACAATGCTAGTCCTGTCCCCAAGTTCTACCCCTGCTCCCCCACCCCATACACAGCCCACCACTAACCTCTCTAGTTCTCTCTCTTGGAGCCCTTGGAGCGGGACCATACCCAGGGAGCTCACTCAGCCATTGCAGAGCTGACACACCATCAAATCCACAGCCATTGCATTCACATTTTCTGCCCTTCTGAGTTATTATAATATCCAGCCTTTCTTGCTTGAGAGATTGGATTTCCAGCTTCCATTGTAAATTCAGTTCTAAATGAGCTCTCTAGTCAAAGGTGGGATGAGGCGGGGGAGAGAGAGGAGGAAGAAAGAGAGAAAGAGAAAGAGAGAGAGACAGAGACAGACCAAGAAACTGAGACAGACAGAGAAACAGAGACAAAGACAGACACACACACAGACAGAGAGGAGAGAGATAGAGACAGAGAGAGGAGAGAGAAACAGAGAAAGAGAGACAGACAGACAGACAGAGACAGACACAGAGAGATGGAGAGACAGAGAGACAGAAACATACACACAGACAAAAAAGAGGAGAGAGAAAGAAACAGAAGCATAGAGGGGAGAGACAGAGACAGATGGAGAGAGAGAAAGAGAGAGATACAGAGACATACAGGCAGAGCGACAGAGATGAAAGAGGAGAGAAAGACAGAGAGACAGAGATAGAAACAGAGACAGAGACAGACTGAGAAACAGAGACAGAAAAAAGAGACAGAGACAGATACACATAGAGAAAAATGGAGAGGGGAGAGAGATGGAGAGAGAGAAACAAAGAGATGAAGAGAGAGACAGAGATACAATGAGACAGAGACAGAAAAAGAGAGACAGAGACAGAGAGAGAGAGGGAGACAGAGAGAAAGAGACAGAGAGAGAAAGAGAGATACAGAGAGAGACAGAGATAAAGAGAGAGTCTTCCCTGGTAGGAGAAGCCTCAGTTTAGGTTGTAGAGATGAATAAAGATATATGAAGCAGTCTGCTTAATGTGTCTAGGAAACAAAAACAACAACATATTGGTTCATTTCCCCTAGTTCTGAAAGAAATGTTAGTGTAATGAAAATTGGGCAGCAGGACTAAGAGAAATGCCATGCATTCTCCCTCTTTCTCTTCTTTTTTGCATCTGACTTTGTGCCTGTGGAGGAGCTAGATTTGCAGCAAAGGATACTTAGAGTTTCTTGATTAAGTAATTGTCTCTTCTGGTTGATAATCAGGTCTGTTTTGTCTCCCATGAGGCTAAGAGTGGACCATGGTGTCTAAGTCTGCCTTTTATCCTATACCTAGCCCAATGCAGGCCTAAAGGCTCTTTACATAGGAGGTGATGTAAATGCTTTATAAATAAAAAGTGAAAGTTGGTATGTTCAGTGTAGCTATCACAAAAGGCTGTACAAAACCTTCAGAAGATTATTTTAAATAGCCTCTATGATGAGAAAGGGTCACCGTTTTGGAATTAGCCTACTATCTATAAAGAGGAGGGCAACATGGTATAGTGGATTGAGCATTGGACCTAGAGTCAGGAATACTTGAGTTCAGATGTTGCCTCAAACATACACACACACACACACACACACACACACACACACACACACGCTGTGTGACTTGGGGAAAGTCACTTAACCTCTCTGGGCCACAGTTTCATCTGTAATGTAATCTGTGAAATGGAATAAACTCACTTGTGTACTTGAGTATGACCTCCCCAGATAGCAAACTAGGAAGAACAGGAAAGAAACTGCATCTGGAGTCAGGGATTGAGGGTTATCAAGCTCATCTACAGAAACTTGGAGAAACTTTTGAGAATTACTGTCACAGTAGTAGAAGGGGACTCTGTGCTATTACACTAAAATATTAATCACTTTAAAAATAATCATCCTCTAGTAGATATTTTTTAGTTAGCTACCAGTATATATAGTATAATGCTTAGCAGAAATAGATATTTAATAAAGGCATGTATGCACATATGAATGAGTGAGTTATAATCATTGCAGGATTTAGAGCTGGAAGGGACATTAGAGATTATTTTTTCCCTCTGAAGATGGGGAAACCAAGTCCAAGAGAGGTTACATAGATCGCATATATTGCATATACCTTTTGACCCAGTGACGCTGCTAACTAGGTCTGCTTCCCAAAGAGATTACAGAAAGAGTAAATTAATCCATAGGTGCAAAATTGTTTATAGCAGTTCTGTTTGAAATAGCAAATATTTGGAAACTGAGGCAGTACCCATTAATTGGGGAATGGTTGAGCAAGTTATGATATATAAATGTGATAGAATACTATAGTGCTATAAACATGATCAAGGGGATGGTTTTGGAGAAATCTGGGAAGACATATAAACTGATATGGAGTGAAGTGAACAAAACCAAGTGAACCATATACACAATAACAACAATATTATAAAAACAAAATGCTTTGAAAGTCTTAGGAATTGGGGCGGCTAGGTGGTGCAGTGAGTAGAGCACCAGCCGTGGAGTCAGGAGGACCTGAGTTGAAATCCAGCCTCAGACACTTAACGCAAAAATTAGCTGTGTGACCTTGGGAAAGTCACTTAACCCCAAGTGCCCTCCAAAAAGCAAAAAAAAAAAAAAGTCTTAGGAACATTGATCACACAATTACCAGCCATGATTCCAGAGAATTCATAAGGAAGTAGGCTACTTACCTCCTGACAGAGGAATGATAGGTTGAAACATATCATGGGGGGTGGGGAGGTGTTGTTTGTCCTTCAGTTTTGAAGGGGACCAATGAAATCATGGAGTGCTGACCTTGACTTCCACATAAATTGGATTTAAGCGAAGCTGTGCTGCACAAAGTCATCAGCCTCACTCTTTCTTCCAGAGTCATAGAAATCAGTGGCAAGATGAAAGTCAGGATGATTGGCAATGGCCTGTGATGCAATGGATGACTTTGGTATCTTCCATGCCTGACTGTGCTCTAAGTCCTCCATGGTGCCTGCTTCAGATGCCTTTAAGTCCATTCGAACAAATTGTTCTCTTCCACCCATTCTATTGGGACAAGTCTTCACTTGCTTGGGGTAGACATCCCGCTAACTCACCGATGGTTTTGACACCTGTCAGGTACACTCAACTCGGTTTAACCCATCTGTCAAGATGGTTTTACTGTGCAAGATACAGCTCCTTGGAGCCACAGGTGAGATTGGGTGAAAGGTGGACATCAAAGGTGCATGAGCAGCCCTAAGAAATGGCCAATACGAGAATTTGTTGGTTCAACCATATATGTTTGTAACAGGGAATTATGTTTTTTTTTCCCCCTTTTTCTCAGTGGGGTAAAAGGGTGAAAAAGGTTTAATTTGGAGAAACGATTTAAAAACACAACAAAAAGAAATGATTGTACAGTTACATAGTGGGGTCATAGCGAAATTTGAAAAGGGAGGGTGGAGTCAGATTTTGGAAGCTAAGGAATTTGAAATTTATCCAGAAATCTACCGCAGGGGCAGTCCAGGGTGAGAGAAGTGTCTTTGATGTTTGTTTCCTTTTCCAAGGAAGAAGGGGAGAGAATTTGCAGTTAAGGAGATTATTACCTCCCTGACCAATAGAACATAGTCTTTTATTCTGAGTAGCTGGGAAAGAAAGGGTTCCCTGAGACTTTTTTTTAAGCAGTCCTGTGGAAGGTAAATTAATTATAGATCAAATACAATTTCAGAGGTGATATTATGTAGAGGCCTCTCAACACTTTGCCTTATGGGTACACGAATACATAGATGCCATAGAAAGATCACTTGAAGGAACTGAGGACTTTTAGCTTGAAGGAGATAAAGTTTAGATGGGGAATGTAGCTCTCCTCCAATATTTGAAGCCTTTAAAGAAGCCACGTAGGAGCAAAATTAGGTTGTTTTGCTTATCCTATAGAACACAATAAGAAACAATGGTTGGAAATCGGGGAGAGACAATTACAAGAGAAAGCTTACTTGGGGTTGGGTGGAAGTATCTCCATAATTTCCTGTGATGCAAAAATAGGTCTCAATACTTATTTTTAAGAAAGTGTGGAAGATAGACACAGATAGCCATTCTCTAGGCTGATCTTTGAGACCTTTTAAGCTTATAACCATCTATTAGAGCTTGGAAATACTCTGGCACAGACTGTGAGAACCCAGGGTTACCTCCACACCATAATGAAGCATTGGTGTAAGACTTTAGAAATTATTGAATGTTGAACCTGGAGTCAGGAAGATCTCCCTTGGAATTCTCCTCATCTGATATCCAGACATTAGATGTGTGATGCTTCATCTGAAAAAATTAGTCAGTTAATAATCATTTATTGTGCCATTTGGTATGTGCCAGGCAACTGTGCTAAGCTCTGGGGAAATAAAGAAATGGCAGATGCCCTTGAAGAGCTCACAATTTAATTGGAACAAATAATTACCCCTACCACACAGGATTGTTGTAAGGATCAAATAAAATAACATATGTAAAGGGTTTTTCAGATTTTAAAGTGCTTTTAAAGAAAAACTTTTCTATTAATATATTCACTTAACAGCATAAGCATAGTTTCAATCCATGTTTCCTCTCTTCCAAGGTAACATGAACCCTTTCCTTAAAAGTAGTGAGGGGATCTTTATGATATTGAAGCCTTTCCTTTGTTGTCTACATGATTAGTGATTTGATGGCAAGAATTTCCAGTCAGGAATAGAGTGGAGGTTATTTCAGAGAAACTTAATGAAGAAGGAAATTCTTGCCCTCAAACTTTCTACCCTTCCTAGTGTTTAGAAAAAATTTTGAAGGGGCCTGCAATGAGGCTTACCTAGATTTTGCAGCATTCCTGAACCCCATTCTATTATAGCCAAACAATTTGGTGGGGATACTACATATTTGATGGTGTGGGGTACAGAGGAGGCAGCATGGTGATAGGGACCCACTAGCCTTTTGGACTTATGTTCATGGCCAGAGCAAAATCAAAATCTATTCCTCTTGGATGATTTCATTTTCCGTGCAGACCTCAGGGGTCTTAAAATGGTGCAGAGTAGACATATGTGAGAACTTGTCACTGTCCTGAGACATATGAATTGCTCCATGGCAATTGGAACTAGGGCCTGATAGGCATTCAAGCTTTCTAGGTGGACCCATAGATTAGGGGTATTTGCCTCTATTTATTGCCATAAAATTAAGGAACCTAAATTGAAATTTACATTAGGAAGGAACCCAAATCCTCTGGGGATCTGCACCTGAAGGTCTAATGCTCTCTCAGATCTACTTTTGATTTATACCAGAACACAAACCTTTTCACTCATAATGGGATATGGTTTATCATGTCTTCTTCCTTACAAAATTTTTTTTAGTTCAGTCACTCAATCACTCAAACCAAATGCCAACTCTCTGTTCTAGTCACTGCACATAAACTGTTCTCCACTTCATCAGAACTATCCAGGGGCTAACTTCCTATCACATTTATGCTCCTCTTTGTAAGGGTCAAGAGAATGTTAAACTCTTTTATGATTCTGGGTGGAAATTAACAGATGCAGACAACTGCAAATTCTATGTCTTCTCTGCACAGGTGTCTACCTTCCCCCACATTCTTTACATATGGTATGTGATATAGTGAAAAGAACATTGGGATGAAAGCCATCAGCACTGAACTCTAGTCACATGTCTGCTGCTAACTAGGTATGTGACCATGAGAAAGTCACATATCCAATCTGGGTCTTAGTTTACTCATCTGTAAAATTAGATGGTTAGATTAATATCATTTAGGGTTCCTTCTAGTTCCTTTATAAGATTCTGAGATGCAAAACAGAGGAACCAAGCCTAAAGGGAGGTAGAGACCTATGCTTTGAGGTATCAAAAGAAGAGGGGTAAGACTCTAGATAACATTCCTGAAAAAGGAGGCCCTGGAATTCTTTAATGCAACCAAAAGTTTTGTGTATATGACAGTCTTATTTTGCTAGAAAAGCAAAATACGTAGAACAAAGGGACATTCCTCACTCCTGTCAATGTGAGCCTACCCCAGGGAGATGTTCGTTCACAAAGTTGTCTAGAGAGTCAAAGTAGATGGAGTCTTATGAATGAGGACAAATTACTTAGTAGAATTTGACCAGCTGGTTAGGAAAACAGGGGGAAAATTAGAGAGATTTTATCATCTATCCATGATAAATACCACTCAATACTTCAAGATTCTGATATTCCATTTCTGTGGGTTCCTTCTCCATTTGTATAGATTGAATTCCTTTCTGTTCTTTAATAGACAATATAAGAATTTTTACAAGTGAAGACATTAATCAATGGGTAGCCAGCTTTCTAGTGACAAGCCTTCCTCTGCTTCCTGTAGGTAAGACAGTGCATTGTATGACAATACACAGATCACTGACAAGCATGATTGAAGCCTCCCCCTGACCAGTAGAATGTAAACTACTTGAGGGTAGGGGTTGTTTTTTTTCCTTTGTCTTTACATCTACAGTACCTTACAATAGGAGGTGGTTAATAAAGGCTTATTGGATTGGATTGGGTTGGTAGAATCTGTCAAAACCTGCGTGTACCTTGTTGGCATCACCTCCAAACCATGATGAGACATTAGAAGAGAATGTTTTACATATCCATGCATAATCATGTATGCATATACTTAACTGCTAATAATAATTTTTCAGGCTCATCATCTTTTCCCATACTTTGTTTCATTTTATCCTCATAATACCACTGACAGATGACAGGCACTACATTATTATACTTATTTGACAGATAAAGAAACTGAGGCCCAGAGTGCTTACATGATATGCAAAGGGTCACACAGAAACTTAATAACCCAACCTACATGTGATAGTTTATCTAATACCTTCTGCACTCCTCTAACAAGGCATTACAAATTAAACTAAATCCTGGCTGCATCTATTTGCCATTTATCTTCTATATGTTCCCAAGAGGTTGTATCCATGTGTACTCTCTGATAGGAGAGATGAAGGGAGAAAAGGAGAGGAAACTTGAAAACTATAAATTTTTCTTTCATTTGACAAATATATTGGATCCAGTTGTTCATTGCTAAAGTAGTAGACCAGAAGGATTTATGGTCAACAGTGTGGGCCAAAGACAGCCTGCCTTAAAGGTGTTATTTTATTAAGGAAATAGTTCTAAAAAGGTATATTCTTAGGGGTGCCGATCTTAAATGACCTGAAAAGAAATATTCTTCTGCCAGAAGGGAGAGGATCATCCTTACAGATCAATCATCAGACCAGCTAGTCTTATAACAACACAAACTGTATCTTCAATGCTGTGTCTACTTCAACCCGACCTTTCCCATCAACTCAGACAAAACATCAGTAAAAGCAGTCCTTCGCCTTCAGAGGAACATCTCCTACTCCCATTTCTGTCAAAAAGATTCTAAGTCATTTCACTTCTCTGTCTCAGTTCCCTATCTTTAAAATGAGAGTGGAAGACCAGATGATTTGGTAAGTCCTTTCCAGATTTAAGATTACCTGATTCCATGAAATATGTTAAAATATCAGGATAATTGATACACTTTTCAGCTAATTATTGAAGTGTTAGAAATATTGCCTAAATTGAGCAGGTTTTAATGGTCTTTAACGTAAGTCATCTTCATGCTATACAATGACAGGTTAACGATTGATATGCTTAAATAAATACAATATTTAAAAAATAAGATTTTTCAAAACTGAAACATAACAAAGGAAATAACTATGTTAAATAGGATTTTTTTTTTTACAGAGATACTACCCGTGGGGTATTTTTAAAGAAGAAAATCTCCTACTACCTTCAAGATAGATTTTTTTTTTTTTTTGCTTTTTGGAGGACAATTGGCATTAAATGACTTGTGCAAGGTCACACAGCTAATTTTTGTGTTAAGCGTCTGAGGCTGGATTTGAACTCAGGTCCTCCTGACTCCAGGGTTGGTGCTCTATTCACTGCACCACCTAGCCAACTCCTCAAGACAGATGTTTTTAATACAAAAATATGACATGTATACTTTTTTTAAAAAATAAAGTTATTCTATGACATGATGGGGCTACTTATGAAAAAGTGGTTGAATGAATGGTCATTAAAGTGTACTTTTCTCATGTTATTACGCATAGAGTAGGATGGTTACAAAACTGGGACAGGACATTTTTAATTCCCTAAATAAAGATTTTTAAAAATGTATCTTAGTCAACATCCCAGGGTTTTAAGATTGATGATAACCCATGTGATGATATAATAAAAACAAATACTGATATATGACAAAGAATGGAATTTTCCATATATACATATGTATCTATATGTATATGTATATACACACATATGTATTTATAGAAAGACGTGGGAGAGACCAGGTTCTAGTGTTTTTCTGGGGGGAAAGTTGGACAAAGATCACCATCATTTTTAATCATCTCTAACCATTGTAACCATTGCTGTTCATGTACAAGAGAAGAACATGATAGGGTAAGACCAAAACAGTTTCCTTACCAGAAAAGACCTTCTTTCTTTTGGGGAGGAAGAACACTTGAAGGTGTTTGCCTAGCAATTAGAGCCTGTGTGTACATATTATACATATACTATATATATATATATATATATATATATATATAGACATATCTATATATAGTATAGCCAAAAGACCTAAGAACAAAAATGGATTTTCTAACTATAACTTATATGACTTATAGGACATAAAGGAAAGAGGTAAGGATAGACATGAATTCACAGAAGAACTCAGAATACTTCAGAGCTAAACATAAGAGTTCTAAGAAAATTCAAAGAACAGCTCAAAGGGTAGACTTTATCTTAGCCTGAATGTTGTATTCACCTGATAAATCCTGGAAAAGCTGGAGAGCTTCATAACAATTGACTTAAAGAGTTGACTAAAGATAACTAACCAGAGCTTTATAGACTGATTGAGGAAAGAAGAGGTTCTTTCTCTGTAGGGAGTCATAAGATCACAAATTTAGGCCTGGAAAGGACCTTAAAGGCCATCAAGTCCATTTTCTACATTTTACAGAGGAAAAGGAAACCTAGAGAACTTAAGCAACTTGCCCAGGTTCAAATAGAAAATTAGTATCTTATGTGAGATTTTAAATCAGTTTTTCTTTACTCTAAGTCCAGTGCCCTGCTCACTAACTACACTATGAAAATTTACTAATCACGGAACCTTCAAGATCTGAAAGAGTTTGAAGTAGGTGATCCTGCAGCTAGCACCTCAATGGAGAAGTATAGATGAGGCATACTCAGAGAAAAACTAAAAGAACTATCTATCCTCTAGATAGATTAGCAACAATACTCCCCAGAGGATGGTAGAGGTAGTTAAAGATTTGGTTAATGGACAAATATTCATCCAAATATGGATGGGGAGAGGCTTACTAGTCACAGCATTCCTGGTAGATATAGGATAGGGTATTAGGCATCATTGAGGATAACTGCATAGCTGAATACCACTTGAAACAGAAATTCAACACTTTCAGGGGAGTAGAAGAGATGCCTAGAAGATAGTAATTGAAACACGATCCTTGGCATGAAATGTGGAATAATTCCTCACTGAGAACAGATCCATCAAAGAGCAAAACATTGAAATTACCATAAGATGACAACTTAGAGAAAAGATTGTTACTAACATTCAGGGGTTGGCAGCGATGGTAGAACAAAAACTGCTTCATGGAAGATAATGGTAATTGAGTTGATTTTTAAAGGGTGGGCATTAATGCCTGAGGCAGGACTGGATACACAGTAGGTCCTGAAGGATAGCTGTGGATTGAAATAGACACAGGCAGAGACTCAAAGATATAGTTATATGGAACTTTGATGTAATTCTATTTGTAAAAATAGAAAATTATACTAAAGTAATTATGCTAGTAAGTCCCATTGTTCTAAAAGTCTGTGAGATTTTGTTCCATGGGGAATACACAGGGTAAAGTATGTCAGAGTAGAGATTTGAGTCTTAACAGTATATCACTTCATTATCAATGAAATCTAAATGTATCCTGCTAGGGTTTGGCCATATCCCCCCCCCCCACTCCACCAAATATCTAGTGTTTATGCTCTCTAAGAAACTCCATGTAACAAATAACATAAATTTACTAAATTAGATTATGGAGAAAAGTTCTTTTTACTTTTCATAATGTAGATCAAGTCTTTCTCTCAAAGAAGGACCGTTTCTATCAGATGTCCAATGAAAGAAATGTTACATAGGATTTATTGGGATGTTCTGAGGGAGATGATAATTAGCTGTCTCCAAATTCTGGGAAGAGTCAACAATAGAAAACTAAATGGGAGAGGCTTAGGATGGCCATAAGGAAATATGAAAATGGTCTAGAAGGTCCTGCCTGATCTATACTGGTAGAGGAAATGTCTTACCAGGATCTCCCTATAATGATAAAATAGGACCAGTTAATAGATAAATCTTTAGATAGAGGAGAAACAGAGAGACAGAGACAGATTGAGACAAAGAAAGTCATAGACATACATAGGCACAGATACCAAGTGCCTATCTTGATCATATATATAAATAAATGTATGTGCATGTACATATACATATATATGTATATGTATAGCTGCATATATGTATTCCCAGTATTGACAGCTAAGTCACACAGTGGATAGAACACTGAGTCTGGAATCAGGAAGCCCTGAGTTCAAATCCAACCTCAGATACTGACTATATGACCCTGGGTAAGTCACCTAACCCTGTTTGCCTCAATTTCCTCATCTATAAAACGAGCTGGAGATGGAAATGGCAAATTACTTTAGTATCTTTGCCAAGAAAACCCCAAATGAGATCCAAAAGAACTGGATACAAAAAACATTTCATAAATATTTTCATTTATATGAAATGCATTATCTGTCAATTTATATGCCTATATTACTGGGAACATAAGTGCAAAAGATAATCTCTGCCTTTAAAGAAGTTTACATTCTAATAGAAGAACTAACACTCTGAGATAATATATGAATAAACAAATGCTGTTGGTGATATATATGAAAATTTGAAAGATATTTCTTAGAGGTATATATATATGCATATATCTCTATGTACATATCTACAGGTGCATGCATATACATACATATGTGTAAATCTATACGTGAAATTATATACTCTTATCATACCCCTGGATATTGCACACATAAATAAGTTCTTTGGGATTCTTACTAATTTTTAAGAATATAAGGATATCTTGAGACCAAAAAGTTTGAGGACTACTGCTCTACAAGTTGAAGAACAATTTTGGATCTACATTAGTAAACTTTCTCATTGGGAGTGGCCTACACTAATGAGATCACAGGTCTGTTGGTCTCTATATGTGTATGTACATCTCTATATAAAATATATATGGACACCTACACATGTATATGTAAACATATACATCTGTGCATATGTAAGCATGTATGTATATACTGTAGGCCACTTCTGATGAGGAAACCTATTCTACCAATTTAAATTCATACTTGTTCTAACTTAAAGCTTTAGAGCAATGGTTCTCAAAGTTTTTGGCCTCAGAATCTCTTTACACACTTAACACTTCTTGAGGGCCCATTCCAAAGAGCTTTTGTTAGTGCAAGTTATGTCCAGGGGTGTAATAGAGCCAGTTTGTATATGCTCAGGAAAAACAATCAATTTTTTGGTGTGAACATTTACACCATAGTAATCAACAAACACTACAAATTAGGGCTTGGTTGACTTTTTTTGATCATCTGGACTTAAGACAATGATGGAAAAAATATCAATATGCAGATTAAGCTAAAAATTGAGACATGCATTTGGAGAGTAAGTTGGCAAAAATATTAAGTGTTAAAAAAAACCAGCACACCTGCACCCTTGATTATAGTTATCAAAATTTACCATTTTAGAAGTTAAACTGTTTTTAAAATTTATTAAATTCATTTAAAATAAAAATGAAACATTACATATTGACACAAATAACATTTTAATGAAAGATATTTTCCAAAACAAACAAAAAAACAGTGAGAAAAGTAGCATTGTTTTACCTGTTTTTGTAAATCTCTTTAAATCTGGCTTAGTAGAAGATAGCTAGATTCTCCTGCTTTTTCATTTTCTCTGTTGTGATACATTGTTTTCCTCGAAGTGCATGAAGAAAATAAGACTACACACAGATAAGTATGGGGGGAATTTTCATAGACTTTTAAGGTAATTGTGATTATTTTTCTTTGACACTATACCAAAGCTTGACAAGTAGTTTTCTTAAAGGCAAGTGGCAATGTGGAATCTGAAACCATGTCAATGAACTTTTAATAATCTCTTACATTAAAACACATTGGTTTATCTTGTATATTTAATGAATCTTTTATCTATGCATGATTTTGTAAATTCGTGCACTAGTCATTTGGAAAATGTTGGTTCATTAAATTCTGCAGGTCTTTTAAAAGTAGACACATATAATTTCACAATATAAAAAAATCATATTTGTTAATACTTTCATGGATCTCATCAGAAAAATACTTATGTATTGGTGAACTGTTAAGCTCAAGATGGTGGATTTAAGTTTTCCAAAATTCCAATTTTTGCTTGAAAGTTGAAATGTTGTCACTGACAATGAACACTGTAGTTGTTTTTCTTGAAGTGACAGGTTCACTTCATTCATTTCAGAGAAAATATCTGCCCATTACATAACACTAAATAACCACATTTTTCTATTAGCTGTTCTTTTGAGTAAAAAGGGTGCTTCATGAAAAAAGTAACCAGTTCATCACAAGTGCTTATCAGTGAGACTTCTAGCATACTTCAGGGAATGCAGCACAAATGCTTAATCCAATATAAATCTATAAAGTTTTAAAAAATTCGCTATTTTAGCACCCTTGCATTCATTGCCAAGAATTCATATAAACATCTTTGATAATTAGTTGGTGCTGATACTGAGCAAACCTAAGCAAAACAGGAAGTCTGATCATATATGTAGTTTTGTCCATTTGTAAGGCAAACTCTCCAACCACCAAATCATTTTGCTGCTCACTATTCCTATAAGACTTATATTACATGATCATGTAGTTCCTTTTTTTTTTTTTTAACTCTGACTTACATTTCCACCTTGGGCTTCCTTAGACAACCTGATGGATTCTTGCTTCTGGGGCCTCACTATATTAATGTTGAACTTAGTGTACACTCTCAAACAGCTGATCCCACTGTGGCTTAGAATGCCCAAGTTCAAAAGATGCACCCATTTTGGGAGCTTCTTCCAAGAGGTGGGATTATGAATACACACCACCACCATCAATGAAGCTATTTTACAACTCACACTTTCCCTGTCTTTTTGCTAAAACTAAGTTCCTGGTCAGGTCCTTCTTTTAATTCCTGCTTTGCCTTGAATCCAGTGATTTGTATCTAGCAGGCACTGAAAAATTTGTTGATTATGAACTTAAAATACTTAGCTGCCATAAACTCAACTTTTCAAATAAACATGTTTGGACTTTAAGAGTTCTCAGTTATTATTTGATACCCCCATTGGCTGCAAGGAAGGGAGAAATAGCCAAAGGACTATAGTTCTGATCTCATGCAGAACTTAGATTCATCCTAGGGATGGCCTAATCCCCAAGAAAGGGAATCAATCTTATTCTCTTTTGATTATTTGCTCTACCCCTGATTTTTTGGGGGAAATCTTTAAAAAGCAGATTACATATGGTTCATGTCTACATTTTCCCAAAAGTTATTATTGTGGATTATTATTTATCGTTTATTAATTTTGTTTGAAACTAACTTTCTGTGGTTAGAGATAGTCTGTACCCATAATGTTGCCATGACCTCAATAATTCTCTAGGAATGTTGAAGATGCCTGAAAGGAATTTTGTGTACCCCTTTGGACTGGATCCACCCAAAGCATTCCTGTTTTGGTTCCTCACACCCAAGGCTTGCTTTGGGTCTCCTCAAGTTTGTGTTTTGGACTCCTTTCAGGTGATTATGTGTGATATCTTTGTCAGGTGATTTGTGTTCAGAAACCTTCATCAACCTCCAATATAATATAAACCTTCTAAAATTTAATATAAACCTGAGGAGGGGGAGACACTCCCCCCCTTCTTTCTGGCTCTCTCTACCAAATAACCTAATGAATTTCTTCTAAAACTATTCCAGATTCTTGAATTTGTTCTCAGGAACATTAACAATGTCTCTTCTTAGAAATAGTGCTCTTAATACAAAATAGATATTAAGTTTAGGAGAGAAATTTATTTCTACCACCACAAATAAAGCACTTAAAACACGTAAGACTACACACATGTAACAAATACATAAATACATAAACAATGTTTTATCACAACTATTACACTCTCCTGAGAGGTGAAGATAATTTTGTAGGAGTGCTAAACAGATGTTTCTCATTTACCTTGGATCTCTACTATCCAAGCAACTTGTGTAATTCAACTCTTCCCGCCAGTCAGGGTATGGCTTGGGTTTTTTTAATTCTTTCAGATGTTTCATCCTCTTGTAAATAACCCCACCTCTTCCCCACCTTAGAAGCAACAAAAACACCTACCGCTGGGCAGCTGGTATTGGCCCCAGAACCTGCAAAGCATCAAACTCACAAGGAAGCTACCAAGGCTAGAACTGCTTCTCAGGGGACCCTGTTTAGTCATCTGTATTCAGGGAGAGAAAGGGAAAACAGAAGACCAAGGCTTCAAGTCTAGTCTTAGACTTACCCAGGCAAGTACAAGTTCTCACCACCATATGCTGGTTGCTACCATGCCTGCGCAGGGAAGGGGAGAGAAAAGGAACAATCACTTCCTCCCCCTTTGAGGTTATTCTAGGAAGAACTTACAGAGTTCCCAAGTGGCAATCTTAAAAGAGAGAAAGGCTGATCCTTTGTCTTCTCCTTCTATAATCTACTGAGTGGGTAACTCCTCCCAAATCAATAGACAATTATCTTTGACCTAACCCTGGGATGACCTCATCCCAAAGTGCAAATCTTTCAGTGCACAGCCAGGAAAGGACTTTCCAGGAATCAGAGTGCATCCCTAACTCTGTGGGATGTTCTCTGATCCAACTTTCACTACATACTATGTGCCAATTTATTGTTATGTGTGTTGACCTTGTTCCCTGTAAGGAAGAGATTATGCCATATACTTAGTCTCCTTTTTTTTCTTCCCCACAGTGTCCACCTAGCACATTGCCCTGAATAAATACAGCAGGTCTTCAACAAATACTTGTTAATTAGTTTTAGATATATGTTCACTTAAAGGCAGGAGAATGGGTCAAGTGAACTCCTAAGATCCCTTCTATAATTGGGGATGCAATGAAAACACACCTCAGGAGGCCTCTGGCATGCCCGCCTGTCTTCTTCTCTTTCTTTCTTTTATATCATTACCTCTGAGGGAGAAAGCAGGCCCAGCCATTAGCTAGCGGGAGTCATACAGCTGTGCCCAACTATCAAGCCCTGATGGTACACGTCGCTCTTGGTCTCTGGCAGGAAGTGTCCCTGGCTCCCTGAAATAACGGTAAACGATAGGGTCCTTTTCCTCTGCTCCCCACCCCAGCCTGTAATTGAAGCATTCTTAAAGACAGTTCAGCTGCTAGCAGATCTGATAAGAACCAAGCCCCACTGTACTGGATAATTTGGACCTCATTTGAAGTTTGATGCCATCTCCAGTTTAACCTTCCTGTTGCCAGGCCCTGAGCAAAAGCGTCTTTACCAGGTCATAAACAGAAGGCTTTCTCAACCACTTGGCCTGCTTTTATGAGAACTGCCACTTTGGGGATTCCCTGTAATGTGAGGTCAGACCACTTATTTTGTAAAAATTTAAGAATTTTATAAAATCATAGAAGTGGTTACTTGTTTCCAATCAAATAGTTTGTTAGTGGTAGAATTGGGTCTCTTGGTACCTGGCCCTGTCTTCAGTCCATTCAATTGAGTAGTAAAAAATAAAACAATAACGAAGTTTGTTTTGTGCCTTTTTCAACTCAATGGCATCTCCTTTCCTCAACCTTTAGGCATCTAGTATGGCTCATGCTTTCTTCCTCTCATTCTAACTTATACCAAGCAGTGAATTCCTATCGTTCTACTCCTGACACCATTCCCAGAGGGATTTGCCTATTAGTTAAAAGTTAAAGCTAAGAACAAGATATAATGATGGCTATCTAAGTCCTGGTAATAAAGGTCTAGGGGCAACTAGGTGGTATAGTGGATAGAGTGCAGGTCCTGGAGTCAGGAAGACTCCTCTGCCTGAGTTCAAATCTGGCCTCAGACACTTACTAGTTGCATGACCTCAGGAAAATAACTTGATTCTTTTTGACTCAGTTTCCTCATCTGTAAAATGAGCTGAAGAAGAAAATGGCAAACCACTCCGGTATCTTTGCCAAGAAAACCCTAAATGGGCCCATGAACAGTAAGACATGACTGAAAAAATGACTCAAAAAAGATTTGAGTAGGGAGAAAAACACTTGGGAGCCAGGAAGGAGTTATTAACATTCATCAAATCTGAGATTTTCAAAGTTAGTCTGGAGCTCTGAGACTATTCAGTCAAATCCATACCTCAGTAGGAATCCTCTCTAAGATACTCCCCAAAGTGGTCATTTAGTCTTTGGTTAAAGATCTTTAGTGCATGGTGAGCCCCTATAATCCAAGGCTATCTTTTCCTTTTTTGGGTAGCTCCTGATATTGGGGAGTTTTTCCTTACATGGATCTGAAATCCTCCTCTCTGCCAAGTTTACCCATTGCTCCTAGTTCTGTTCTTTCCAGCCAAGCAGAAAGAGTCCAATTTCTCTTCCATTTTAATGTCCTTCAAATATTTTTAAAAAAATATTTTATTCTGAGCTTAAAAAATAAAACAAGCATTTCTATAACACAATAGAATAGAAAAAAAAGATGATTGTACATGAAACTACAAATCTATTACGTACAACTTGCTATTTACTTAAAATATATAATAAAGTTGTCATGTAACTTTCTTTTTCCCCTTTTTTCTCTCCTCCCCTAACCCCGGAACATGTGTTTATGCATGTATGCATGTGTACATATGTGTGCACATACATCTATACATCTGCATATATGTATGCATGCACATACATAAACATAAACCATTTTATACATATATCTACTCATCAATTCTTCCTCTGGATTCAGATGGCAGCCTCCTCTATATATCTTTTGTAGTTAATTTCGGTATTTATAATAGTCAAAAGGTCTTAATCACCCAAAGTTGTTTTTTAAAACAATGTTGTTGTTGCTATATACAATGTTCTCTTGGTCCTGCTCATTTCACTCTTCATTATTTCATACAAATCCATCCATGTTTTTCTAAGATCCTTGAGCTCATCATTTCTTATAGAACAGCAGTTTTCCATCACAATCATATACCACAACTTGTTCAATCATTCCCCAATTGATGGGCCTCCCTGTAATTTCCAGTTCTTTGCCACCACATGGAGAGCTGCTATAAATATTTTAGAACATATAGGTCCCTTTCCTTTTTCCCTAATCATCTTGGGAAACAGAGCTAGTAGTGGCATTTGAAGACAGCTATCATTTCACAACCTCCTACCCCCACTTCCTGGCTAAACATGATTGCAGCCCACATGGATCTCTGCCATTCCTGACCATCCAGAGCACTCATTGTTTGTACCCTGCATCTAGAAAGCCTAGATCTCCTGTCCAGCCCCAGCCCCCGCCCCTACCCTTTCCTTCTCTCCAAAGCATTCTGTACACAAGTACCAAAATAATACTTCTAAGGGAGGGGTCTGATTACATAACTCTCCCTCCACCTCCTCTACTGCTCAAAAACCTTGCGCAGCTCTGCACTTTCTCTAGGATAAAATAGAAACCTTTCAGTCTGTCATTTGCCAGTGGAGTGCTCAGAGAGCCTACTGCTAAATTTTTAGTGGGAGCATTTACACTTTGGAAATTGGCAAACACTACAAATCAGGGCTTGGTTTGTTATTTTGTTAATTTTTTTTAAGAAAGTGGGAGAGAAAATGTTAGAAATGTAGATTAAAATGAAGAGTGTGGTATATATTTGGGAAAGCTGGTTGTTAAATATTTATCAGCACATCTCCTCCACAACATGGCTCTTACCTATCTTTGCATTCTTATTTAATACTACTGGGCTATGGATACTTTATATGCCAATCAAAGTGGATGACTAACTGTTCTATAAACTTAGCATTCCATTTCCTGCCTAATTCCCCAGTTCTTGAATATACTCTATACTTACTGCTTCCTCTCAGGAACCTCATCTTCCTTCAAAGCTCACTCAAATGAAGCCTTCCCCAATCTCTTCATTTGTCCTCTCTCCTTCATCTAATCTCCTTTCACTTATTTCTATATAACTAATTTCTTCACTTTCTTCTTTATGTCTAATCCTACTTCCCAGTAGAATATAAGGTCGTTGGGGGAGGGCTAAAGCATTTATTAATCACTGTGTTCCAGGTACTGTATTAAATATTTTAAAAATATTCATTTGATTCTCACAACAGTCCTGCAAGATAAGTGCTATTGTTATTATTATTATTATTATTCTCATTTTATAGCTGAGGAAACTGAGAGTAAGCCTCTTGTCCAGGGTTATACAACTAGTCTGTGACTGATGCTGGATTTGAACTCAGGTCTACCTGAATCTAGGTCCAAATGCTCCGTTCACTGAACCCCTAGACATCAGAAGTCGGGACTAATAGTTAAAAAAAATCTCCTAGCCTTGGTGTATACTATAGTAAGTACTTGATAATTGCTTATTGAAATTAAGTGATGTTTGATTATACTGAAATTTGCATTTTATCATACTGTGGGGCTCTTTCACTGTTCCAAATGTGTGTCTTGTGTCACTGGTTAGACTATAATTGATCCCTCATATTTTCTTCTCCCATCTCTATCTATCACTGTGGTAGCAAAAGACTGGCCACCCAGTAGAAGCTCAGTGATAAGTATGAGCTGGTTGAAAAGTTTCTGAATGAGTCTTTCATAGCAAAGTAAACCCAAATAAGATATATAGCTCCTGAAAAGATCAATGAATAGATCTCCATGAAGCTAAAAAGGTGTCTGTCTTGCTGGTGACTATTGACAGTGCAGTTAGCCAGTCATTCAGGAAATGATCGTGAAAAGACCTAGCAAGGACTAGATACATAGAGTAAAGAGTGAGGAATAGAGGTTGTCTCTGCTCTCAGAAAACATTAGTCCACTAGCAGATATAAGATAACAGAATGAAACATAAATGCAAAGCCAGAAACTTACCCAAACATTCCATTACACCAATACAATTATTAAATTGCGTTCAATGCTGTCTGTATTCTATCATCCTTCATCAAAGTTTCCCTTTGTTGGTTCATCATGCTGTTGGGGTGACCCTGCCTTCTTGACGCTTGTGCCAGAAGAGCTTAGGAAGAGTCTTACAATTTAGAAAGGCTTCAGATTCAGTCTAGCAAGAGACTGGGCATCTGTCGTAGAAAGACCAATCTCACTACAATTGGAGTAGGCTACCTCTAGGTAGGCTACTAGGTAGTAAATCTTTCAACAGTGGCAAATCAAGAAACGGGAAGGTATTGTTGACTGCATGGAAGGAGCAGATGTAAAATATGAAATTTTTTTTTTAACAAAAGGCATTATATTGTATATCTTGAGGGGTGGAGGAATATTTCTGAATTATCAATCTGGGTCCAAGAACCACATACTGGTTATGTGATTCTGAGTAAGTATCCCAGGAAATTCTCTCTCTCTCTTTTTTTTAAAGCAATTGGGGTTAAGTAGCTTGCCCAAGGTTACAAGGGCAGTTTTTTTTTGCATGTGGGTGTTAAGTATCTGAGGTCAGAACCAATCCTGGGTCCTTCCGACTCTGAAGCCTGCACTCTTATGCACTGCGCCACCTAGACACCCGAAGTTCTGTTAATATTATTAAATTGCAGGACAGTTGTGACATGTAATTGTTAAAGAACATTATCTATTTTCTGTAAAAATCCTACATTGATGAAATCACAGGCCTAGAGGTTCCACCCCCTACCCCTTAAAAGTATGACAATTATAAATGGAGGCAATTCTCAAATTACATTCCCAAAGTTCTTGTGTTATTTCTTTGGGACTTAGACAACCTTTTTTTTCTCAGAGAAACAATATTTTCTACTCTGATTAACACCCACACTAGACCATAAGATCCACTGTGATCCACCATATAGTTGAATTGTAAGCTCCAAAGGGCTAGCTAGAGATTGTAGGCTAAAGTTAAAAGCATGCTGTCTTTGGAACAAGAAGACCTTTCAAATTTCAGTCCTTGTGGATTGGGAATTAGTAACTTCACCTGCCTGGGCCTGAGTTTCCTCTTGTGTAAAAGGAAGGGGTTGGACAAGATCTGAGGTGTCAGATGGCTCACAACACTATTGAAAATAGCCTGAACCAGATTAAAATAGAATTTGGAAATATTTAACAAAATAAGTAAAATTACAAAATACCATATTTTATACACACACACACATTTTAAATCAATATGGAGCCCATGGGAATCCTTATGTAGGGTTTAATTTATTTGAGTGACAACCTAGACTAGATAATCCTTGGCTTTCCTTTTTGCTAAAATTCTCTAATGCTTGAAAGTTAATCTTTACAATCTGCTATAGGGTTTACACAGTGATTAACATGTTTGTTTATTTTTCAGTCTTCACTGTTAACCTAGGAGATAGTTGCTATTATTATCCCCATTTCACAGAGGAGAAAACTGAGGGTATGAGGTTAAGGGGCTTGCTCAGGTTTATGTAACTATTGTCTGAGGCAGGATTTAAACATAGGTCTTTCTGACTTATTAGTTTACTCACTACAGCTCTGTAGTCTCTAGGCTTAAGGGGTCATGTGATACAGGAGAAAGGAAGGGGAAGAGAGTGCCTTTCTGCCTCTTCCTTTCCCCCCAAACACACACATTCTTGGACACATTGCTTATCCTAGGAGAAATTTTGAAATAATTTAATTATTATTATTATTTTTTGTTCTCTCCTGTCTCCCTTGCGTCTATCTAATACTCAGGAAAGTATTTCACTCAACTTGCACTAATATATGAATGAGCAATGGCCCTTTAGCCCTAGGAAATTGATTTATATATTTAAATGGTCCTATGTTTGAATATCAAACAGTGGAATTAAGTAAACAGAAAAACCCAGGCAGTGTGGCGAAAAGGGTAACTAGCATTTAGGGAGGTTTACCCTGACTCAGAGTCTTCCCCCAGAGACCAGTTCCCCTAAATTATTTTTGATTTTCATAGCTTCTCCTTTAGTCAATAATTTCTCCCAGATTCCCAACTGTATATATATATAAATTATGACCCAAGGCTTCTCCCAGAGTCTGAGCTCATATGGACTAGGTTTGATCTCAGGAATTTACTTCTAAGGTTCATTATTCTTTCTTTTGATTGTTGTCCCCATGTGGAATTTACTTTAGGAAGCAAATTGTTTATATTTAAGTTAACACAAATATAAGTAGCAGATGTCCCCAGCTCTTATACAAGTATTCAAGGTAATAAATGCATGTATATATGTGTTAATCTTTATTTCAACCACCTCAGAAAATGCAGAAGATTCAAAGAATCCCAGAAGTAAATACAGAAAACACATCAAGACTTCATAGTCTACATGCTCTCCAGGTTGGGGTTGTTGGTGGGTAAACCCTTGACATTCTATGGAGTCTCACTTTTCTTTGAGACCTGTACAACTTAATAACTCATTTTAAAAGGAGTAGTTGGACAGGTCCCAATCATGTTGTGACTCCTAGAAAATAAAAAAAACCCTTCTGTATTGTAACAGATAGGGGTTCAGGAGCTTTGTCTGTGAATTTCCTTTGGGGGCCTCATTGGAAAACATAAGGAATACTTTTGCTGTGTTTTGTTGTTGTTGAAGGAACTCCATCATTGCCCCAGTTCTGACAGCTTTTGAACTAAGAATGTCCATTTTTCTCACTTATAAAATAGAATTATGATATTTGTAATAGTTATTTCATAAGGTTGTTATATTAAAATAACTTTTAAAATTTATAGGAGTATAAACATGTGGGCTGCTAATATGGGCAGGTGAGGCACTAAAAGATGGGAGAGGGATGTAGAACCATGTGAGAAACTGCCAAAGAAAAACTAAAGCACTCATGAAATTTTGATTGAGGGTATTGTGGCAAGTATATACTAGGCATGTAACTGAAAATCTTTCCATTTGTTGCCACTAGCAAGAACATCAAAGGATGGAGTATCTTATATCCAGAAAGCATAGACAGCATGGAGAATTTTGACGTGATCCTTACGGAACAGATGAAATTTTATTTATTTTAAAATTGCAAACTAGTTTCCCTCCCTGAACAGAAGATGAAAGGGTAATAAGAAAATCTACTCTCCCCAGTATCAGGTAGAAGGAAATGTTCCTTAGTAAAAGGAAAAAGGAAACCCAGGGAGAAAGTTAGCTAATGGAGATATTCATCTGCACTACCCAGACTCCATTTAAGAGAGTTGAATGGGAGAAGTCACAGACTGGGGTACATTTTCCCCTTCTCCCCCTTCTCCTAGAGGTACATTGATCCCCTTTATTCTCACCCCTGTGGGAAGAAAACAAGAATCCCTTTCCCCTTTGGTCCCTTGGGCCCTATTTCTTGATTCTTAATACTGGCAGGCCAGGTCCCCTTGCCCCTTTGCCCTGAATGGTAGATTTACTTGGTTATACTGCTGAGATGATCTGAAAGTCACCAAGTTCTATCCTTCTGCAAAAAAGGAGGAGTAAGAGACCTTGCTATTATGGCATACCTTGCTACTATACCATTTAGACCCTGGGTTTAAATATAGAAAACACATCAATACTTAATACTTAATATGCTCTCTAACTTGGAATTGTGTATGAACTGTTTGAGAAGTGAGACTGTATCTTTCTGTTTGTATTTTTCTATTTGTATCCCCAGGACCTGCAACAGTGCTTTGAATAGAGTAAATACTCAGTAGTTTTTTGTTTGTTTATGTTTCTTTTTTTTTGCATTCATTCATTCATTCAGCAAAGAAGAAAAATCTGGATAGAGGGAAATTTCAATCTGTGTTAAGAAGTTTGAGGGGGGAAGACTGTGAAACAAAGAAAAAATAGAAGAACCACTGAATATTTGGACCTAAGTAATAGAAATGAAGCATTTTCCTAATGATGAGGAAACTGGACCCTCTGAAGAAGCAGAAGCTGATTTGTCAAAGAAATGGTGTCTCAAAGCAAAGGTAATGTGTATCCACAAGTACTATCAGGGAAGAGAACCATTCAATTGGATTCAATGCACATTCACTGAGCACCTACAAAGACAAGGCCACTCACTATATACTGGAGATACAAAGATGCTGGCAAGGTGGTAATGGTGGTGGGGATGATGCCATTCTCTCAGGCTATTTACAGATGGACTGTAACCCTCAGGGAGGCAGTTCCCAACTCCTGCTATAGCTTCATTCATAGCCATACTGGGTATCAACTCTATCCTGCCACTTCAAATACATTTGCATCAGACACAGTTCCACCTAATTACTGGCTTTATGTTGAAATGTAAATTTCTAGATTCTTAACATGGAAAGATCTTTGATAGTGTTCTCTCTTTTCTTTCACCTATGAATAGTAGGAGGTATACTTCGGATATTATCCGACCTGTCTCCATCAGGGTCACTCCATATTCTTCTCTCCATCATCTCACCATATTCTTCTCATCTCTATACTTACTCCCTGGCTTTCAGTAGACCATCAAAACCTTGCCAATTCATTAAGGAATTAACTAATAAAAAGATTTGATGTTTGATACCTCCCACCCTCTTTCTCAGTGGCATTTCCATTTTAATGGAAGACAGTGAAGGGGCAGAAGATCTTTTTAGTGTCCATTTTATTGGGGCCCATGGGAAAGGTGATTTGGGGCCTGAAGTTGTTGTCAGTTCTCTGGCCTCTTGCCATTCTAAGAGCATAGCTGGTGTCTTGGGTTAAGCCCAATTCTTATCCTTTAGCCAGGAAATGGAAGTAAATGAATAAAACTGGAGAAATCCCATCCTGGAGGATGTTCACTTAGAAATTCAAGGTGTGCATGGACTCTTATGGTGAACAGTGTGCAAAGCTACACACATACACACGATATATACATATATGTATTTATTTATATACACATGCAGTTATTTATATGAATACATATTAATATGTATGCATATATACACACATGGATATTTACCTATCCATGCAAATATAGATATATCTGTATATATAAGATGATGTTTGTATGTGTATATGTATCTATACATATACATATATACATATACCTATATACATATACATACATACATATAAACATACCATATATATAGTGGTCCTCCAGAGGCTGCTATTTTTGTTATTGTTGTTTGTAAAATTTAAAGGATTTCAGTTATGCAATAAAATCTTGAGCCCCCAAAAAGGAGATAACTCACCCAATAACACTTAGAGTCCCCTCACGCTGTGTGGCTCCATCCAGACCTAAAAGTCCTAGATTCTAGTCCTGGCTCCACGATTGGTCCTTGGGCTCTTTCAAGACCCAGTTTTTCATCTTTCAACCTGAGAATAATGGTGCCTTCCTCTATATGTGAAGGTACTTGAAGAAGGTATGGAAATATAAAGGGCCAGGATACTTTTTCTTCTTTTAACTGGAGCTATGATGTCAGTGGTATAAAGAATGCCCAGTGAGGAAACTCCCTCTACCATTCAATCAAAGAACATTGATTAAATGCTTCCTATGTCCCAGGCACTATGCTAGGTGCTGGTTCTGCCATTGCCATTCAGAATCTGCTCTGTGAATTATAGTCTCAGAGAGCTGAGGCACAGAAAAGCTTAAAGCATTTGTGTGGAACAATGGATAGGAAATTGGACTTGGAGTCAGGTAGAACTGAGAAACCTGAGACACTAGGTATGTGATCCTGAGCAAGTCATGTAACCGTTCTCTGACTCAGCTTATTCATCTGTAAGATGGGGATGATAGCAAGACCTACCTCCCAAGGTTGTTATGAGGCTCAAATGACATAATATTTATTTAAAAACATTTTGCAGACCTTGAAAATCTGTATTTATTTGAGTTATTAATATTACTTACTTTACAAGGTTGTGATTTTCAATGAGATAAGATGTGTAAAGTGCTTTACAAACCTTTAAATGCTCTATATAAATACTATTTGATATTATTAAGAAACTAACCCAGGCTATGTATGTGTCAGAAGCAGCTAGTTCTCTATCCACTATGCCAGGAGGCCCTCAGAGTTGCCATGCAACTATGAAGTGCTCTTATGATTCCAACCTTCCTTCTGCCTTTAATCAAGGCATCTAATCCACCCTGCAGGGAGGAGGGAGGTAAAGAGGGAGAAGAATGAGGTGATCCTGACCATGGGCACTGATTTACACCATAGAGGAATATACCCACCTTGACATTTTCAAAGCCTGGCCCAGGTGACAGGGTTGGGTGGAGGGGAAGTATTTTTCTCTAACATTAGCAGAAAATGTTCATCATTATTGTCTATCTAAAAATGAGGGGAGGAGGTGGGGAAAGAGTGGACATGGAGAAACTCAACATTTTATTTTGCACAATTGAACTTCATTAATCATAGAAAATCAGAGATGGGAGAGACCTACTAGGTCACCCCATCCAACCCTCTGAAAGCATTAAAAGCTTTCAAATGAGACAGAAATCGGAGGTCCTGATTGCTGCTGGTCATTAAAGATGTTTTTGCGAGGCAAAAAATGTTAACCTTCGTGTCCCTGCCAAATTATACTTTGGGTGGTTATGGGCTGCCTCTGTGAGAGGCTTCTGGCTTTTGGGGTTGGGAGGAGCATTCTCTCAGCATGAGTGCCCACTAAGTGGCTTCTTAGGGGTGCCCTCTATTATGTAACCTCTGCTTACCAACTGAGAGGTCTCCAGGAAAAGAAGAACATGGGCTACTCTATGTGCTTTCTGTGTTTGTCCTGCTGGGGAATTTGGGGAAGATAGAAGGTACCTTTAAAAATGCTGCTTTCACCCTGCTGCCCCTTTCCCTCTCCATCTTGCCCATTAGAATTCCCTTTCCCTGCCTCCCACCCTATATGAATACTTCCTTTCTCTCTCCTATCTTACATGAATACTGCCCTCTGGCCCTATCTTTTCTAGAAAACCTTCACCACTCACCCACACTACTTTCACCCTTCTCTGTCCTCCCACTACACTTAAACTAGTGGTTTTTAAAGGTGTGGTCATGTTCCTCACCCTCACACCCCCATTCCTAGCTGTAGTCTGCTTCCTGAACTTGGTGGGGAAGACCAGAATAGCTAAGGAGGCAGAAACCCAATCCCATCTCCTTCCCCAGTGAATCCTGGGGAAATAAAGAAGAGGGTGAAAGTGAGAGAGTAGGGAAGGGATGGAGAGGTAAAGTAATCCTAAAGTGGAGGAATATGTCTGGAGGCCTAATTGATGAGTAACTTTAATTTACTAATTACTTAAATATTCATTGTGCAAAGATTGTGTGCACCATAAAGAATACTTTGTTGTGACCAATAATAAGTAATAATAACAATGATAAAGGATCACTGACTTAGAGACTAAACTACTGTCTAGCCCTTTATTACACACTGTCCTGTGTTCTCTAATAGTTTCCTTCATGTAAATCTTGTCTCCCCAAATAGGTTGTGAGCTTTCAGAGGTCCGATGATTACATGTGTTCTGCAGGATCCAGCACAGTTTAAGAGGTATTTTCTGGTTGGTTTAATGACTGAAAGGAAGCATTGGTTCACATATTGCTGCCTTGACAGATCAAAGACCATTACCTTTCATTCTGTCACAAGTGAAATTTAACAAATGGGTAAATGGAGGCACTTCTCCATGCAAAATAACAGTTTACTATTATCAAACCTATTAATAAAGGGGTCTCCGGTCCTCCTCCATTTATGTCAAAGATCTGGAATGAGAGCCAATGGGCTTTTTAAACCTATTGTGTCTTACTTCTGACTGGCCTGTCAAGTATTTCATTGGAACTCTCCCTGGGTAAAACAGCAATCTCAATTGGTGGACCTTTTAAAGAGGATGTGGGTTAAACATTCTCAGCTCCTCCCTATTACTTCATCATGGGTGGGTGGGGGAAAGCAAGACTAATCCTCAGGTGAAAAGATTTATCTAAAGCTAGGGAAAGTGGGTTGGCCTTCAGATGTGGCTGATTAAGCCCCTCTCTGACAATTTGGGAGTGCTAGTTGCTTTATGAGACCCAGCTGCCTCTAGCAACCTTGGCTAGAAAAATATAAGCCATCTCAATCAGTTTCTCTCTGGTTTGGTCTCTCCCTTGTAGACTAGGTCCCTTCTGACTTTTATTAGAAAGCCAAGGACAGGAGACATCCCCTGGGGAGGGCCTAACTCAAGATGGCTTCTATGCTTACTGGGGTAAAACAGAAGTAAGGATCACTCTTGGGAGGCCCCCAGCCCAAACTGGTTATGGAGCAGATGCTCGATATTGGTTATTATTGGTTATAATATTAGTTATTAAATAACACAGCACAATATTAACTTTCCTCACTCCCAGATTTTATGATTAGCACTGATCCCAGTCCACTCAGTTTCCATTCCAGGACCTATGGGTCCCATCAGTGATACAACAGAAGATCTAAGTCTTATATCAGGGACAATGCCACTATGGCCTTGTTCTGGCCCTAAGGCCACTGTCCCCTTTCCAGATGTATATGTGATTCCTGTTCACATATTCTATGGCTTAGTCAGTTTGGCCTACCTGCTGCTCCTCACACATGACCTTTTATTTTTCTTCTCCATGTCTTTGTAAAGGCTATGCCCACTTGCCTAAAATACAATCCCTCCTCAGCTCTGCCTCTTGGAGACCCTAGCTTCCTACAAAGTGTTTCCATCTTCAGGAGGCTTTGTTAACATTTTCTCCCAAACCATGTTGCTAGTATTTGGAGGACCTGAGTACCTCCTCGTCAAATTAACTTTTATTTACATTGTATGTCTCTGCGTGCATGTGTGTATATGCATGTACCTATTCCCACGTTACATACATATACTCACATATGTATGAGCATATAAAATAATCCTCAGATAACCCATGCACACATTTACACACATATAATATGTACATTACACAATGTAGATATGTATGTTTACCTTTGTATGATAAATGCATATTTACCATGTACATGTTAATTATCCAGGTAGAATTTGAGTTCCTTAGGGGTAGGATTAGTTTTGTCTTAGTCTTCATATGGACAGTGTTGGGACAAAGTCTGGCTCAAAGTAGGTTATTAAATGCTTGTTGATCTACTGATGTGATGTGGTGGTAATTATCCCATTGTCCTGCATTATGCTGTTTCATTCAATTCACTGCCTTAAACGTATTTTAAGTGACTTCCATGTGCAAGGCAATTTGCTTGGTGCAGGGGATAGAACTACGAAAATAGAACAGTTCTTGGCCTCAATGATCTTGTGCTAACTACTCAACAATGAAGTGAGCTTTGCAAAGTAAGGAAATTGAGTTTCTCTGGGGCACTCCCATTGTTACCAACATAAAGGTAGACTCACAGTGGTTACTACATCTTCATCAGTGGATAGGTTATTCTCATTCATTAGTAAGAGATGAAAAAAAGTCTAAGAACATTTTTACCATTAGATCACCTGAGACAGTGTTACATATAGACCGTGGGTTCTCAAACTCTTTTTGTGTCATGGATACTTTTGGCATTCTGGTGAAATCTATGGTCCCCTTCTCAGAATAATACTTGTTGTCTACATTAATTCTTGTAGGAAAGGTTAAATTTCACTTAGAGGCTAATGAAAATTAAGATGTATATTTTTCCACACAAGTCCAAGGACCTCTTCAAGTATATCCATGTACTCCAGGTTAAGAGCTTCTGCCATAGATTGATTATAATCATCAGTTGTAGACAAATTATTCTTATTTTTCATGACCACTAGGGAGGTCTTGGTCCCACCCTCATCCCACCAAATGCCTGATTGTCTACCATTACCATTTCTTTTCTTTGCCCTAGGTAAAGTCCTACTCTAATGTCTCAGAGAGCATATAAAAGACAGTGGGATCTCCCAGATTGTGTCAGTAGAGCACAAGCCAGAAAGGCTACCATGTTTTAAATAGGATCTAGATAAAAGACTGTCTGCTCTCTGATGATCAACCTGTTAAGCACTGACTGACTCATCACCAGCAGGCTGTCTAAATTTTGTGGGGGGCTCAGAGGTTGCTTAGACATTGAAAACACCACAATTATCCATTGCACCTCGGGGCCATCATCAATAGTCTTGACTTTCTTTTTTTTTCTTTTTGAAGGGGGACGGCAGGGCAATTGGGGTTAAGTGACTTGCCCAAGGTCACATGGCTAGTAAATGTTAAGTGTCTGAGGACAGATTTGAACTCAGGTCCTCCTGACTTCACTGTGCCACCTAGCTGCCCCTATAGTAATCTTGACTTTCTACTGGACTTCGATGTCTCTGGAAGAGGAAGTGAGGCTGATGATTTTGTGCCACTTTGCCTCCCTTAAATCCAATTCATACACAAGTCAAGACATCACCCATGATGTCACTTGTCCTCTTTGAAAACAAAGGATGAATAATAATTTGATAATGATTTCTTTGCCAGAGCAACCCATGAAAGACAAATTCAAAATGACTCTCAGTCCTGGGGATCCGCTTCTGCAGAGTAGATGGAAATGAGACAAGGAATATACCAAGAACAGAGTTTTCGCACCCTCTTTAAACATGAACATAGGTGCTGTTGCTGTAAGTGTGAGTTCCTTGGCCAATATTCAACATGTGATCATACTTCTGGAGGAACTGAAGCATGGAAATCTTGATAGTCTACATATAAAGAAAACCAGAAGACAAAAAGGCAGCACAATGAAATGGAAGGATTATGTACATGCTCTCTATAGAGGCAAATAAAGGATTGGTAAATTTTTTTCCTTATCCTGCATCCAAAAGCAAGTTGAAACATCATTTCAAGGGACATTTAGTGATCTCATGTTATGGTGCTTACAACAGGCCTTCTCAAAAAAGACCACCATGAAAATCATTTAACTGCGTGTAGCAACATCAGTTGCAAAGAATGAGGAAAGAGAAATTCTATGCATAATTTGCTAGGACATGCCCCTTCCTCCCATTAAATCAAAATAGTCTTTGCTGTTTGGTTCTTCAGTGCAAAGGTAGGTTTGGGAGAAGATAGGAAAAGAGATTGGAAGACCTTTTTCAGAACTAAGAAATGAAAGGTGTCAAAGGCTGATAGAATCTAGAGAAACAATGAATATATTTTCTTTGAAAAGAGAGAATAGGGGCAGCCAGGTAGCACAGTGAGTAAGAGCACCAGCTCCAGTGTTGGGATGACCTGGGATCAAATGCGGGCTCAGACACTTAGCACCCACCCAGAAACACCTGGCCATGTAACCTTGAGCAAGTTACTTAACCCCAATTGCTTTAAAAAAAAAGAAAGAAAGAAAAGAGAATAGAGGCACTGTGCGTGGTAAGTGGATTCAAACACCACAAGCAATAAAATTAACTCTATATTTATATTAAGTAAATTGCTGATTACTAATAAGGGAGTCATTTCTACGTCAGATATTTCTATACAGTTAGACCACCACCTTATTAATACAAAGATGAAAACTAGAAGAAATTCTTTGAGATATACCACACTGTCTTCATTATAAGAAGAAAAAAAAAGAATATAGGTTGAAATCTGTAGCTCTATCACATGGATTACTTTTAGCAAATTACATAATCATTCTGTGCCTCAGTTTCCTTTTCTATAAGATACAAGGTATCTTAGTAACAGCAGATGTATTATCTCACACAAATTACTGAACCTCTTAGCACCTCTAAGGTCATGACAGGTTAGAAATTAGGGTAAATATTAATAATATGATGAAATACAATATAGATATGTGTAAAGATGCAAGTAGTCTATTTAACAAATGCAGGACAGGAGAGGAATGTTTAGAGAGCAGTTTGTCTGAGAATGATCTGGGGGTTTTAATGGACTTCAAGTTCAATATGAGTTAACAGTGTGATATGGTAGCTAATACGACCTTGGGTTCGATTTAGCAGGCAATACTTCCAGGAATAAGGAAGTAATAGCCCTTCTGTCCTTATCAGACTTTATGTGGAGTATTGTGTTGAGTTCTGGGTGCCACAGACTACAAAGGACATTTATAAGCTGGAGGAGGTCCAGAGGAGGGCAACTGAGATGGCAAAGGACCATTCAATGTCACATGAGGATTAGGTAATGGAACTAGGGATATTTAGCTTGGAGAAGAAAAGACTCAGGAAAGATTTGATAACTGTATTCAAGTACTTGAATGATTATCATGTGAAAGAGAGATAAGACATATTCTATTTGACCACTGAAGTCATCCCCAGGAGCAATGGGTAGAAATTGCAAAGAAGCACTTTGAGCTTTAGTATCAGGAAAATCTCCCTAGCAATTAGAATTGTCTGAAAGGAAGCATGGTGCCTTGGGATGTGGCAGAACCTCCCCCCCCCTACCCTGGAGACATTCAAGGAAAGGCTGGATGGCTGACCACTTATCAAGCATAGTGTGGTGGAGATTCCTTTGGGGGATGAGTGAATGGAGGTCTTGGCCAACCCTCACATTTAGTGATGTTATGATCCTACACTTCTTTAATTGCAGATGAGTTTCTGATCTGTTTCCAGTGGGAGAGTTTCTGTACCAGGGATGGGTCCAGACTTCGTGGATCCAGAAAAAAAAATTATAGGATTTAGAGACACATACCTTTGTAATTGGATAATCCAAATCCATCATTTTATACATGAGAAAATGGAGGCCTAGAGACATATGGTGATTTGCCCAAGGCCACACCGGTAATGAACAGCAGTGATAAAATTGGAACAAGGATTTCTGGTACAAAATCCAATGCTCTTTGCAAAACACCACCCCCTAGAACACCCTAGGAGGTGGGCAGGCAGAAATAATGTTTTCTATCATTTTTATCAATAAATACAGCATAGGTCTTGTCTAAATCATTGGAAACTACATATTTTGGAGACCCAAGTAGTTGAGATTTTTTTTTTTTAACTTTAATAGCATTGCTTATTCACATTCGGTCTTCCACTCTCCTTTACAGATAGTAGAAATGTAATTATCTATAAAAGATAAAGATGGGGAATATTATGCACAAAAGATAAAGATGGGGTAAAAGATCTTTCCTCATTCTTCTTTGCACAAAGTGCCAATGTGTCTTTCCCCTTCCCTTTTTTGGGAAATTTATGATTCACTTGCCATGTAGGCTATGAATAGACTAATGTTTTCCAGCCAATCTCTTTAGTCCATCTCATCACTCAGAAATTTCCTAGGTTTATAAATAAAGGATGTGTCACAATTTGGAACTACTCTCTACTTTGGTAGACTGGGTTATTGAGAGAGTGGAAAAGATACAATTCTTTAGGGATGGGCAAGAATGCCTTACTGAGTTCCAGGTCTATATGTCAATAAATAGTAGCTCAAGAAATACTTGCTGATTTATTGACTTATTAGAAATGAGAGTATGAAGCCAGGACTGTCTCTGGGGTAAACTTGGCTTTATACAAGGTCTGTTCTTCCCCTTTCCCTGTATTTGTTCCAATAGGCTCAGTTCAAGCCCACATTCCCCATACGAGCATTCTCTACTATTCTAGTACAGAAAGGCTTCTCTACTTTCTTTGAACTCATATAGTATGAAGTTTAACACTTATTTAGAATACTCATTTAGAAAACAACTATATGTAAATGGATTTGGAGTCAGAAGACCTAGGCTTGCTGTTTGGCCATGCCAAACCAAAACTTAATAGTCAGATGTAACCTATTGCATTTAGTTTCCTCATCTGAAAGGATAGAGTATTTTGGTCCTTTAAAGTTGACAAAGTGATTTCCATATATTATCTCATGTTATCCTCACAACATTCTTATTTTACAGACTAGGAAATTGAGGATGAGAAAAGTTAAGCAACTTACTCAGGATCACACAGCTAGGGTGTATCTGAAGCAATATTTAGAGTCAGGTCTTACTGGTTCCAAGTTCAATGCTCTTTCCATTGAACTCTGATAGTCTGTGACTCATAGAATCCCAGAATTTGAGAGTTGGAATATATCTCAGCAACCATCAAATCCAACTTTTACAGGAAATGAACATACAGTATAGCTCGACACGTGTGGTTATTCAGTCACGGCTGTGTTTCTCTGGAGTACTGAAATACAACGAACTGTGATCAATGGGGGGAAAGTTGCTAGAGCAGGGATTCAGGGCGAAAAATCTCCATGAAATCAGGAATCAAAACACAGAGAGGTCCAAGAAGCTAACCATTGGTCTGACCCAAGCAGTCTCCCCAATGACTTGGTCCTTTTATGAAACTGCTAGCATTCCTAGCCCACACTCCTTACCTCTATCCTAGCAATCAGGGGCAGGGTCCATCATGTTCCCTTTCACTCAACTGAGTTAGGCAGACTATGAACTCATGCTGGGATCCTTAGAATTGCTTCAGTCTTTAGGCTTATCCATTCTAATTCCCACCCTTCAGTCTTTCCTTTATTCCCTGATTTCCCTGAAACCACATCTCCTCAAGGGATGAGGAAGAATAAAATTCTTAGCCTTTAGCTTGATCCAATCTTTGGACTTCAACAGAGGCTTCTTAGAAAGTGATCTTGATCCCTGAGCTTGAGTCTGGCATTAGATGTCTACTTTCTCATCAGTTTTCTTAGGCTCCCTTAAGTTCCAAATGAACTCCTGTCTTCTATAGGAAGACTTTCCCAACCCTTCAACCTAACTCTAGTGTCTTTTCTCCCTAAATTATTTCCTATTTTTTCTCATCTATAGTTTATTCATACACATTGGCTTGCTTCTTGTCTCCCTTCATTAGATGGTGAGCTCCTTGAAGGCAAGGACTGTTTTTTGCCTTCATTATTCAGCACAGTACCTAGCACACAGCTGGTGCATAAGAAATGTTTATTGATTGACTGGCTGACTTTATTCTTCATTTGAGCATGTGTTATCTTGGATTATATTCTGACTCTTCTCCATGTTAGTCTTATCTCCCCAGTTAGGTTCTAAATGCCCATAGAATCTGACAGGAAGTTTATCTTCCTTTAGAATATCCCATAAGACTGGATGATGTCTGTTGCAGCTACATGAGCACTGGATGTTGCATCAGATGATTTGGATTTAAGTGCTGGTTGAAGCCCTGTAACATGGGGGGAAATCATTCCACTTTTCTCAGTCTCATTTTTTTTCCTTATAATAAAATGATGGTTTTGAGTTAAACGATATCCAAGGTCCCTTTGGGCTCTGAGTCTCTGGTTATGACTAAAATCTAGTTTCTAGAGATGTGGGCTAGATCATAGAATGATTATGCTGATCTAGAATTGATTGTATGACTAGAACTAGAGCATTCTTTGATGTTCAAGTTAAATGCTTAAGGCATCTACCCTTGACAATATTCTGTCTGCATAACAATTTCCTTGAATGACTTGGATGTTGGAATAGATGACACTTTATGAAATAATTGCATAAAGGGGATGTGTCCTAGACCTAATTGTCAGTGACACAGGGCAAACATTATCAGCATTACTCTGTCCCATGTTCTCCACTTACAGAGGGTTGTATAAGTAAGATTCAAGGTAATTTGTATGATCTGGTATAAATTGGTCTCCAGGTTGATGGCAGTAATTGAATGGTATTTGCTTACTCTAATTTACTTACCCAGCACTTAGCATAGAGCTAGGTATACCATGGGCACTTAATAAATGATGACTAATTGATTGTTTAATTTCCCTTTGAGATCTGTATCCCAAAAAGCACTATATAAATATCAATAGAGGACTTTGAGGAGCCCTACCCCTGCTACTCATTTCATTTCCAGCTCCCTCTTGCCCTCCTACATGTCTACACCACATACAGTCCTCCCACATTTACTTTTCCCTTCTCTCTCAATATTTGCTTTCTGACTCCCCTGATATTTTGTCTTCTTTCTATTAAGAAGTAAGCTCCTTGAGTGTAGGTTCCATCTTATTTTTGTGTGTTTGCATCCTCAACACTTAACACAGTTGCTGGCACATAGTAGAAGCTTCATAAATATTCAATCACTTATCTAAATATCCAGTTAGGTCATTGCCATTGGCATATTCCCCTTGAAGGGATAGTGGATAATGTCTAGGGGTGGGATAGGATAGGAACAAATCTAGCACACCAGATTTGTGTCAGAAGACCAGGGTTCTGGTTCTATAGATAATTTTCTGTGTAGCCTTGGACAAATCACTTAACCTCTCTGGAAGTCAGTTTTCTCATAAACAAAATGAAGAGTTTGGAGCAGAACATGTCTAAGGTCTATGATCATAGGATCTCAACTTAAAGGATCCTTTTGTGCACTAGAGTTATATGGTTGTGAGCCTCACTTAAAAAAAAAAGTCAATTATATGAAAATGTGTCAATTAGCCCTAAGCATCCCTTTGAAGAACAAGTCTGAGCAGCACATGACAGTTCTGGAAATTGGCCATAGTAGTTCAGGAGAGAAGATGAAGTTTAACAGCAGATGATAGCAGCACTTGGGTAAAAAAGCAGCAAACAACAGCTTTGCAAGCACAGAGAAAAAAAAGAAGAGGAGATAGAGCAGGAATAAAAAAAAAACCCACATAGTGGATTTGGGGTTGATGGCCTTATGAGAAGTAATAAAGCCCTCACCGCACAGTGAGCAGAAGGTTGGGTTTAGGGTAAAAAAAAAAACAAAAAAACCAAGGAGTTTGAATCCTGTTGTACTTAATCCTTTGACTTTGAACACATGGAAAAGACAATACAGGGCATTTAGTGCTAACCTCTCATTTTACAGATGAAGAAATTGAGGCCTGTGACTTGTTTAAGGTTGTACATGATATAAATGGCAGAGGTAGGATTTATTTAGCCTCTGTGGGTCTCAGTTTCTTCATCTGTAAAATAGCCAGATTAGGCTACAATGATATCTAAGTTTCTTTCTAGCTCTCTATCTATGATCCTTTGATCATATGAAATGAGTGTGAGTTGTTCACGAAGTATTCCTTCTCCAACCAGGAGAATGAACATCTGGAATAGTGTGGGATATTGTACCTTCTTGTTTAGAGGGGGTAGTATCCCTTGTTATTTATTTTGCTAGTTTGTTCTAATTAAGCATTGTTATTTGATTTATGATTTCTGGTCTGTTGTCAGAGAATGCTAGATGGGAACTTGAGCCATATTTGCATAACTACAATTAACAAGAACACTCCACACAGAACCCAGGGAATCAAAGGAATCTGGAATCATGTGGGACCCATGCAATAGCTTCATGCAAATGATGGAAAGCTGGGAGGAATAGCTAACAAACTGTGACAGAGTCAGGATAGAATATCGAACAACAGGCCCGGTCTAATAAGAGGAATTCTAATAGAGACAAATTTAAAGTCATTTACTTGGGTTCAAAAAATGAACTTTGCCCACACAGAATGGTGAAGAGATGGATAGACAGCCATGGATGTGACATAGATCTGGGAGTGTCATTGTCTTTTTGCAGTCTCGAGTGCAAGAGAGCAACCTGTAAAGCTGATTTTTGTGATAGCTACATTGCGAGATCTATTGTCCAAAATAGAGTTGGTGATTATCGTTCTCTGGCCTGTTCAGTGCTATCAAGGGGCCTTGATAAACCAGTGGGCCACCAGATGAGGAGCTGCTCCTCTAGTTGGCCAAGGCCCTCAGGCCATACCACAAGAGAATCCAGTGAAAGAACTCTGGGTGTTTATCTTGGAGAAGAAAAATCCGAGGGATCATAAATAGCTAGTTCTTTTCAATCAGGCCAACAAGTCAAGTCAATAAACAGTTGTTAAATACTTTCTATTTGCCAGGCACTGTGCCAAATGCTGATTAGAAATACAAGAAAAAAGAAAGACAGTCCCTGACCTCCAAGAGATTCTAAAAGGAGAAGACCACGCATAGAATAACACTGAAAGTGGTGGGGGTGGAGAAGAAGTCACCTGGTAAGGAAGACATTTAGAGAGAATCTGGAGAGTCAGAATGGCAGTCAGGAGAGGGATGGTGGCATGGCTAGTCTGAGTGTCATCCTTACAGTGAAGGTTCTGGGAGGAGCTAGGCTATCAGAGAAGCAGAGAGTGCTTACAGTGTATGAGCTTCCAGGGAGAAGAGATGTCTGGGACATTGTAGAGAAAGTCTAGGAGAGTCAGAATTTCAGACTGGAGAGAAAAGCATGTGAAGGATCCTCAAGGAGGAGAGAGATTACATTTCTTCTTGTTCCTAGATGTCAGAAAAAGGATCCCATTGTGGAAGGAGCAAAAAGGAAAATGTTTTTTCAATATAATGAAAACTTTCTAATAATTAGAGCTAATGAAAAATGGAGTGGGTCAGCCTGAAAGGACTGATATTGTTGATAGGATTCTTAGGTACAAATTGAACTGTTTACAGGTTCTTTCCAACTCTGATATCATGTGATTTTTGACTCCCAGCTAAAGCTTTGTGACTTTTAGGAAATCATCCAACTTTTCTGAGACTTGGTTTTCTTATTTGTAAGAAGGTGATAATATTTGTACAACCTTGGGTTATTTTGAAAATCAAAAATACATATCAAGCATTTTGTAATTGGAAACTATTTCAAAACCATAAGTAGCATTTTTTGCCCATGGTATAAGTGGCATGAAATGTGCCCTAAATTCAGTTGAATGGATCAGTAGAAGAGGTCCCAGGATACTGTTAGAGAAGCTACTGGAGAAAAGTGGGGGTGGCATTGAGCAGGGTAGGTGCGGTCAGTCCATGAAAGAACTCATCTAGTATTTGGCATCTGGGGAGAAGCTTGCTTCCTATTTTAACTAATGATTCTTGCTAACTAGGTGCTAAGCACAATTGTTTCTAGGCCACTGAAAGTGCTTTTAGTGCCCTTTAATTTTAAGCTTCCTGGGACAAAGCCCCAAGTACCCCGTCCTAGTTATGGCTCTGTGCTTTACAAATGTAGACTATTATTATTCTTGATTGATTGATCAGGAGAAAATTTCAGACTATTCATAAAAATGCCTTGTCTGTTCAGAGAAAATAATGTTTTCCCAGCTACCAACTAGTGAAAATTAGGTTCTAGTAAAGGACTTTTGGTAAGCAAGGTCAGTGTTTCTTTTGCATTAGAGATGGATGGTGGCCTCTGTTTCCTTCCAGACCCTGACTGCAGACTGGGAGAGGGGTTGTGGTGCATTGCAGAAGTAAAGGAAGCCCTCAGAGAGCATTTAAAGAACTGACTCTCTTAACTACCCCAAAGATGACAGGATAATGAGGAGAGACGAGAATCAGACACACACGCACACACAGACACACACATGCACATACAGTGACAGAGACACAGAAAGGAGACAGTGACAGAGAAGAAAAAGAAATGAAAGCAAAAAAAAAAAGGACCAAGTGTTCTTTAAATCTTCTTATCTTTAATGAACATTATTAATAATGCAGGTATGGAATTTATTTAAACATATGATTTGTCACTTGACACAGTATCCCTTTAATTTCTAATCCCCATCCTACGATGCTGGCTCATGTAATTGGGATAATACCATTATTGTTGTTCTATAGTCTTTTAATATAATGAGGAACCAAATGGCACGATTTCAATCAGAAATATTAAGTTCGGGTTCTATTTTCAATTGAGTGCATCAAGAAAGGATTTACTTTTGATCTAATAAAGCAATTATTGTGTTTTAATTAAGTGGCAGGTGATTATAAAAACCATAACTTTTATCTCAGTTCCACATAGCTTCAAAATCCAGAAAGTTTCCAGCAAACATTGTATTTCAGGCCAAACCAACCACAATTGGAGATCCAGCTCCAGAGATTCATTGAATGCTAATCAACATTAATCAAGCCGAAGTGTATCCAGGTTAATTCTCCTCTTCTACAGACCTATTTGTCTCTTTTCCTGTTTCAGCACCCCTTGACTTCAGAGGTCTTTACACATAGCCTTGCATCCTGAAGGGGAAAAAATATTTACATTTGTAGGTGAGTGTGGACAGGACTGGCCCTTGGTTAAATTATGAAATAAAGTAATAGGTCTTTGGTCCCCTTGACCTTCCCTACCTGAACCTTTTGAGTTCTCTTTGACAGTACTTCCTACTTTCTTCTTGTACATAATACCCTCATGTTCTCTCTCCCCTCATCCCTATCAAATCCTACTCACCAAAGAGGTTTTGACTATCAGTGATTTCAGTCCATACAATTTAATGTATTTTAGCTAGTGTGTTTCTTCTCCCTGAATATGTGCAATTTAAATTCTAATAAAGAAAGGAAAGGGAAGCAGAATGGAAATAGTTGATGGATGCCTGGTCTCAGAGTCAAGGAGACCTAGGTTCAAGTGCTACTACTATGTCTAATACATTCCAGTTATGTGACTATGGCCAAGCCCCTAAAAAATCTCTTTTCCTCAGGCAGAGTAGTTGCTGATCTATGTCAGTGGAGGAATTTTCCCATCCTAGAACTTCCTCAAATAGTCATCTGTAAGTTAGAGAAGCAGAACCTCAGTGGGTAGAAAGAATTTTGACAGTGGTAGTTCCTACATGGATGAAATCAGAGTTTGGAATACCGTCCTTCTTCACTCCCCCCAAAAAAGATAGAAAAGTCAATTTTTTCCCTTCTGTTCAAAGGGTTTTCAGTTACCACTAAGTCTAAGAGGAGAAAAGAAGGTTGGGTATGGACGATTTGGGAGGCTAAGGGTGCTTTCACATCAGGCCAGAGTGGGATGATCTGTGATTTAGTAAAAAGAAGAATGAACTAAGAATCAGGAGATGTGCATTGCAGCCTGATTCTACCACTAACCAGTTGTGTGAGGGTGCCGACTTCTACCCTCTTTCTCTGCCTCAGTGACTCTTTCCTAAAATGAAATGCCTGACCAGATGACCTCTAAACTCTCTTTTACCTCTATAATTCTCTGACTACTTGAAACTAATTGCTCCCGGAGTCTATATGAGACCAGTCCTGACTATGGAGATAACCTGAGTCAAGGTGACCTAAATCTTTCAAGACAACCCTACATCTTACTGGCACAGAAATTTAGGGGAGTTACTGAGAAGGTGGCATTGAGAAAAAGGAGAGGAAGAAGGGAGGAACCTGCATCCCTTGTTTAAATTACACAAATCCCACAAACTTTTTACTGGTATTTGTATAGCATGTCAACAGCATTTGTTAATGCCCACATAATTTATTTTCTGTAATCAATTGGTATGTATTTATCATACAATAATTACCTTATTAAGCTCATAATAAATGCCTAGTTAAGTGTATATAGGCCATTTCTGTTGCAATTTAATTACCAGGCACAGTTAATTAGGCAATATACTCCATCACCCGTTTTTTATTCAAAGGAGATGAAGGGTTTCTTGGGTTTACTAAGTAATGTTAAGGAATGGCTTAGAGTTCTAGAGAGATTGACTAAAAAGGGCTGGACAGGACGCACAACAGAATGAGCAAGAATTCTAGATGTTTGTTCTTTCAAACTTCTCCTCCCTCCCTCAAATTCAGGTCCAGAAGGCCTCCAACACACAACACACAAGGTTGGCCTTACCTACCCACAGAATGTATGACAACCTACAAGATGTTATTTTAGAGGCTGTGGGGCCACAGCACCCCCAAATATCTCCTTCCTTATGGTAGATGCCTGAAATCCACCAAGAAAAATTATTTCTATATTAAGCCTTCAAATGCTAAAATATGCATATTTCTTCCCTGGAGGGAATCACACTTTGGGCTGCTCTTAGTCATTTGCAACTCGATGTGAATGAAAGAGGCTCATTCATAAAACCTGAGGGTAGCTTTTGTTGGAGAACTGGCTAGAAGGTAGGAAGGAGGGAGAAGGAGTATCTAAGGATCTCAGGGGCAGAAGAAGGATACCACATTTTTAGAATAAGAATGTAAAATGAGACTAAGGACAACAAAACAAGTTTCCTTAATTTCATAATTTTGTCCAGGTCCACCCAGATATTTTTTTTCTCTATTAATCAATCAACAGGAATTTATGAAGCACTATTATGTGACAGACACTGTGTTAAGGAGAAAGAGAGACAGAGAGAAAGGGGAAAAAAGGAAGGAAGGAAAGAAGGAAGGAAGGAAGGAAGGAAGGA